>NC_059108.1:136140226-136505226 GCF_020740685.1 Jaculus jaculus | reverse complement strand
GACCAGCACTTTCTATAGTTGGATATACACACAACCACATCCCCCCCCCCACTCACTCACTCACTCATTCACAAACACAGACATATACCCAGAATTCAGTTTTCTTTTGGGAATAAAACTTCATGTAAGGTGTTCTCAAGACACACAAATATACAGATTTCTTTCAGCATCCACCCAGGCCCACGTGAGGAAGAGCCATAAAGAAAGGGAGGTCAGTCATCTAGTCAGGTGTTTAAGTGCAAGAATAAAAGGATGAACACCTGAAAGAAAGATAGTTACTGGGACGAAACACACTTATGTTTTGAGCCACAGTAGGACCACTGTGGCTCATTCCGTAATGAAGAGAACTCATGAGCCATCCATTCTCTGCCCTTCTTACTGGACTCGGCGCAGTTGCATGAACTAGTTTTGAGGAAGCTGTGTGAGGAGCAAAGACTCACACTTTTCTGTTTGCAGGGAGTGCTTGATACATTTACTGTGTGTGGCATGAACTTATTGTGTTCTGAGTGCCTTCTTTTCTTTTGTAAGTTGAAAGTCTCCTGGAATAAGAAGTATTAACTAACCCACTAAGAAAAGCCTGTTCCTCCATCTATCCTTTAAGTGTTTTCTATATTCTTACTGTGTTTCAGACACTGCCAGTTAGGTACCAGCACTACCAAGATAAAAATGATACTGTCTAGCTGGGTGTGGTGGCACACGCCTTTAATCCCAGCACTTGGAAGTCAGAGGTAGGAGGATAGCTGTGAGTTCAAGGCCACCCTGAAACTATATAGTGCATTCCAGGTCAACCTGAGCTAGAGTGAGACCCTACCTCAAAACAAACAACAAACAAACAAACAAACAAACAAACAAACAAACAAACAAACAAACAGTGTCCTTTTGGGATTAAGAATCAAGAGGAAGCATCAAACAAAATTTTGATACTACTTGATTAGGATAATTATGAGACACAAGGTAATGAGGCTACCCTACATTTACTAAGAGCTTAGTTTGTGCTAGACATTCCACAGTATTTTACATATATTAGGTCATTTTATTCTTATAAAATCCTACATGGCAGCTATTTTTCTTAAATGTAATTAAAACAAGGAAACTCAGCCATGGGGAGTTTAAATAACATGTTTAAGATCACAAAGGTAGCTACGTTTTGAATCCAGCTGATCTACCAATGATAGAGTGTGTGGAACAGTGTGCAATATTGCCTCATATCGTAGTACAAATAAGGGCCCGAATATAAGTGAATAATACAATCTGATGTGGTGGCACACACCTAAATTGCCAATACTTAGAAGGTAGAGGCAGAAGATAAGGAGTTCAAGGCTATCCTCAGCTACATAAGTAGTTTGAGGCCAGTCTAGGCTTTGAGAACTTCTCTTAGAAACAATCAAGCAAAAAAATATGCAATGTCTTTTCACTGCATCCAAATTATAAAGAGATTTGGAGGACTGGAGAGATGGCTTAGTGGTTAAGGCACTTGCCTGTGAAACCTAAGGACTCATGTTCGACTCTCCAGGTGCACAGTGATGCAAGCATGCCAAGCTGCACATGCACACAAGGTGGCGCACATCTGAAATTTGATTACAGTGGCTGGAGGTCCTGGTGCACCAATTCTCTCTCTCTCTCTCACTCTCCCTTTTGCTCTTGCTCTCTCACATAAAAAAGGGAGCCAGCCTGTTGGGCTTGCCTCAAAATAAAAAAGTTGATACATAAAATAAATTTCTCCATATAGAAAAGGAAATGAAAAATTTGATAAGCATAGTGTTATTGGGATAACATATAGTACATAAAATCCAGATTGCTGAGCTGACTCTGGGCTAGCCACGTTCTACTAAGTGTATGACCTAGGAAAAGTTAGTTAATCCTACATAAATTTAATTTCCCCAACTGTAAAATGAGACAATCTATAGTATACAGTATACAGGTCATAGCTTTGTGCAAAAAGGTATGTGCAGTAGCAGTCTGAAGTATTTAGGAAGAGCCTTGGAAGCTAGTTGAGAATGGTCAATAAATATCAGTTTTTGTTGTATGCAAGCAATGAATTTACACTTTTTATCATGTAAACTACTATGCATAAATGCATCAAGATATTTATGAGGTCAGAGTCCCCATAATCCAGTCACCTCTCAAAATTGCCAGCCCTGAGCACTATTATATTGGGGACTAAGCCTTCATTCAACACAAGAAGTACCAGAAGACACTTAAATCAAAACAATAACTCATCTCAAATCTCAAACTTGAAGAGATTTTACATATTTAGGTTCATTTCAAAAGCAATTAAAAGATCAGGGCTCAACCAATCATTTACAATGAGTAGATCAGAGAACTCCAAGAAGGAGAATCCTCAAAACACCTGCATACAGAAAGCACAGTTAAACTTCTGAAGGTCAAGGACCCAGCGAGAAACTTGGAGTGCAGCGTGAATCGAGAACAATGACATAATAAATGGTGCACAGTTACCCAGAAACAATGAAAGTCAGAGCAGCAGACATACAAAGTACAGAAAGAAAAAGACCTGACAACCATGACCTGTGAAATCAGCAAAATTCTCTCTAAATACCTGGAGGAAATGAGGTCAGCATACATAAGCTATACCAGCATACTCACATTTACTGTGACGCTATTCACAACCGTCAAGCTATGGAATCAACTTAGGTGCCAGTTGAAAGAGGAATAGGTGAAGAAAGGCAGTGGATATACACGCGGAGTATTATTCGGCCACAGTGAAGAATGAAACCATGCTATCTGCAAGAAAATGGCTGGAACTAAAGCTCATCACATTAAATGGAGCAAGCCAGATACAAAACTACAAGTTTATTTATTTATTTATTTATTTATTTGAGGGGGAGGGGAAAGAGAAAGAGAAACAGGCAGATTGAAATAGAGAGAGGATGGGCATACTAGGGCCTCTAGCCACTGCAAATGAACTCCAGAGGCATATGCCACTTTGTGTATTTGGCTTACATGAGTACCCAGAAATTGAACCTGGGTCCTTAGGCTTCACAGGCAAGTGTCTTAACTGCTGAGCCATCACTTCAACCCCAAACAAAATTTTCTTTTTTAATAGAAATGACCATCTGAAAGTTAAAAAAAAAAGTGATTGCTAGGGAAGGGCAAGGAGGTCTGGAGGCAGGAAGGATAGAGGGAGGGTAAGCAAGGGTTAATCATTGAGGAAGTGGATGAAATGTAACACATGTATGTATGGAAATATCACAGTGCAGCAATTCATATGTACAAGTAGTGTGCATTAACATATCAGTATTATTCTAGTCATCCTCCATGAAGTCCAAAAAAAAATAAACTCAATGATTCAAATTATTCAAAAGAAAACAAAAAACCATGAAGACAAAGTACACTGTGCGGTAAACATGGAGAGAGTTCCTTGTAAGCTGCTTTCCATGTACCATGTACCTTAACCTTGACCACAAAGTGTTCCTTTTCTCTCTCCTCCTTTTCCTCATTTCTGTTTTACAGACGGGTGTAACACCAAGAAACTAAAAAATAAATTGAAAAACTAAGAAGACACTAAATTGTTTGACCAGGGTGCTAATGAATGGGATTTGAAAACCGGCTTAGCTGGGTATCAAAGGGTGTTTTCACTCCTTTCACCTTCCTATGAAGTCATTTTACTTTCCTATGAAGTTTCATCCCATTAATTTCCCCTTCCTCCAAGCTATTTCCCTTTAAGTTAGTCTACGTTTGGCTGCCAGTGCTATGGACCTAAATCTCACTTCATTGATGTAGTATTATTATTCATAATCATTGAATGACTTTCTTAACTGCAGCATGAAGGCCAGATTCCTTTGCCTGATTTGAAAGAACTTTTAGATTTTGTCACTTAAGTGTTATTTCAACAGAATTTCTTTGTATTTCTTGGGTTCACTGTTGAGATCTGCCCTCATTTAGGTGGAGGACAACTCAGAGTTCATAGTTTTAAATTCCTCTCTGATAGTTCTGTTCTTCCTGTGTGATCTCTGTTTTTCATCTTGCCATTTTCCCACTTGAATCTATATGCTACCTTACATCATGAGTTATTTGGTGTCTTTCTCTGTCTCATATATTACATATATATATTAAGCTCCATTTCAATTGATACATTGCCTCTAAATATTTCACTTATATGTGTTTGATCTAGCTATTTATCATATATCTGTATATGTATCTCTCTGCCCATCTACCATAGCACAACTATATTCAAAGCAAGTCATATCTTATTTTTCTTTATATCTTTAGTAATACAACACAGTATCTTCAATATTACACAACTTACTAAATATCTATTGAGTCATAACTTATGGCTTGTAGTTTAAAAATGAAATTTTAAAAACCAAGTCATAAGAAAAAATATTACCACATCACAGTATTTGAAGTGGTCTCATTTGGTTGGAAATGGAGTCTTGTTAAAATCAAATCCAAGGGAAACAGAAACCTTTTATTTTTCTTACTGTAGTCTCAGTAGACCAAAACTGTATTTTCAAACCAAACACTTGTGAATTTTTCCTCAAACATCATTGCCATGGATCCAGAGGAAAGCAAGACAGCTGTTTGTTTCATGGGCGCTCATAGACCATAAATCTAGAAAGTTAGGGTGCAAGCCAACTGCAGTTTGGTGGGGCAGGTACGGTAGCCTTCCAGTCTGGGATGTAAAACATTGTGTAATTCTCATGGTCATTATGAAGAGTGAATTCATCAGGTTAACTGACTCTACGAATAAACTCATAGATAAAATGTCAGAGTAGTGGGAAACGGTAAGGGTTAGTGTCCTATTCGTGGAAAAGTGTTTTCATAGTGGTTGAAACTGAGGACAAAAATTTGCTGTTTAGGAAGTGGGGAGATAACTCAGTTAGTGAAGTGCCATCTTTGCAAGCATGGGGATATGAGTTTGATCCCCAGAACCTATGTGAAAAAAACAGGTGTGGTTGCATGCGCTTGTAAATTTGTAATCCTAGCACAGGGAAGGCAGAGACAGCTGGATCCCTGTAGTTTGCTGGCCAACCAATCTAGCAAAGTTGGTGAACTCCAAGCCAATAAGAAACCCTGTTTCAAAAAAAAAAAAAAAAGATAAAGAGATGTGCAACATCTCTACTCATCAGGGAAAATGCTAATTAAAAATGACCATAATATTCCATCTCACTGAAGTCAGAATGGCAGCAGTCAAAAAGTCAATGACAGCACATGCCACTGGGTGTGCTGGTGGGAGTGCCAGCTGTTACAGCCACTGTGGAAATCAGTATGGGCACTCCTCCGAAGACTGAAAACAGAATGACCATTAGATAGAGCTACACCTCATTTGGGCATAAACCCTAAAGGCTCTCCAATATACCACATAAATACTCGCCCAGTCATTTTTATTCACTGCTGTATTCACAATAGCCAGTAACTTGAATTAGCCAAGGTGCCCATCAACAAATGAATGGATTATGAAGATGTGATGAATATGCACAATAGAATTCTACTTATACTCGCTGGTCAGAAAGCAAATGAAATAATCAAATAGGCACAAAAATTGAGGGATATGAAGAAAAACATGCTAAGCAAGGCACAAGGTCAGCAAGAGAAGCGGCACATGTACTCACTCTCTCATTTGTGGGTCCTAAGAGGGATCAATTAGAGATGAGTATAAACCATATTAAATACCAGGAGTATGGGCATGAAAGTAGAATGAGACCAGTAAAGAGAAAAAATAAGAAGCAAGGAGAGACCAGTTAAGGGTGGGACAAACTATCAGAGGTTGGGGGGGGGTAGGGGCAGAGGATTGGAAGGGAATTACACAAAAGTTAAGATAGCATGAATCAGTTCCATAGAAACCCTAATTCTGACTAGCATTCTACAAAACACAACCACCAATAGTGGGGAAGGGGGACAGTCTGGCCAGAAGGTAGAAACTGCTTAACCTGAAAACCACAGACTCTGGTAAATCCCATTGTCAGAATTGGGTTGCCCCCCACAGTGAGCTGTTGGCCAGGGAGACTCATCAGGTCCCCAAAACAATGTAGGCCATTGCCAAAGCACTTGATTACATGCCAGAGCTGAAAGGTAAGACCCTGTTGCTGAAGACACCACTGGTCACAGTCACAGCACATTGGAACACCATGCTGGAACCAAAAGAGAAACTAGTTCTCTGCTGACTAGCCCGCATAGTACTGGAAAGCACCATGGGAACGCCTGACGAAAATGGTCACCATAAACATGAATAAGCAGGGGACCCTGCAGACTATGAAATCAGCCAGCCGGACAAGAAGTACACACTTGTGCGATAGTGGCAAGAAGCCTCTGAGGGTAACCAACTGTTTTCTGGTTGGTAATCAGGCCCACTCAGTGGGAGAGAACTCATATCTTGTACTGGAAACCAAGTCATAATCCTATGGTCAGGAAACTCAGACATCAGAAAGAATCCCCACTGTCCTTTGGAGAAGATGAGTGGGCTTTCATACCAAAAACATCTTTCAAATAACTTTGTATACCCACTTTAACCCAAGCTGCTCTTACTCTTGGTTGGTGAACCTATTTTATCTTACAGATGGTAAAGAAAATGGAGGAGAGCCAAGATCTATCTATAAGATGATAGCTGACTGCTCACCACATGACATGCCACCTCTTCCACACCTTCCAGGGTCCAGGAGAAATTGCTGAGGAGGAGGCAACGTGAATCCTTCTTTTGCTGGTAGCCTAATAATCAGCTCCAGGGTGATGGTGACAGACAGAACAATCAATCAAACCTATCAAAGCAGAACTCCACATGATGCAGGGAACATTGCAGAGGGCTGGGGGGAAACAACTGTGAGAGCCACAGAATGGGAAATATCCTGAGACATGACCCCCTCCTACCCCATAAGGACTGACTGAGGCCTTTACGACCCCACATTGAATACCATGACACCATTGGGGAAGGCCCTCAGAGTAGCAGGAGCCCAGGCAATGGGATAAAAGAGTACAGCTGATTGAACATGGTATGTTATATGTAAATTAAAATTTGAAAAACAAAACAGGTGGGTGACGTCTGAAAGGAATGACTCCTGAGGTGGTCTTCTGGCCTCCATGTGTACACATGTACGTGCATAGGTGTACAGAGATGCACACACACATAAATATGCATTAAAAAATCTGCTGTTTTGAGTATTTTTGTCCAGGCCTGCTTGTTTCTTAAAATGGGGTCTGCCTTCAAAGACACAATTGGGTCAATCATTAGTGTGGATGTCTCTGTTTTTCTTTTTCCTTAAGCCTGTTCTTTGATGTCTTTCTTACCTCTCTTACTTTGAAAAACAACAATACAAATCTTGATGAGAATATCTTTTGCCCTAGGACAAACCATTTATCCCATTAAGCATGACATATGTCACAACTATACCTTCATTACTTAGACCACCTTTTTGGCTATATATTCATTTAATTTACTGAAAATAAAAATCAGTAGGGCATAATAATTCATGAATAAAGAATATTGATATTTGTTCTCTGCCTCTAATTGAAGTTCTTATATTCTAAGGAAGGTGGGGGAAGGACATTGTATAGGAAGGTGATGGTGAGATCCAATGAAAGAAAAGCAGTAAAAGTTTGTCTTGGTAAGTGGGGTGGTAGAGGCTGAGTCTTCGTATTTCTAACATTTTCTTCCTAACCAGATCAGGGACAAAAAAAAGAAAAAGAAAAAAAAAAAGGCTCTTAGGCTACATTCATTCCTCCTATCCTGGAACTCTCATTTAGCCATAAATCCTAAGAATCTATCTATATCTAAGTCAGGGACAATAAGGTGGGACCAAACCACAGTCAGGAGGTCACATTGATTTGGATTGCATGACTTATAGCCCTGAGTCTGTAAACTACATGGCTCTGTTACTCTTAATAATATGATAATGGGACCAAGTATCTTTGTGAATGAAGAGGGAGACTTACATCACATATTAGAAAGGCTTTCCACACTTACTAAACCCCTGTTAGATTCCAGGCACTGTGCTATACATTAGTGATGCCTATTGGTGAATAAGATAGACATCGGCTATTCCTGTGGTTAGTTACAGTTTGATGGAAAGGACAAATGCTATTCATGTCTTAATATTTTCTCTTTATCTTAAACAAGATGAACGTGTCTATCCGTAATAAAAGTTTGTTTGTCTATATTACTATGATCATCTAGGCCAAACACCCCACTATCTAGATGGGTGTTCCAATAGCAATTGCAATAAAATGTATGTAGAAACTTTGAAATTCATGACATACTTCTCCCCTGTGCTCTCTCTTAGCCTCATTGAGTCTGTACTTTCTCATGTGGAAAATAAGAAATGACAATGACTTTCTTGTGTTGGTAGACACAGATACCAGCGAGCCAAAGAGTAGACCTGCCACTTGTGAAGGTGTACATTTGATACATTCTGAACCTGAGCCGTAGAGAGGGTCAACGAGCTGTGTGTGGCTAAATGTATTCTCAAAGGGAAAAGTAGAACTTAAAGTCCTTGAACTCTAAAGTCTATGGTTTTTCCATTATAGCTCAGTCGTTGCTCCTCAGTTGAACCATCAATCAACAGGAGGTAAGGAGTCTCTTCTTTTGTCTAGACTTAGTGTTCTGGGAAATCTGATCACATTGACTCTTTCTGACAGGCCATGTACTAATGCTGTAACCAATCAGGAAAGTTCTATAAAAGACAGACAGACATCACTTAAAAGCAATAATACAATGTATCCACTAGCTGACAACACAGAAACAATAAATTTTGTACAAATCCTTCTAGTCATTACTTTGTGATGTATAGATATTTATGCCCGTTCTTATTTCCTTAAGTCTTACTCATAAGGAGCTATTTTTTGACTTTCTTCCACAAAACACAAGAGCAGGAAGTGACTTTTGAAATGATTTAGACATTTCTCCCTTGGTATTCAGAGGAGGTAGTCATGACCAGAGCAAAGTCCTAAGAATGGAAGACAATTAGCCACTTGCTAAATTACTTTCTATAAGCTATCACTTACTTACAAAATGAACATTACATAGCTTAGATCATAAGATTGTAATTGAAATTTTACCTGTTTAAATTTAGATGAGAATTTATACATTATATCTTTGTTTGGGTCCTATTGTAGTCAGCTTCAAGTTGCAATATCCAACCAGGCAGAGTTTATGGGAAGAATGGGTTCATTTCAAGCTTATAGATCCAGGGGGAAGTTCTGTCAATGTCCCAACAAACTGACTCCCTTTCATACATCCAAGTATAGAGAAAACAAACAAAACCCCACCAAATAGCCAGAAAATACCAAAAGCAGCAAACATGAACCCAGAGCTCAAACTTTTCTCCACAACTTTGGGTTGAAATCAGATCCATCCCCAGTGATGCACACACTCCAGCAGGCTGCTGGGTACTTAAGCAGGAAGGTTAGCTTTAATCCAAAATAATTTTGAAACTATGAGGAACATACATTCACATTTAAACCAATATAGATCTCAAAAACCTTTATTGGGCTTGACATATGGTACAATGTATGAATGTATGAATAAATGCAACGTTACTTAAGTGTGTACTCTAAAAATAATGAACACAGTTTATCAACCTAAGACCATTATCCTTATATTCAGTTATACCATTGTCATCAACAATGAAACTTTATTGAATCTATCCCATGGGTATTTTAATAGGATATAAAAGAAAGGAGATATAGAAATATTAGGCAGTTGTTATCAGAAAAGTTAGTATAATGAAAGTATGAGTATGTGTGTTTATTGGGGAAGGAGATGCGTCTGAGACAAATTAAAAGGAGGGTGTAACATAAGGTATTACAACCATGAGTTTGGTGGTGACATAAGATAGAGAAGTTGGAAGCATAGTCTTGAATACTAAATCTAGACTGTTCTGTCCTATTATTTGTTAATCGTAATTTGTTGGCTTGCACAAATTTTCCAGGTTTCTTTCCTTAGGTGATGTACTAAAGTAGCTCTTTTTTAATTAACTATTTTATCTTTATTTATTTATTTGAGACAGGGAGAGAGAGGGAGGGAGAGGGAGAGGGAGCGAGAGCAAGAGAGAGTGAGAGAGAGAGAGAGAGAGAGAGAGAGCGAGCGAATGGGCACACCAGGGCTTCTAGCCACTGCAAACGAACGCCAGACACATGTGCCACCATGTGCATCTGGCTTATGTGGGACCTGGAGAATCTAACCTGGGTTCTTAGGCTTCACAGGCATGTACCTTAACTGCTAAGCCATCTCTCCAGCCCTTAAATAACTCTTGATAGAACCACCCCTCTTTCCCTGGATAAATGACAGATTCCTTGGACAAATACATAGTATTAGTTTATTGGCTACTTGGATTTCTATGGGTGGGGAAAGATAACACAAAGAAAAATGGAATGGTGCTCCAACCTAGGGAAATTAAAAAAAGATGTGGTAAATTGAGAAACCATCATATGTCTTTTAGCCCTCCAGGAAACCCTCCACTTCCTGCCATTCCAGAAGAAGTTCTGCCCGCAGTATTGCCAAGAAAGAGATTCTTTAATACCCTCCTTCATTGCTGACAACATAATAAGGGAGACAAGCAGGATATACCTGGTGCTGTTACATCCTTCTAAGTAAAATACTCCTCTGGTAAATGCCTTCCGGATAACTGGGGCATGCACATCAAAGAACATTTGGCTACCCTGAAAACTCATATTTCATGGGGAGTTCAACAGTACAATTTATCATAATTGACCCCATCAGAGAAGGACCAACCATCCTTAGTAGACCTGGGGTGGCAAAATGCCACCACATTTGACCATAACATTTGTCATGCCAGGAGATCTATAGCCAACACTGTACTGTGGAATGTGGCAGTGTGGCTGGGATATTTGTCTTTGCTGTTGTGACAGATTAGCCCAGCATTTCCACTTAGTCCATACTCATGCCCCAGTGCAATCTTTTATGACTCATCAAGGCAGTCTGCAGGGAAACACGACTCATGGTGCTGATAAGCAAGGATGGGGAGAGTAGAAGTCTGTGCAAATGCACATCTTCTGGGGATGCTATGTAGAAAAGCTAAAAAGAAATTCAGTGGCTTTCCTCTTTTCTAGGTCATTATTTAAAAAAATAAGTCATACATTAGATAGGTAATTTAGGCTCTAGGATAATCAATATGATCAGAGATGCATATGTTTAGATTTTTTTCTTTTTCTCATTTTACAGAAAAGAGGCAAAGGGGACAGACAATGATATTCTTCTTTATCTATGACTCCCTCCTTAGGCATAATTGTGATGTAGCAAAGATGCCTCTCTTCAGGAATTTGACCAATATGAAACTATTCAGAAGAAATTTGGAGTTTTACTTCTGTGCTTCTGTCTAGGAATGAAGGTGCTATGGAGACCCTCCACTTAGCCTACAGTGGAGCAAATGGTGTGTGGGGAAGGACCCAGGGGACGGATAAGCATTGGATGTGCTGAATTTCATCTCTGAATTCTGTCTGCACATGTTGAATAGTAGGTTCCTCCGAATTGAAATATTCCATCCTGAAAGGCAGAAGGAGTCAAAAAGCCAAGCAGTCTGGGAGTGCTAAAACTTAAAATATCACAAGACCACTTCTCAAGGTACCAGGAGTGATGAGCAACTGTTGAGGGACAGACTTTGACCAGTGTTGTATGGCAATGAAGACATTCTTTCCTGGAAGAAGGGAGGAGGGAGGCTCTATATACTTAGATTTCAACAAGTTTGGGGAAAAAGTTGAAAGAACCTTCTCAACAGTTATGTAAAGGGAATACCACTGCTTGGGAGGATGCTCTCTCAGCTGCTCTGCCAAGCTGCTTATAGGTCATGTAGTATGTTTGAGATTTTCTGGCCAGCCCAGCTGCCCATCTGTTGTGCAGTGAGCTCCAGAGATGTAGTTTGTGTGAGTCATCATCCAAGCTGGGGTGGGCTTTTCACTGATGCAGCTTCCTTTGAGACATCACACTTCTGTAAGCAATCCCTCATCCTGCTCTGCAAGTAACCCCAATAAACTCATTGGTTCACCAAAACTGGTTTTGGTGGAATCATACTTGGTCTGTCATCTAAGCCCTTTTTGGCATGAAGAGACACATGTTTATATGTCCCAAGGGAAAACATTACCAGTGACAGCAGAATTTGTGCTGATTGCTCTTTGACAAGTCCTGAAGCATCTGAGAGTCTCAGGTCTGTGAAGCATGTGAATAACTAAGAGGAACTCTTTCTTCAGACTGATATGAAGACTGAATAAACTTTTATTAAAAACATAGACACATATGCTTTAATATCTTAGAGAGGATAATAAAAATGATTTTTCCTTTTTTATAGAGGCAGCAGAGAGGGCTAAATTTGGAGTAAAAGTTTGTTTTTATGGTACTAGATTTCTAATGGCTGGTTGAATGACCTCAGGCAAAGGATTTATTTGTTCTGAGGCTTGAGTCTTCATCTATTAAAATAATCAGAATAATTGTTATATAGTTCAGTAATTTACATGTGACATCTGAAGGGTTAATAGCCTTCCCTGAAAACTAGAGGGAACTAAAGAGTTAATAACTCTCCCTAAAACTAGCAGGCAACAAAGAAGTCACAGAGACATGCATCCTTGACAGGCAACTCCCAATTGATAAACTTCCCTCAACTCAGAAAACCTTGAGGGAACAGAAACTGTTGGGTGGTATATCGTCCCTAGACAATTTGGTTAAAAAAGCTTATTTTGAGGAAGAACACAAAAAACTACAGTTCCTTATCTACTTCCCTTGGACCTGCAGCTGGTCCAGTCTGTGTTTCTTAGGGTTCTCCTTATAAGCTTGCACCCCAGTCTGGCCCAGTGCTTCAGCCTTCATCCCACGGGAAGGGTGTGGCCCCTTGCTGTTTCTCTCAATAAACAGTCTGCCTGTAGAGATCAAGTCTGGTGCTCTCCTTTGCTGTTTTTTCTTACACTTTCCTTACAATATCTTTTGGAAATTTCAAAGTACTATACAAATGCTTATTAATTTATTTATGCTAATATAGAAATATATGCATACCACAAAGAACCTTGCATTTGGTCTGAGGCAGGTTGATTTTGACGGGACTCCCTTTGGTAGGCAGTCCCCAAAGAAAACTTGGCTTATTGAACAATTTAGATTTTGTGTAAGATAAAGATAGGTGACACTCCTGGAAAAAGCATAGCTCCCTACTTCTAAAACTAGACAGCAATTCCTCCCTGGGTTTCTCAAAGGAAGGACACTATAACCAGTGGCATCAACAACATTATTTGAATAACACAAAGTTCACTAGGTTGAAGATAATGTTTATTTTATAATGTCTAAAACTATAATCTTCCTATAATGTTACTCATGGTTTCTTGTCTATTCTGTGTACTTTCACATTCCCTTTTTTGTCTTTTTTCTTTTGCTTTTTGCATGTGTACCTGTCTGGTGTGGGATAGGCATATGTGTGCAATGTGTGTAGATTCAAGTGTCCCATGAGCGTCCTGTGAAGTCCAAAGTAGCATGCTGGGTTTCCTTCTCTGTCGACCTTCATTGTGTGCTTCAGATGGGATTTATCACTGAACCTGGAGCTGTTGTTTTCAGTCCGACTGGCTTGCCAGCAAGTACAAGGGATTCTCCTGTCTCTGCTCCTTCTAGGCATAGGGTTAGTGCTTGACCATGCCCAGCTGTTTACATGGCGGCTGAATAACTCAGGGTGAATCAGGCCCTCCTAAGCCCTTCTGCTTGTACAGCAAGCACTCTTAAATGATGAATCATCGCCCCAGCCTCATCCCTCCTTTTCTTTATTCCAGTTGTTCCACTAACCAGAAAGAATTGTTATGTTTTATTTTCCAGTGGACAACAGACCATTCTGAAACACCAAGAGGAAAAAGTCAAAAGACCCTTATCAAATCCAACCAAGCCCTGTGTGTGGACACGTGCTTTATTTTTCCCTTCCTTTGAATTGGATACCTCAGTTTCTTTCATATAGTGTCCTCAGAGATTATGTTCCATTCATTTCAAAGTTTACTCCAAATATATTGTATTTAATTTAATTTAATAGTAAGCATTTGATAAAAATCTAAGTGAATAAAAAAATGTTGGAGCCAGGTGTGGTGGTGCACACATTTAATGCCAGCACTCAGGAGGCTGAAGTAGGAGGATTGCTGTGAGTTTGAGGCCACCCTCAGCCTGGGCTAGAGCAAGACCCTATCATAAAAAAACAAATAAACAAACAAAATGTTCTTTTTTTAAGTTTGAAAAATGTTTTTCACGTAAGAAAATCGAAGCAGAAGCTATGCCATTTACTTCATTTTGATTCATCTTATCTTCCAGGCAGTGACTTCTGGATAGAGACCCATTTTTGCGAACATTTGAAGCTGCATCAAGCAGTCTTGGCACTGCATACTTGCAGGAAAATTGCTCCTGCTTGAACAATGGATCTGGAAGTCTGTTTACTTCTCTGTTCTTTTCCTTTTACCTCATTTAACATTCTCACTGGATTAAAAAAAAAAAAGAAAATTAGAAATGTAGAGAAATTTCATAAGAATGCAAATCAATTTCTGCCTTTCACAGAAGAGGAAATTGAGGCTCATAGCCTGTAAGCAGCTTGCCAAAGTAACATGGTGAGTTAGGACTTGAATCTGACTTCTAGACTCCCTGTAGAGCATATTTTCCAAGCCAACACTGCCTCGCTGGGTTTCTTCCCTTGCTAGCCATCACTTCAAAGGGTAAACTATGACAAAATCTGTGGAGAGCAATTTTAATAGATAGACATTTTCGTGCGTAGGACTTGGATTGAGTATCGAGTGCATCCTTCTCAAGGTAGCAAGCCACCACAAGTCTGTAGGGCTGTAGTTTCAACAGCTTACATTTTCCTGAGAGCATATGCTTTCCTCAGAATATTGGAGGAAGAAAACCATTTTTATAGTATAACAAACATAAATTTAGAAGGATTAATAAGCTAAACAAAGAAATGTAGTTGTGGAATCCTACATCGTAACATGCAAAGCTTCATACCTCTTACTATAAGGAATATTTTGGTGGAATAGTCAGAGGCCTAGGTTAGGTTTTACTTTGTTATGAAGGGCATTTGTGCTTTATGTTGCTAGGCAGAAATCACCAGTTAAAGTTGAATTAGGCCAACTTTGTTATTTTTAAATTACGTTTACATTCTGACCTTTTCCTCAACCACTCTGCAGAGATGGGTCTTGGACTGCTAATGAGCTGGGGAAATGGCTCACTGCTCACACCTGAGTACTTAAATTTGATCCTCCTCACACTCCATATAAAAAGCCACAAGTGGACTGGAGAGATGGCTTAGCGGTTAAGTGCTTGCCTGTCAAGCCTAAGGACCCTGGTTCAAGGCTTGATTCCCCAGGACCCACGTTAGCCAAATGGACAAGGGGTGCATGCATCTGGAGTTCCTTTGCAGTGGCTGGAGGCCCTGTGTGCCCATTCTTTATCTATCTGCCTCTTTCTCTCTCTCTTTTGCTCTCAAATAAAAAAAAAAGCCACAAGCCAGGATGAGTTTCTGTAGTCCTAGCACACTGACGGTAAGATGGAAAGCAGAGATAGGAGGATTTCCTAGAAGTTCATGTTAAGTGCAGAAGCGGTAATAGGAGAGTGAGATCCAGAGAGAGAAATGCTGCTGCAAATGGTGTGGAAAAGTCAAGGCAGATGCAAAAGTTGTGGCTTACACACACGACACACCAAACATTGGCTGGTAATGGGAGACACACTGGGAAATTTTGGTGTTATTTATAAATCTTTCTTCCTTCCTTCCCTTCATCTCTCCCTTTCTTGTCTTCTTTTATTCTGTTAGAGAGAGAGAGAGAGAGAGAGAGAGAGAGAGAGAGAGAGAGAGAGAGAGAGAATTGGTGCCCTAGGACCGCAGCCACTGCAATTGAGCCCCAGAAGCTTGCAATACCTAGTGGGCATGTGAAACCTTGCGCTTGCCTCATCTTTGTGTATTTGGCTTACGTGGGATCTGGAGAGACAAAAATGGGTCCTTAGGCTTCTTAGGCAATCTCCTTAACTGCCAAGCTGTCTCTGTAGCCCTCTTCTCTTCTTTTATTCTTGTGACTGGAGAATTTTTTTAAATATAGAATTTTTATTTCATCTTTGAAATATCACAACAGGTCTTGGGAATCATCTGTCTTCCTATTTCAATAAACTCTTACATCTTATTGCTCAGCCTGTCAAACGGTTCCATTTTGAGACCTATTCTGAACAGTGACGTGGATGGGGAAGTGAGACTACACAGATGGCCTCTTCTATGGGAAACTCCTTGTAACACCCTTGATCATGTTCTGCCCATGACTGCAGATAGTGCTGCCGGAGCCAGTTTCTGTCTGTCTCTGGACACTGTTAACATGAAACCCCTCCTCTGCTTACAAAGGAGGCTAAAGTCTACATTGGTGTGAGTGAAGTTCCTTCACTCAGTTCTTCTGGGACTCTTTTTGCTAACTGCAGTATTTTAGAGTGCATTGACAATTTTGTGGGATACCCAAAATCTCATTCATGGGATAGTCTTCATTCTCACAGTGGATGCAATGAACCAAGAATGTCTCAGGCCTTTGGTCCTACAAGGCTTCACTCTCTTGCTTTGTCTCTAGCCCTTGCTTAAGACTTCCTGTCTCTTTCTCTTTTTTTCTCTCTCTTCTTTTCTCTCTCTTTTTAAAATAAATCTTTTCTCTTTCTTAAGCTCCAGACACACACACACACACACACACACACACACACACACACACCCCTAACATCTGCAGAATTAATTTATAATTTGTGAACATATTTCAAACTCAGCTAATTGAACACATTTCTGGTCCCCTTGTCATTGTCAGTCCTACTAGTTCTCTGAGCTACAGAATCCAGGCCCTAATTACTATTTCTTTGTGGCTTCCATTCTGCTTTGTAAGTAACCACTGGGTAGGTAGGTATCTGAGAATCTTTCCTCAATTTTCCTTGTATATCAGTCTTCATTCATCACCACAAACTTCATCCTAAATATTTTTTAAAGCTATTCACCACAACCAACTGCCACCTAATTCCCCAAGTTCAGAACACCATAATTTCTCACCTTGCTTTCTCCACCAACCTCTTCATTTATTTCATAGTCTCAGGTCTTGGGTTGAGAACAAGAGAACATTCTAGGAACAGTTAGAAATGTAATAAAACTGTCAAAAATGCTGAGTCTCAACCTACCACTTTGTGACAATTTGTGAAAAAGTAACAAAAAATCCAAGTAGAAAGTGCGATGAAAAAAGTATGAACATCTTGAAATATGAGCTGATAATGACATTTTCGTTATTTCACCCAGTGAAGAAAATGACAGTGATCACATCCAAGCCATCTATATGCCAAGTAAAAATTTTGGGTATATCAATTTTCAGTTTTACTCTGCCATAAAAAGCCAGAGAGAATAGTTTTGAAAACTGTGCTCCATCTCTGTTCCATACTCTCCCTGGCTCCCCAGTGCCCCAGGGTAAATTCTAAATGTCAACTTGGCTTATAAAGAGTGACATGATTTGCTTCCAATTCCTTTTCCTCTCTATCCTCACAATTACTCCACACAGCAGATATGCCAAACTCTTCAGTGTCTCAAGTTTACCATGCTCCTCACCACCCTCTGTGTCCTTCTTCCATAAGTTGCTTGATGGACTAAAGCAGTGTTTTGCTGCGAAATGCTGATTGATTATCTTCTGGGGGAAGGAAAAGCCTTGCATTGCAGCATTTGACCATTTCCATGCTGGGAATGCTTTCGCCCAGGCTGATACCAAGCTGTTGGTGTGGTTTCGTTGAATATGGGCATAATGGGCCTTGGAGAAACAGAAAGGGCACATGCCAGTTGCAGCACTCCTCCGGGCTAAGTTCTATACGCCCTTCAGGTCTGGCTCAGCTAGACCCTTTCCCAAGGACTCTTTCGATCATGCCCTTGCGCTTTCATTCTTGCCTGTTTTTAACTCGTTTGCACATTTTCAATGTAATATTGTAGTTTTCTGTGCGTGTTTCTGTCACTTATGTAGAGCTATAAGCCTCTTTGTCTTGTTCATCATTGCCTCCAGGCCTAGAAAGGCTGACACACAGTAGTTCTTCAATAAATAGTTGTGGAATAAAGGAGTGAATAGTTAAAACCTGATATTAACTGACAGCAAGTACTTACTGTACTAATTAATTTGCATGCATTGCTTCATTAAATTGCTTTCAAAACTCACTGGCAGCGATATTCACTTACTATCATTTTGTATGCCTCTGTATGTCTTATTTACTTTCATTCAAGTTAACTAAGACTAGCACTTGTTTGTCTACTTGGTGTCTATGGAGAAGATTCAAAATCTAAGCCACCTTTATTTAGGGCTGTTACTATTGGATACTATGAAATATGGTCAGTAACATTAAATTAGCACAGAATCTGTGGCAAATTATTGTCAATATAGCCTTAACATAGTTATCTACTTTTCAGCTAGGAATTTTAGCTCTCAGGAAATAATCAGAACTATGAATCGCACTCTGGGTTCAAAATATTTTTCCTAATGGTTTTAAAAATATCCTTATATCTGGGATAGAGAGATGGCTTAGTGGTTAAGTGCTTGCCTATGAAGCCTAAGGACCCTAGTTCGAGGCTTGATTCCCCAGGAACCACGTTAGCCAGATGCACAAGAGGGTGTACATGTCTGGAATTTGTTTGCAGTGGCTGGAGGCCCTGGCATGCCCATTCTCTCTCTCTCTATCTGCCTCCTTCTCTGTTTGTTGCTCTCAAGTAAACAAATAAAAATAAAAAACAAAAAAATTTAAAAAAATTAAAAAAATAGCCTTATATCCCCTTCCCCTCGCGATCAGTCTCTCCTTTATTTTGATGTCATCATCTGTGGGGGGAGGGAGGGAATTAACATGGATATTGTTTACAATCATTGAAATTGTTAATTATAAAAATATAAAAAAATAAAAAATCAAAAAAGAATAAAAATTAACATAGAAAAAATAGCCTTATATTTTGGAGAGGAATTTTAGATTTATTGAAACTTGCAAAGATAGGACAATTTCCACATATACTGAAATCATTTCTTCTTTATTATGAACATTCCATATTGTTATGCTGCACTTCTCATGATGGAAATACAATATTGGTACATTAATTTAGCCAATATACATAATTTACTCAGTTTTCCTTAGTTTTTAGCTCACATCATCTTATTCTTCTGTAACCTCGTGAGGATAGCAACTTTAATCTCTGTGCTAGCCTCTTCTGGGCTATAAATTTCTCAGACTTTCCTTGTTTTGACCATTTTGAGGAGTATTGGTTCCATGTTTCCTAAAGTGTCTCTTTACTGCTGTTTTCTACATGATTAGGTTGGACTCTGGGCTTGGAGAGGGAAAATAACAAAGGCAAGGTGCAATCCTCATTACGTTGCATCAATGGTGCAGCTATCAATGTGGCATCATGCTGATGTTAACTTCAGCCATCTGGTTGAGGTGATGTTTATGGCTGTTTATGAGGTTTCTCTACTCTTCAGTTACCTGCTCTTCCCCTTTCTATGTTGTATTCTAGAAGAAAATCACTGTAAGCAGTCTGCATTTAATGATTAAAGAATTGTGTGTCTACCTTAAGGGAAAGGACTATATGTAAATTATTTAGAAATTTTCTGTGTGGAATATAATATTTGTTTATTTTCAACAGCTGACTAAGTCAATTATTTATTTATGAGTATAAATGCACAGATGTCTTTACAATGGAGTTCTTATCTCATTCCACTTATTGCTGAGCAGCATTGCACTATGTCCATGCCACAGTGTGTCTATTCAGTTATTGAATGACATCATTGTTGCTCCTAGATTTTAGTGATTGTGAGCTTCCAGTGGGTTTAAGAAATAATTATTAATTTTTGCATATAAAAACATTCACCATTGAGCAAATTTGAATGCTCACTAGTAAATTTATAGTGGAAAGTAATAAAAGAGATTTTAATGGCATGAAAAAGTAAGAAAAAAAACTTGGGAAATAAGATATTTTTAGATGTCCTCAATCATATGAAACATGACTACTAATCTGTGTTTGTCAATAAGTAAAGGGCAGTGTTCATGGGGTTATCACTTAGGATCAGGATAGTGAAACAGTAGATGGTAGCTACCCTTTAAGTCGTGTTTCATGTTTTTTCACACATGATAATCTCATAATTAGGAAAAACCAAAACCATTTCTAAATCATGAACTATGCTCTAAATTATCGAGAGGATTTCAACTGAATATGTTTAGTGCTGGGGAAGGGGTTGGGAATTTTTCTCTTTCTATTTGTTTTCTTTAAAAATATATTTTAAAAAATTTATTTGCAAGAAGAGAGTGAGGGACAGAAGGAAGGAGGGAGGGAGAGAGAGAGAGAGAGAGGGAGAGAGAGAGAGAGAGAGAGAGAGAGAAAGAGATAATAGGTGTGCCATGGTATCTGGCCACTGCAAAGGAGCTCCAGGCACACGTACTGCTTTGTGCACCTGATGCACATGGGTACTGGGGAACTGAACACAGGTTTCAGGTTTTGCAAGTGTCTTTAACCACTGAACCATCTCCCCAGCCCCTTCTTTCCATCTCTTTAATATTACTTTCAGGGTCAACATTCTGTGTTCTAGGTTCATGTTTATTCTTCTGCCTTTCTAAAACCTCTGAAGGATTTGATTGTTTTTGTTTTTCAAGGTAGGATCTCACTGTAGCCCAAGCTGACCTGGAATTCACAATGTAATCTCAGGATGACCTGGAATTCATGGTGATCCTCCTACTTCTGCCTACTGAGTGCTGGGATTAAAGGCGTGACCTCCATGCCTGGCTAAAGGATTTGAGTTTTTTTTCTTCAGGATATAGAATTTTATGGCACCAGTTCCATTTGAGTCCAGTTTTGTGTTCCCCCCTCCACTTTTACCTTCCCCTCCAGCCCCATCCTCCCTATTGTCTGGTCCTTGAGGATTTGATTTTTAATATATATATGCATATATTTTAATTTCGGAGAGAGAGAAAGAGAGTATGGGTTTACCAGGCCCTCCTGCTACTGCAAATGAACTCTGGATGCACGCACTACTTTGTGTGCTTTACATGGGTACTGGGGAATCAAACCCCAGACTGTCAGGTTTCATAAGCAAGTGCCTTTAACCACTGAACTATCTCTTGCCAATGCAAAAGACACAGCTATCACTTCAAAGAGAAATAAGAGGTAATTTATTAGGGAGTCAAACATGAGTTACCATGGCCCTAGAACACAGATTTAGGCTACCCCAAACTCTATGTCTTCTGATGTGTTAATAGCTTCATGCTGTTTTTAGTAGTTATGTAACAAAAGATTGTCATAAACGAAGGCACTTTTGAAATACATTGGCTGAGGCATCCGTAGGTGGATTATAGCAAATGACTTGCAAATCATGTTTTTAACCAAGATTATTCAAATTGTCATGGTATTTGATGCCAAAGCTTCTGACCTGTTACATTTTGTAACAGTTACTTGTTCTTGGCACAAAATACCGGACTCGAAGCAGTTTAGAAAAGAACAGAGTTTATTTTGTTCTGCAGTTCTAGAGAGTGGAAGCCGTGGCTGGAGCCGGAACCCCGTGTCGGTTGTCACACCAGCAGAGAGCGGGGAGCATGGGGGCAGACAGCAAGTGGGACGATGCTTTCACACCCCAAGGCTCACCCCCACTGATGCACTTCCTAGAGCAAAGTTCTAGCCTCTTTACCTCTTACTAGTTCCACAACCTTCTCAGTCAGCCAAGAACCAAGTGTTCACACACATTAATCTAACGGGGACATTTTGCATTCAAACCACCACACATTTTTTAAAGCAGTTTTAAATGATTTTTTCTATAATGGTGGGTGGAAAACACATTGGCTGCTAACACTTATGAAAAGAAAAAAAAGAGGTAAAACTTAGAGTGGACACATGTAACCTTACCATATTACTTTGGAATTACTTCAGTCACCTCAGCCAGCTATTTTGCTATCAAGGCCAAACTAATGAGGACAACTCGCTGTGGCGTTGGAGGCAGTGGTTACAGAAACTTGCATTAAGGAGCTCTTAGACTTCTGTTTCGGCTTCAGATGAGTTTGGTATAGCATTTATTTCCATGATAGATTGGCAAAAGTATTGAGACAAACCTCTTTATCTTTTTGTAATATTATCACCTCTGTGTGTTTTGAGCAAATAATAAAGCTTTAATTTTAAGATTTCTTTCCTGTTGGTGCTAAGAACACTGGGGAAAACAAGTTTGCATGAATTTCAGCTTGCAAGCCCTAGCCACACTGGGAGTTCTGCACTTGATGAAAATGGGTACAACCAATTGGCTGTCAACACCTGGGCTCTGAATACGAGCATCTTTAACCACAGAGCCATCGCTCCAGTACTCAATACCTGGCTCTGATCTTGGCAGATTTATTTTTGAAAGAAACACCTTTGCAACAGAGATCCAGATGCCAATAGGCTACAAATGCTTCTGGCCAATTTCTGATTCAGAAGTACCTTTTCACAATGCCTATTTCTTTTGGAAATGGTTGTTTTAGAAGGGCTTGGCAAGCTTTACAGATTCAAGTTTGGGAAGGTGAAAAATCCTGTCAGCCTGTCCATTCACGGAATTGGTAGTGTTAGTGGAACACAGATACTGTGCAATGATATTCCAAAGATGGAAAACTAAGCACTGTGGCACTCCAAGGAGACAGGCCGCTTCATTTTGTTTCTGATTCTTTCCTCCTTCCTTCCTTCTCTTCTCTGCCCCTGCCCCCCACCTTTGTTTTCCCACTTGGTGGGAAACCTTTGATTTTCCAAGGTGACAGAACTTTTGGGCATCATTGCCAGTGTTTTACCACGCTCCAAAAGCTATGGCACATGATGCTGTAGTCACTACTTTTGAAGCACTGAGGAAAATCTGAAATGTCTATTTTTAATTGTTTGTGCATACAATTCTTTAATTTCCCCGGCATTCATAGTTGGTGCAGATGAGGTTGGAACTTGACATAAATGACATAAATAATTTAAGCATTTGACTAATTTTGCAACTGAATGCTGAGTAGTTAATGATCTTGTGTTTCAGGAAAGATATGTCAGTTTCATAGCACAAATATAACCTTGTTGCAGACAAAAAGGAGGAGTACCGAGTAAGAGGGCTGCTTCCTGCTTTGCAGACTGAGCATCTCAATACTAGTCACAGGCTTTACTTCATTGTGGTTTTGGCTAATGCTTAGAAGCTTAGCAAAAAGTAGTGTGGAGGGCTGGAGAGATGGCTTAGTGGTTAAGCACTCGCCTGTGAAGCCTAACGACACCTGTTTGAGGCTCGATTCCCCAGGACCCACAGTAGCCAGATGCATAAGGGGGCACATGCGTTTGGAGTTGGTTTGCAGTGGCTGGAAGCCCTGGTGTGCCCATTTTCTCTCTCTCTGTCTCTCTCTTTCTCCCTCCTTCTCTCTGTCAGCTGCTCTCAAATAAATTAATAAAAGTAAACAAAAGTAGTGTGGAAAACCTCTGCCTCTGCCTCATCATGCATGTCCAGAGATGTGAGGTTGTGCTTGAAGTGAAAGACTAGAGCATTATTTATTCTTTAGGCATTTTGTATTGGCCACAGAGGGGCAGACTCAGGTCTGTAGGTGGAGATGATTCAGCATTATCAATAAGTAGATGCTTATGTAAGAAAGATACTGAACAGACAGAAATGCATTCTTGGTACATCTAATTATCTACTTATGATATTTGTGTGACTCATTTCCCTTGATACACATTGACAGATTCTGCTTTACTTGAAGCAAAAAATTCTATCATTGTTTCAGCTGGGCATTAAGAGCTCTATTTTCTACCATTTAAAGTGAGGTCCACTGTCTGGATCTTACATGGCAATCTCTCATAGTAATAGTACCACAGATATAAAAGCAGAAACTTGAGGCTCCTATCTATTTGTCAGATCAATTTTACTTATGCCTCCATCTTAAGTTTCTCCTCTAAGATCCTGTTATGAAAATTCAAGCATAAAGGCATGAAGAATAATACTTATAAAGCATGACTCATTTTTAGTAAATGATAGCATTTTGATACATTTGCTTCAGATTTTAAAAATCTCACAGCAAGAAACATATTCCACTACTGTTCAAAAAATATTTTTTAAATATTACTCCCTAAAAATATTTTTAAATTTTTATTTATTTGAGAGAGAGAGAAGCAGAGATAGAGAGAATGAGCACGCCTGGACCTCTAGCCACTGCATGGCTTACATGGGTCCTGGTGAATTGAACCTAGATCCTTTGGCTTTGCAGGAGAGTGCCTTAACAATTAAGCCATTTCCCAAGCCCTTAAATGACTTTTCATGATTGACTTTGTTTTCTGTCTTTGCTCCTTACACCCCAAGCCATACTATACTCCATACGTACTCCATTTGTTTCCGTTTTGGTAAGGAGCCCTTTTCTCACAGTGTTACCTTTGCAATGCTTTTCTCTCTGCCTGGAAGTAGCCCATCTGCCTCCTCTTTTTTTTTTTTTTTGTTGTTGTTTATTTTTATTTATTTATTCGAGAACGACAGACACAGAAAGAAAGAGGCAGATAGAGAGAGAGAATGGGTGCGCCAGGGCCTCCAGCCACTGCAAAGGAACTCCACACACGTGCGCCCTCTTGTGCATCTGGATAACTGGGTCCTGGGGAATTGAGCCTCGAGCCTCAAGTGGGTCCTCAGCCTTCACAGGCAAGAACTTAATCACTAAGCCATCTCTCCAGCCCTGCCTCCTCTTTAGAATAACTCCTACCCAGATCTTAGTCTGTCAGTCCTTCAAAGTGTCATGTGACTTTCAAGTCAGGTGCTCCCCCAAGAGTACTTCCTCCAATGGCACATTTTTCTTTCCCATATCAATATTGGCTAAAACTGTGGTGATGATAAATATAGCAGATGACACAGAAGCAAAAGCAAATATCTTGCTGTTTAAAAGCATGTTTTTAAAATTTGTTTTCAATAGTAAGTTTAATTAATTAATAAGCTGAAAATTTCTCATTCATTGAAAGTTATATATAACTTCAATTTTTTATCATCATATAACCTTTATGTACAATATTTACTACATTGCCAATCTTTCATATACTGTGGTGGTTTGATACAGGTGTTGCTCATAATGTGTCCTGAATGCTTAGGTCTCCAGATGATGACAATTTGGAAATTAAAGCCTCCTACAGGCAGTGTATTGTTGGGGGTGGGATTATGGCCGGTATAGCCAACTTTCTCTTTCCAGTGCTTGGCACACTCTCCTGTTGCGGTGGTTCACCTGATGTTGACCAGGAGGTAATCTCCATCCTTTTCTCATGCCATTGTTTTCTCTTGTCATCATGGAGCTTCCCCTTGAGTCTTTAGGCCAAAATAAACCATTTCCTCCAAACACTGTTCTTGCCTGAGTTCTTTGTGCAGCAACTCAAAACTGACGGCAACAGTAAATTTGGTAACAAGAAGTGGTGTCATTGCTGCTAGAAACCTGATTCTGTGGCTTTGGACTTTTAGAAGTGATTTGTGGGAGGAATAGGGATGAATTAGACATCTTGGCCTAAGAGACACCTTGCAGTGCTGTAAGTACAGCTTGATGGAATATTCTTGTCCGAGTTGAATGCAGTAAGAACTATGGACTGTAAAGTTTGGTTTATGAAAGAAAGAAAGAGTTTGTCTGGCCTGGGCTTGCCATTATGCCCATGTCCTGAGGACTTGTGCAGGGTTTCATTGTATAGAAGTGGACTCGTGTGTGCAGACATATAGCATAGGAAAAAAAGAAAGAAAGAAAGAAAGACAGAAAAGAAATCTTTGGGCTGAAACATCTGCCCTTTCAGCTGCAATTATTTGAGAGATTACCACCATTAAGACTAGGTTAGCTGGGCGTGGTGTTGCATGCCTTTAATCCTGGTGCTCAGGAGGCAGAGGTAGGAGGATTGCCATGAGTTTGAGGCCACCCTGAGGCTACGTAATGAATTCCAGGTTAGTCTGGGCTAGAGTGAAATCCTACCTTGAAAAAAAAAAAAAAAAGAAGACTGGGCTAGCTGACCTGCATTGCGATAACAGGAAGAACATAGACTCTTTTGAAGGGGCCTGAGTGCTGAAGGATGATGGTCTTGTTCTTGAAAGTCTGCTTTTGGTCTTGTTTTTCCAAGTCTGCTTGGAATAATAACCCCCCCCCCCCCCCGATTAACATGTTGTTAGCCTACTGGTATAATGGAGCACAACAAATGCAGGAAAGAGAGGGTCATTGAATTTGTAACATGGTGGTTTGTATTTTGGAAATGACCATGGGCAGTGTGAAGCAGGTTTCTTGGATTATGTTTGTGGAGGCCTGATGGAGCCATGAGAATGAACTGTGGGTTACAGTGGAGACCCAGTGAAGATGCCAATACTATGGGATGGCTCCCAAGGAAAGCTGCCAGCACCAGAAGAAATTTTCCAAGACTCCGAGTAGCCTAGCTGGAGGGGCAGAATTGAAGCTCCACAGACTCGTCACTGGTTAGACTTAATTGGACTTGGACTTGTCACAGGTTAGAGTTATCAGACTTGGAGGTAGAGAGTTTGATGCTTGCCCTGTTTGTTTTAAATCTTGTATTGGTTCAATAGTTCTTTGCTATGCCCCATGCCATCTTTTACAGTGTAAATGTTTATTTTGTGCAATTATGGGTTTGTTTATTTGTTTGTTTTGGTATTATGGCTCAGTCAAAACACCTTGGACTATGGGGAAGTTTGAACATCAGTGGGATTGATAAAATGTATGAGAACTTTAAAAAAATTATTTATTTTTAATTATTTGAGACACAGAGAGAGAGAAAGAGGCAGAAAGAGAGAGAGGGAGAGAGAGAGAATGGATGTTCCAGGGCCTCCAGCCACTGCAAACAAACTACAGATGCAAGTGCTTCTTTGTAAGACCTTACATCTGGCTTACGTGGATCCTGGGGAACTGAACTAAGGTCCTTTGGCTTTGCAGGCAAATACCTTAACCACTGAGCCATCTCTCCAGCCCCAAAGTGTGAGAACTTTTAACGTTGACTGAATGTATTGTATTTTGCATCATGGGTGGTTATCAGTTTATGGGGGTCAGGGTTGGAATGTGGTGGTTTGATCCAGGTGTCTCCTATAAACTTACGTGTCTGAATGCTTAGGTCCCCAGATGATGAAAATTTTGGAATTGAAGCCTCTTGGAGAGACTGTGTTGTTGGGGGTGGACTTATGGGGTGTTTATAGCTGGATTCCCCTTGCCAATGTTTGACATACTCTCTTGTTGCTATTGTCTACCTGATGTTGGTCAGGAGGTGATATCTACCCTCTGCTCATGCCATTGTTTTCTCCTGCCATCATGGTGCTTCCCCTTGAGTCTGTAAGCCAAAACAAACCTTTCTATCCAACAAACTGCTCTTGGCTGGGTTCTTTGTACAGCAACTTGAAACTGACTACAACAATATACCTGTCACTTTATATGTATATGTGTGTGGGGTTGAAAAACAGTTGAAAACTTAAGAAAAATGCTGAGTGTCTCTCAGCCTTTAAACTTTGTTCTAAAGTACCATATTCTGTATCTCTAGGATATGTTTTTCACAGAGAGTTGTCTGAATATGTTTTCTAAATCCAGAAAGAGGTTTTTGAATACAACACATAATATCAGAAAATTATTATTCAATTAATTATTGATTTTCAATAAAAAATAAAAGATAACTTTGGGAATGAGCTACAGGAAAGAACTGCAGGAATAATTTTTATGGACCTTACAGATAACTTTTCTGAGAATATTTCTATGGGATGCTTTTTCTCCTAAGTTTCTAAGTTGTAACTTGCCCTGACATTAATCTTACAACCCTGTAATCAGCCTGCTTAGAACAATGTAACTTGTTTTACTATGCTTTAGATTTCCTTTTCCCAGAAAACACAGATGATTAATGTTGACAAGGAATGCCAGATATGCTGACATGATATTAAGCTATGCTCTTTGCCTCTTCAGTGACCTGATTGTACTGTTGACTCAGAACAATTGTGCACATGCATGAGATATGTCAACTATTGGTGAAAGCAAACAACATTGAAAGTAACAAATTACCCATCAAAATGTTGAAAGCAAAGGGTGGGCTTAGGGTGATAGTATCTATAAATCATGTGTCTGTGTGTTGTGGGGGTTTCTGGATAAGCAGAGTTAAACTGGCCTTACCCCTAAGTCCTTTCCTTTGGGCAAATGTGTGAGGAATTCTTGGAGCCAAATTTCCCTGTGCCTCACTCATGTATTTTTGTATTTGCTGCTTAGTATCAACATCAGATGTGTGCTTGCCTCAGAGAAACTTCAGCAGCAGAAGCAGAAGCAGTGGGCTCCCTCTTGGGTAAATGACTCCAAGGGTCAGTGTCTATATTTTGCGGCACCACCATAATTGGGCAAAAAACTACAGTTAAAAAATAGCACACCATGCTTGAAAATCAATGATCATACATTTGAAACAAATAGAAAAGAGACATTCTATAATTGGCCTTATGGAAAAGATCCTAGACACACTTGAAGATGTACATTCTGTCTCCCTATGGTACTGAAGTTTTAGTCTTGAGTTTATGATCATCAAGAAAGCAAACATAGAACCTTAACTCTAGCTTAGACTCAGAAAGGAAGAAAGCAAATTGATTTTTTAGGCAAAGCACAAGTTCAGAAAAGACAGTCAGTAAACAAGGGTGCATATCTTTAAAGTGAGCTGTTAGGAAAGGCCTCCCCCAGGAAGATGGGCTTCAGAATGGGGACCTGAGTAGACAGGATGTGACTTCAGAGAAGAAGTCATTGGTTTTACCCCCAATGTTTATAAAGGAAGGGTAAATAAATCCAATTAGATCAGCGATTTTTCGGGAAATGAAGTAAGTTGGGCAAAACAACATTTAAGTTGAAATTCTATGATTTAATATTGATTTTCTTATCACTGTGTGTGTTTCTTAATATTCAAAGTGTTTTTTTTTCTTTTTTTTGAGGAATGGTCTCATATGAATGTTTGTGTTAGCCAGACTTTCTCATTGCAGTAACACAGCACCTACGAGAGTAACTTTTCAGGAGAAAAGATTAGTTTGAATTCATGGTTTTGGGGTTTTCAGCCCCTGGCTTTTTGGCCTCTGTGCTTGGATAGAACATCATGGTGGCGGGGGCATGCTGTGCATGGGCTTCTTCGCCTCAGGGCAGGCTGGGAGTCAGTGAGGAGAAGAGACTGGAGACCAGATATGTCTTTCAAAAGTATGGCTCTGGGGTGACCATCTACTCTAACTTCCAAGTTTCTATCATCCCCTCAAAATACCACCAACAGCTGGGGTCCAAGTGTCAATCCATGAGCTGTGTAGGACATTTTGTATTCAAACAATAATAATGTTTATGAAAGCAAGGAGTGGGATATATGCTACCATTCATTTTTACCTAAGGTGCATAGTAACCAGATATGGGAATTGAATATCTCACATATGACTTTAGAAAGGTCGTACTAGATGTCTCAAACATATTCTTAATGTTGTCCCTCATATGATACATTTTTGTCAAATTGATCAAGGCCTAGAGCACTCTTTTTTTTTTTGATTTATTTTTATTTTTTTGAAGGGTTCTCATTCTAACCCAAGCTGACCTGGAACTAATTAAGGGTGGTATCAAACTCATGAACTCACAGTGATCCTTCTACGTCTGCCTCCTAAGCGTTGGGATGAATGGAGTGCACCACCACACCTAGCTTATAGATTTTTTTTTTGGGGGGGGTTTCGAGGTAGGGTCTCACTCTGGCCCAGGCTGTCCTATGTAGTCTCAGGGTGACCTCCAACTTATGGCAAACCTCCTACCTCTGCTTCTGGAGTGCTGAGATTAAAGGCATGCATCACCATGCCCTGCTTAGAGAATTAATGATAAAATAATGATATTTGATAGAATATCTTTTAAACTCTATTAGTATTTAAAGTAATTGAATTATTAGATACATGTATATCTATATCTCTCTATATTATATATATATAATCCATATATGTATGGGTAGATATACATCTATCATCTACTTATATCTATCTCATTAATAAGGCCTTAAAAGTTCCTGCAACACAAGCACCAGGTGTGTTGAAGAATCACCACTAGATATCCCAGTTTCTGGTTTTATGCATCTAGTGTTAGATGTTGAGTCAAGTGCTCAAGACTTTTGTATGTTAGTGTAAAATTTGGCTTTTTATAAGCACCACTCACTTTGCTAATGAACAGTGTCGAACAAGTCTTCTCTCACATCATGTGATTTTGAATACATGAATACTAATTAATTTCCATGTTCTCATCCTAGCTAAACATTACATTGGCCCCTTAGATTTTCTCAGGAATTGGTCTGACTCTTAGTGAGAATATCATCTTTCCAAAGCCTAGATATGCTAAATTTGATGTCATTGAATTACCTTTTCAATTACTAATGTCCTTTGTCTCATTTAAATTATCATTCATAGTTCTCAAATACTTATTCATTTATTTCCAAAACAATTTTGTAATGTTTTTGACTCTTAGAGAGCTTTGACTTTCTTAAGAGTTTTGTTGCACTTGCAATAAGTTCTTCCTTGACTTTTAGAGCTCTTTTTTTCCTGCATTATAGAGACTGACTGAGACCTTCATGACTATACAGTGAATACCATAACCCCACTGAGGGGGGCCTGAAGTTTAACAGGAGCAGGGATGGTGGGATAAAAGAGTCAAGTCTTTCTGTCTGTCTGTCTATCTATCTATCTATCTATCTATCTATCTATCTATCTATCTATCTATATGTCTACATAGGTATACATAGATAGATTAAAAAAGTTACAATCTTCTAATGTGTTCCCAGAATCTGCCAACTTGAGACTCTTCACAGCAATGTGCTATCAATGGATATTCTAAAAAAATGAAAAGGTAGTATTTCCTGAAAAATTATAATTCAACTGTCTTTTAGACAACTCAAACTTACCAGACAGGAACGACTTTCTGTAGAATGGTTTTATGGAAAAAGTGAATGGGCTTGTTGTCAGCACCAATATTTTATCCGAAAGCCAATGATCTATTGGGAGTAGATCAAATGGGTTTCTAGACAGAGCTTGCTTGGCAGGTGTCCAGTGCATTCCTTGACCTTACCTGAGCAATCCCATGGTTGTGCTGTGGAGATGTGACTGAGGCTCCTCTACTCCTGCTTGTTGCTGGGGTTGCTTGGTTCTAAACTCAGCTTCTCATAAGATCTATAGGACAGATGCTAATATACTTTGAAAAAAAAAAAAACAGAATCTTTGGAACCATTTGAATTCTATCTTGATTTTTTAAAAAACTTATCAATCAGTATAATATTTTCTTCAAGTCTCTTGGTTAAGCTTTGTGGCATTGGGGTTTTATGTATTAATAAAGATGCCACCTACAAGGTCTAATGACACTAAGTGAAGAAGTGAGGATTAGGAAGAAGTGGATAGAAAAGCTGCTGGGTCCCTGCTATCATGCAAATGTCCTTGGTGAAGACTGAGGGAGTGAGAGTACAGTGCACATGCGTGTGTGGAAACAGAGTGACCCTGCAGAGGAAGCCTTCTGGTGGTTCCCTGAGGCTGTGCAGCTCTTTCAATCAGCAAGACCCTTTTATTTTCAACCACAAAGTGGGGGAAAACAGCACTTCCTTTCCTCTTTTGCTCTTTAAAGAAATCCAAAGTGTAAGTATTGTTGAGTCACCTAATCGCCCACTGAAGAGGAAAATGCCATCCCTTTGTAACTTGAATGGGGAGGGGGAAGAGGAGAGGAAATGGATCATAACAGCATTGGATTTAATGTTTTCTTCACTTTACAATGTTCTGCTTTGCTTGACATGTTTACTTTACAAATACTTATATTCCTGGCTCAGAGTTGCTCTCTGAACACCATGGTGCATAATTAATGTCAAGGTGGAAGGCGATTATGCCACAAATGCTGCTCCCTGGGCTCTGAAAAGCATTTTTAAAGCCAATTTAGGTCACACATGGTTCAGTCTCTTAGAAATCTTTCTTAATTGTTCAGCTAAAGAGAATGCCTCGGGGCATTTATTAACAGACATTCCAATGGGCTGTGGATCCTGGGGTGTGTCATGTGTGAGGAGTAGAAGATTTCACAGTGTGGTAGGCAGAGTGACTGTTGTGGAAGAGAGCAATCCCAAAAGGGTATTTTTTTTTTTTTAGCCTCATAGAATTCAATCAACAGAGCAAAGAATACAATTTAGCTAAGAAGCATTTGATAAATTGTGCACTATTTCAAGGAAGAAAACTGGTCTCATTTTCTTCTTCCCAGTAACTTCTGAGGTTCCCATTTCATGGAACTTATCAAGGAAGGAACCAGATGCAAAAGACATGACTAAAATGGGCCATTTCTTTTGTGATTTTGGGTTAGCGCTGCTCTTTCTGAGTCCTCTGCTGAGTAGGGGTTAGAACAAGACAGCTTTCAGCATGCATCAATGAAGTCAACGTGATGAACAGATCTCAACCTCCTTTTGGCATGTATTAGTCTCTAAAGCTGGATCTAGAAAATGTGCTCTCCTAAGGTGACTGTCAGTGTTCCTGGTGGGGAAGGAGGAAAATGGGCTGGTCATGTGACTGCTTAGGATAGCACTGGATGAGCCTCTTCCTCCCACTACTTCCTTCTCTGCTTCCTGATTTCATCATGGAATGCAGAACATAGCTCCGTACATTTCTCTAAGATTTTGTATGAACAAAGGAAATACTCACCTATGTAATCGCTGTACGTCAGCTAGGTTAATTAGGAAGCCTCTGATTTGCTTCTCCTGTGAGGGACTTGATGAAGGAGTCTCCCACATGGAACCTTTGAAGGAGTGAGTGAAGCAGGAGACTGTGGAAATAACTCTGCTGACCTCCAGCCCGAGCCTGATTCTCCAGAGGGACTGAGCATGGTAGCATGTTTGGCCCTTCTTGAGACAAGTAAGCACTTTATTTTTAATTTTTATGAGTTAACTCTCTGAAGTTGGTATGGATTTAATCACTACATTTTATATAACGGCATGGGGACAATGAGACGACTTTGTCATTGATAAAAGAATTTACAAATAGACACCGAAGTAAAAGGGTGTTTTCTTGGATTTTATTGGAGTAAGAGAAACCAGGGCGTACAAGTTGGACACTTCAGCAGCTGCTGGGATGAGGGAGACTAAAAGAGAGGGAAGAGGTCACAAAAAAACGTAGGCTCTGAGGGCCCCCTTCTTCTCCCAACAGGCCAAAAGTGAGGGCTTCAGAGGTTTCACTTCCTTAAAGGGCTTGCTTTGTGGGCACCTGCTCATCCTGGCTCCTCTCCCAAGGCCCTTCTTTTGCAGAGTAATGCCTCCCTACAGCAAGGAGATGGTCATTAAGCCTCCTCAGACGTCCATCTTTCTCTTTGGCCCTTTCCTGAATCAAGGTACTTGTTCTGTACCTCTGTCTCTCTGTTGCAGAAATTAGGGTTCAAGCCTTGGGTCAGAGAGAAAACCAAGCTTCACTCAAAGAGGTTGGGAAACTCAAAATTTATTATGTTAGTGGGTTGAGGAGAGCTAACACTCCAAATTCCTCCAGCATTTGGGCTCTGGTGAGTTTGGGTCTTTATAGACAGTTCCTGAAGCTATGTGACTGGGGATAGACAACTGGAAATTCCTCAGTGGTAATCATGCTTGCAGAAATGGGGAGGTAGTCATTGTAGGGGAGTCAGTCTATAGCTGTGTTACCTAGATAACATATTGTAAGCAGGACACAGTTGTATAGGCAGGAAGCCTCAGGGTCATGTTATCTTTCTTATGGACTTGCACAATAGAAACTGTCAGAATGTGTTCCTGCAGCTTCCTGTCCCACAGCCCGTGGAGGGGGTCCAAGAAGTTCTGGGTGAAGGAGGAACAGTGGTGGTGGCAGCAGTGACTGTGGTGGTCAAGATGGCTCTTGCCCCAGCAAAAGGATAAACTTTCCTACAAAAGTGCAAGCAACCCAGCATTTGGGAGGCGGAGGTAGGAGGATCACCATGAGTTCAAGGCCACCCTGAGAATACAGAGTGAGTTCCAGGTCAGAAAGGTGCAAGGAAAAAGGAGAGGGAAGGGAGATCCGAGTCAGAGTTCTAGCTCCAAGATATCTAGGATTTTTTGTTGCTATGATATCTCCATCTTTCTCTAGACCCACACACCTTCTTCTTCCTTCTGCCTTTCTATGCTATCTTATCTCACTCTCTCCTATTCTTTTCTTTCACTCTATCCCTGTTTCTCACTCAGACCAGGTTAGGCTTTCCCTAGCATCCCCTCTGTGCTCTTTTGGACCCCAGGTGTCCTAAGTTTTCATACATCAACCTGGCTACACCAGTGACCCAGCACAAGCCACAGAGGCCAACGCAGTTTCTCCAGTGGCTACTGTTGTTTCTGGGCCCTGTTCCTGTTTCCTCTGATACAGGAATTCTGGGGTTCCTCTGCCAATGTACCAATAATTTTGGGATATGCCCAGATTCTTGTCTAATGCATCCAAAGAATTGAAATCAACAGACCAGAGGGAAAGGTTAAGAGAGACATATTCAGATTAAGAGAAGGAAAGAGTAGAAAGTACAGAGGACTCCTTCCTGCCCATGAGAAGGTAGGATGGGGTAAAGGCCTCTCTAGTGACTCAAACTGGGGTCTTTTGAAAATTCTGAATGACAGCTGAGCTAACCAGCCATGATGCCAAGCTTTGGAGCTGAGTTTAACCAACCACAATGTCAGGATCAAGTTTAATCTTTCCCTGGGACTTTTTCTTTTTCTTTCTTTTTCTTTTTATTTTTTTGAAAAACAGGTCTACGGAACTCCTTTAGGCAAGAGATAAGGAGTAAGGAGAAGCCAGGTCCTTCTCTGATCTTTAGAAAAGTGGAGAATGCCAAGGACAGGCTCAAAGATCTTCCCTGTTTTTACTTTAGGGGGCCCAGTCAACGTAAACTGCCTCACCTCTCTTGGTAAAACCACTGGGCTCTGAAGCAATAAACGTTCTAGTGCAAGAAAAGGTGAAGTCTCAGAGTCTAATGGACTCATCAGTAAAAGTCATGAGTCTGAACAGACACATAATTCTGCCCCTCTCCCTGAGAGGACACCTTTGTTGGCTGAGTATTTCCATCTCTGTCATGCTTTGGAATTCTTTTTCATTTTGATTATGATTTTTCTTTGATCTCTGAGTTGACCACACGAGTATTTACTATAAACTCTGTACCTACCCTGTGGGCATTTCCTGCAAACTCTGTGCCTGCTACACACGCAATTCCCCTAAACTCAATGTGTGCATTACAATGTGTGTAATAACTTTGACTTTCTTTACAACTCATTTCCCCAGAGTCTGAATCTTCCTGTCTCTACTCTGAGACTTTCCCTCTCTTATTCTTCTTTAAGCCATCACCATTTAATCTGTTAACTTTCTCCTCTATGAGGACACAGAGCTGCTGCTTTGCTCTTTTTGGAGTGTGTGAATGTTTCCTCCAAATCTTTTTGCATTAGGCATCTCTTTGCTCCTCTCTTTGAGCATTCCCTATCTGACTCTTTATGCAAAAACTACCTTTATCCTATTTTTCCCTCATTACCTTCCTCACTTATCAATATCAGTCCTTTGTATGGGCTTCCCCCAGAAGAACATAACCACTTAAACATTTCTAAGAGTGGCTCCAGACAGGTGCCTGAGGGAAAGCACTTCTCGTGAGAAGAGCACCCTTGTGAGAAGCTGGAAGCTACAATCAGAGCACTGGGATCAAACTACGTGCCAACAAGAGCACCAACGGTGGCTGTTACACCAAGCAAGTCACCCACACTCTCTAGCGTTTTGTTCATGACAGGAGTAGCCCAGGACTTACTGTGGTAGATAAGCTGAATCTTTGTGTGGAGAGAATCATTGGAGATAGAGGGTGGTGGTCAGCAATTATCTTCTGCAAGGGGATGATAATAAAGACTTTTGTTGGAATTGCTCAATGAATCAACTATATGATAGCCATACAGATAGCATATAAAAAAATGGGTAAGGCTGTCTTCCATTAGAATCTAATTTACAAGATCAAGTAGAGTTATTCTGTGATCCTTATAGAGGGAATGAAATAGAGAACAAAAAAATCAATATCCACAATATGTGTGTATCCTGCTGAAATAGTCATAAAATTTGATTTCTGATAAAAGGTTATAATTAATATGTTTCCAGTTCTGGTTACAAAGGATTTGGGCATTGTAATGACCATAATTACACTTTTGCTACTCTCTGGGGTATTTTGAGGAATAAATAAGAGAATACATGCAATGTGCTTATAACACAGTGGCTGACAATATATGGTACTTTGTTATTGTTGTTCTTCCCACAGAATATTACTTTATAGGTGCTTTTCTGCCATTGTCCGCATTTTGTTTAGTGTCTAATTTATTTCTAAGGCATTATAAGATGGGTAATTAAGTTTGGCAGAATAAATATGACTGCAAAAGAAAAGGTATGTTTGCTCATATCAGATTGAGCCAAGATCATGACATACACTTTCTGTCTTCCCATTTCACCCAGAAACAGATGGAATAAAAATTTGTAAAATAGGTTGTCATCTGGAGATGTATTTACGTAGTAGAGGAATTATACTGGATGGGTGTCTGGTGAGACATCAGACATATAGATGGATACATTTGCTATAACAGAATTACTGGAGGAGAAACATGAGAATGACTTGAGTTGATACGCTGACCTGGTCATTTTCATGATCACCCCTGACACAATGACGTCACATGCTGAGTGCCACAGTGACCTAGCTCAAAGCAAGTCAAACCACTCTCTCTGGTTCATTTATCTTCCCATAGAGGATCGAGGTAAGCCTTGGATTGGGGGCTTGATTTAAAACAGAACTGTCGCTGTGTTCCTCAAGCAGGAAAAAAATGTGAGCAAAAGATTTTTCTTCTCTCTAAGGAGCTTGCAGAGTGGGACTGTGCTTCAGAGAAGAAGCCGGAAGGCCCAGCCCGGCTGACGCAGAGTCATTGAGGAAGTGCTCTGCAGAAGTGGGCCATCCGTTACGTCTCAGTTGCTGGCTTTCTCTTCCCCAAGGACGACATAATGTCCAAGTTGGACATACAAGTGTGCCTCAGCCCAGGGGAAACAAATGGCACTCCTTCAGTAGATTAAATGGATTGAGCCATCCAAGGGAATCTGTTTTCTAGAATCATTTGGCTTACTGGATGGCCTCATATTATAGATAAATAAAATCCTACAGCAAAGAAGCCAAATCTGCTTTTCAGTTATTTTTCCAGATATGCAGTCTCTTTTTTTGCTGGAAAAAGCTCACCATCGTGATAAAAGAGAAGACTGGGCTTTGAGAGCAAGGGGCTGAGAACACCGCTTCTTCGCAAATGAAAATTGCAATCTCCTCTGTAGCCACGACACCTCGTTCTTACCACAGCATTCTCCCGCACGCATGCCAGCCCCCAGCTAGCTTTGTCTTGGTCCCTCAGTTCTGACAAGTGCCTGCCACTCCAAGGACTAGTGATCCTTGGCCTGGAACACTTGCATTGAGTTGTCACTAAGCTTTGTGGTCACTGATGAGCTTACACTGTGTCTTGTTGGAAGGGCCCTTGCTAAGGACTCCCTCCGAAGAGACTTCCACCTACTTGAATTTCTTCCTTAGGTAAGACTGTCCTACTGGTTTGTGTACTTGCTTTTTCTTTGATTTATTTTTTTTTACTTAGCATAAAAGTTTCATGAGATCACTGTCCTTATCTATCTGTGCCTTTTATGTCTGTGCTTTTGGATAAATGTCTGCTACACGGTGGCACTTAATTAATAGTTGCTGAAAGAATGAACGACTAAAGACCTAATCAAATGATTTAGATCATGTTCAAAACTAGTTCTGTAAAAATTGGGAGTTTTCATGTACTTTTGGAGTTTCTGCTTTCCTAAAATAGAAGGCTTGGGAGGCTACATAATTTAAATGATTATAGTTTGTCATTGTATGGAGATTTTTCTTATCACTAACTTCAAATTTTGCTGGCTGTACAAAAAAAATCATATTATTGGGACAGGAGTTGGCAGTCGGTGTCTTTCTCTGAGACTATATCCTTTTATAAGGCCAAACTAGCTGATTCCATCAGTTGTGCTGTTTGACATTACAAAAAGCTAATTGAGGGCTAGAGAGATGTTTAGCAGTTAAGGTGCTTGCGTGGGAAGCCAAAGGACTCATGTTTGACTCTCCAGATCCCATGTGAGCCAGACATATTGTGATGCAAGCACACAAGGTCATGCATGGGCCCAAGGGGGTGCATGTGTCTGGAGTTCTATTACTGTGGCTGGAGGCCCTGGTGCACCAATACTCTTTTTTATCATAGATCTGTCTATCCACCTATCATCTATCTGTCTATCTACCTATCACCCATCTACCCCCATCCATCCTATCAATTTAGAGGATTAAGTAGATATGGCAAAGAATTGGTTCACACATTTCCAGAGGCCAAAGAGCCCCAATACCTGTAGTTAATAGGCTGGTGATCTGCAAGGGCTGATTTAGAGTTACAATCTCAATTCTGGCCATGCCATCTCAGTTTGAGTTCAAAGGCAGGAAAGAATTGATGGCCCAACTCGAGGCAGCTGGGAGGCAGGCCTTCCTGTGGGAGAGTCAGCCTTTCCTCTTCACTGAGAGTCACTATTGGGATGAGACAGACCCCATGAAAGAGGTGACTGTACTTTATTAGTATACACATTTAACGTTGATCTCATCAAAGACCCCTCATAGACACTCCTGGAATGACATTCAACCAAATGTTTAGGCATCCCTTTGCCCAGTTATATTGGCACACAAAATCCCAGTGGGTTTGCCCTACTCTCTTGTGCATTACTAAAATAGATCATAATGGCTTCTGTACTGAAGTACTTAAGGGGTGTCCAGCCTTTTTTTTGAAACCTACTCTTTATTTTAAGCATTTTATTTATTTACTTATTTATTTGTGTACGTGCGCGAGACGCAGATAGAAAGAGGATGGGCACACCAGGGCTTCCAGCTGAAGCAAATGAACTCCAGACACATGTGTTACCTTGTACATCTGGCTTACATGGGTCCTGGGGATTTGAACTGGGGTCCTTTGGCTTTACAGGCAAGTGACTTAACCATTAAGCCATCTCTCCAGCCCAGGGTGTCCAGTCTTTTAACACTGTGACTTTGTCATCAGCACTCATAACCATCCTGAGACTCATGTGGCCCATAAGTAATGAGTCAAACATACTGGAGTTTTAGAGCAAGATTTCTTTTTAAAAAATGTGGCAAATACTGACTTTTGTTTGCTTCACAGTGCCCAACATTCTTTCTCCTTTTATATTAATTTGTGCTTACCTTTCATGGCATTAGCTATGTTGAATTGCTTGTTCTTTGTGGGGACTGTGAATCAAGGTCTCTGAGAATAGCTGTGTGACCCAAGCTAACTCAATAGACACCTGGGAATATTTTCTTTAAACTATTTATTGACAAGGTTCATATATTAGGCAATATACCATGATCATAATCCCCTCTCACCATCCTCCATTGTCTCCCTCCCAACTCTGTCTTCATTGAATCCCTTCTTTCCAACTAGTCTCTCTACTGTTTCAATGTCATCATTTATTTTCTTCTATTATTCAGATCTTGTGTAGGTAGCACCAGCCACTGTGAGGCCATGGATATCAAGGTTACTTTGTGTCTGGATCACAGCATAATAAGCACTCCTCCCCTTCCTTTGGCTCTTACATTTTTTTTCTACCTCATCTTCTGCAATGGCCCCTGAGTCTTGGAGGGTGTGATAGAGATGTCTCAGTGCTGAGCAGTCCGCTGTCACTTCTTCTCAGCCCTGTGTTGAGTTTGCTTCACCCCAGTGGTCACCACCATCTGAAAAGAGAAGCTTCTGTAACCAAAAGTGAGAGTGGCATTATGTATGTGTTTAGAGGGCAATGTGGTGGGCATTACATATTCCTCTGGCCAGAAAGCAGTAGTCATTACTCCCCTAGGGCTTGTGGACCCTGAGGAGTCTTGAGTAGAGTGACACAAGGGGAGGAAAATGAGTAGGTACAGCTGCGTGTATTCCTATACTGCTTGCACACCCCCAGCGTTGCCTGGCATTAAGCATCGTCCTTTATCCTTCTTTCAACATCCATGGGATACATTTCCTTTTGGTCTGTGTCAGCCATATGTGTTTCTGTTGCTTTTAATGAAAGTTTACTGTCATACACTATCAGATATAAAGCTCTGAATGTTTTTCCACCCATTTCCATGCAGTCCTAGTGGGGATGAACTCAATTGTTTTATATTTGCTAATGGGATGGATTCCCTGAAAGATTAAGTATTCACCTGAAGCCTGGATTGCCACTGAGAATTTATAGAGGGCTACAATTTTTATCTTGCCTAATTTGACGAGACCAGGACTCATGGTTTATTAGTTTTGCTTAATCTGAAAATCTTATAATCCTCTACTTCAGGTGGAATTCTTGGAGTTATTCAGCCTTCTGTATTGTCTGCCTTAACCAAGATTCCAGAGGTTGGTTATGCAGTACTTGGTCTACCACCACGAATCCTCTCCACCCCTGATAGCTAAGCTAAACCCACAAGAGACAGGTAAACTAAGATAGACCCACAAGGTGACAGGATGGGGACTTCGGTGGTTTGAATCAAATGTCCCCCATAAACTCATGTTTTTTCAATGCTTCATCCCCAGCTGGTGGTATTTTGGGAAGTGGAACCTTGCTGGAGGGGCTGTGTTTTGGGAGCTTGGCTTAGGAATTTCATATACCAGATTCTCGCTGTAAGAATCCAGCTCACTCTCCTGTTGCTGTTTTTCCACCTGCTGTGGTAGAGGCGACTTCCAGCCTCCGTTCCTGCCATGCTTTCCCCCGCATCATGAAACTTCCCTTTGAGACTGTAAGCCGAGAGAGAGAGAGAGAGAGAGAGAGAGAGAGAGAGAGAGAGAGAGAGAGAGAAAACAACAACAACAACAACAAAAAACCCTTTCCTCCTATCAGGTGCTTTTGATCAGATGCTTCATTCCAGCAATAAAAATGTAACTACAACAAAAACAGCGAGGAAGAAGTTCAGGGAACTTAACCCACGCCCCGGCCACATGCTCTTGCTCTCCACCTCTTCCCTTTTCTCTTCTTTACAACACACGGAGCGCTCTGGCGTGTCTGCCAGGTAGACTGCAGCATCGGAGCCTGGGTCCCAGAACCGAGTCCAGTCAGGAATACCAGCCAGCCACCAGCAGCGGCATCTGTTTCAGGAAGCCATGCCTTTCCTGCCAGCGTTCTGCTTCACCGTGGCAGTTCCCCTCTGTCAGTTTGGCTCCTGTAGAGCCTTAAAAACCCTCCCATTGCCATCTGGGTTCTCTCCTGTTCCTTTGGCATCGAGTGCATCTCACTATTGTTTTTCTTTCTCAGCACCTTTTCGCCTCTGTTACGTTTCGCCTTTAGCTTGTATTTTAGCAGTCCAGTGTTCAGCGCACAGTTTTCATCCTTGCTTTTCTTTTCTGCACACTGAATGTCTGATGGATACACCTTCAGCTCTAGCGATCGTATCAGCACATGTTTAAGACTGCTTTTTATAACCCAAATTCAGTTTGTTATTCCTCTCACGTTTCATGCCTCGGTGGTTGTTGCAAGTTCATACTGTATTACGAGAGTCTCATTCAGCCCCTCAGGCCTCTTATCCACTGGGACATCACATATTGCCAAGGTCAGAATTTTCCTTTCTGTGAAATTGTGCAGTTTTACTCTTTACCATAGATTATGTGCTTAGGGCCCAAGCTTTTTTTTTTTTTTCTTTAAATACACATTCAAACAACTTGCCTCCATGATTTGAAAATATTCACATGTCTAGAGGAGCAATTCACAAATTTTCTGATCCATCCAGAAAGTGAATACATATGAAGCTTAAAAGCAACGATATCTTTCCTGCCCTTGGGCCATATCTAATAGCATCTACAACATATTTATCTTTGTGGTATATACATTTATGTTTTCATTTTAGGGGCTACTGAGAACTTTAAGTCAAGTATGTGAAGCACTTTCATATTAGTGTCTTCAACAATCTGACTTAGTTCAGCATAATTATAGTTTTTATATCCCAGAGGCAGGAATATATGTTATCTTCTCAATTCTATACATGTATCTATTCCCACAATGAAGGTGGAATTGCTGGGAGGGTCACTCTATTTAATCCCATATGGACATTCACACTAACGCTGTAATAATCTTACTTCTCTTTCCTCTTTCCAATATTAACTCTTCTTTTCTCTCTGGTCCCCTGAGTTGTGGTCAACTCATCTAGATTTTTTTTTTTTTTTTTGCACTCTGTCTCTCATGCAGTGCATGGAACTCCATTTTCCCCTGACCACTGCTCAAGAGCTCCTTGCCATGAAAACCACTTCTCTGCATGAGTAATGTCCCTGGGTTCATCTGCTTCTATCCATCCCTGCATGGCTTATAGTAGACTTCTTCACCAATCTTCTACTAGCAGTGTAAGAAACAGTGGTTAATCCTGCCAATAGGTAGGAGTGACATTTGACTTTGGACTCAACATGGATCGAAAAGGGCATAGAGAGAAGTGCAAGGACAGACACCTGGAGGCAAGACTAAAAATACCCACTTGCCAGTTAAAAGCAGCGGCAGATTGTGCAGTTTCAGAGAAAATCAAAAGCAAAGGTAAACCTTGATTTGTATTACAGGGAAAAATAAACAGATAGGCCAGCCTTATACCTTTCCTGATATATCTCTTCCCATGACTTTTCCTTGTCTGCATGATTTGAATTGCCATTTGCATACTCCATGAGACTGTCCGCAAGATTCAGCAACTCTTATAAGACCTCCTTGTAGGAGGACTCTTGGTTTATTCACAGCCTCTACTCACTATGTACAGACCCGTCTGGTTTAGTGATCCCACTCTGCACCCTCTGTTAGCACCTTTACTGTGCTTACAGATTGGATTTTTTCCCTCTCTCATCAGTATTGGATAGCTGTCCACGGAGTTCAATTTCAATTTTGCATGATACAAATGGGATGCACATAAGTAATGGGGTAAAAACGGAAGGATACGATTTAAAATAGGACCTGAGTGAATCCATACAAGGTTTATATATTAGGAGTTTAGCCCTCAGTTTTGTGACATGTGAGGTTGTGTAGAATCTTTAACTGGTGGGGCTCAGCTGTCAAGTAATTAGGTCACTGAGCGAACTGCCCTCAGAAGAAGTTGATGTTGTTTCTGTGGGACTCTGGGTAATTCTTCTTAGAGGACTGTTACAAAAACTGAGAGCCTAACCCCCAAATCACTCTCTGGCTTTCTTACCATATGATCTTATCTCCATCTGATTCTCCATGAGCATCTCATTGAAGCTCTTTGGACTTTCTGCCTTAAAACTGCAAGCTAAATAAATTAATCTTTTTTTAAAAAATAAAATACCTAGCCTTAGATATTTTGTTTTACTATTATAAAGCTAACTAATGAAAATGGCCACGTTGACAAATGTATCAGGTCATGTTGATGTTTGTTAAAGCATCATCTATATTTCTTTGGTGTCTTTAGGTTAGCTCATGTTGAAATTCAGTATTCCTCAATTTAGCACAGAGGTGCATTTTTTTCATCTGTTCACTCATGTTGGCATGTCTTGACTTTATTCTTACTCAATGTTGAGATTATATATAGGAAAGCTATATTCAAATCAGATGCCAAGCAGTCAGACTGATGGTAAAGAATAATTTATTTTTATTTATCTATAACAGTCAAAGAGAGAGAGAGAGAGAGAGAGAGGGAGGGAAAGGGAGAGAGAGACAGACAGACAGAATGGGTGCACCAGGGCTTCTAGCCACTGCAAACAAACTCCAGATGCATGCGCCACTATGTGCATCTGGCTTACATGGGATCTGGAGAATCAAACCTGTGTCCTTAGGCTTCACAGGCATGTACCTGTTTTGTTTATTTATTTGTTTGTTTATTTAGTTATGAAAGAGAGAGAGAGAGAGAGAGAGAGAGAGAGAGAGAGGGAGAGAGAGAGAGAGGGAGAGAATGGGCATGCCAGGGCCTCTAGCCAGTGAAAAGGAACTCCAGATTCATGTGCTACCTTCTGTACCTGGCTTTATGTGGATACTAGGGAATTGAACCTGAGTTGTTGGGCTTTGCGGGCAAGCACCTTAACTGCTGAGCCATGGCATGTCACCAGTCTGGTAAACAATAATTCAATGGATAAGACTATCAACTCTTTTGTCAGATTGGCAATATTAAAATCTAGACCCTCACAAGTTATGAAATGTTGATTAAATTACCTAACCATCTGTACCTAACTTTTTTATTATTTAAGAATTTATCTATTTATTTATTTATTTGAGATAAGAGGGAGAGAGAGAGAAGAATGGGTGCACCAGGGCCTCCAGCCATTGCAAAGGAACTGTAGATGCATGTGCCACCTTGTGCATCTGGCTTATTGTGAGTATTGGGGAACTGAAGCTGGGTCTTTAGGCTTCACAAACAAGTGCCTTAACCTCTATGCCTTCTTTCCAGCCCTTCACTTTTATTTTATTTTTAAATTTTTTTTATGAGTGAGCGAGAGAGAGAGAGAGAGAGAGAGAGAGAGAGAGAGAGAGAGAGAATGTGCCAGGGTCTTCAGCTACTACAATTGAGCTACAGATGTGTGCACCACCTTGTGAACATGTGCAACCTTTTGCGCTTGGGTCACCCTGCTCCTCCGGCTTATGTGGGACCTGGACAGTTGAACACGGGTCCTCAGGCTTCACATGTAAGCACCTTAATCGCTAAGCTATCTTTCCAGCCCTCACTTTTATTTTATTTTTTATTTTTTTTATAAAATACCACAATAGAAATGGAAATGTTCTCATTTTATTCCTAAGTGAAAGTGAGACGGAGTAACACACAAAAAGCATTATGACATAGTGGTTTCAAGTTATTGTGTAATTGTTATTGCTATGTGTCATACTATATGAAGCATGCCTGCCAAGTTCAGAATTAATTTTCTGGGTCAAAGGGCAAAGTTGAGAATGGTCCGGCACCAGTTGATCCCATTCTCTTCTCCTTTAGGGCTCCCCACTCCGTGGGCAGTTAGGGTGCCTTCTCGGGAGAGCTCTGTCATTGAGAGGTAACTAAATGATCTGATTCTTAGAGACACGTTTCCGACATGGCGTGTGTTTCGGTAGACTAGCTGCAGACCTGTTAGGTGGGTAGGAAGGCTGCAGCGCCAGCCCTGCCCTAGTCCACCCACCGTACTCTCGAATGATAACTGCAAGCCTGCCAGCAGCACCCTCTTTTATGCCAGCTACTTTCACGTTGCTATCAACAAATGCCAGGCCAGCATGAACTTATGGAAGGAGAAGGGTCCAGTTCTGTCAGAGTTTAGAGAGGGAGTTTCAACTGGAGAAAGCAAGGAAGGAGCTGGTACCAGCTCATCTACCCTCACATCGGCAGCTGGGAAATGCAAGAGCAGCACACAGGGGTTGGGTCATGCCACCTCAAAGCTTCCCAGTGGCCCATTCATTTCCTCCAGCAAGGAGTTACCGCCAAAAGGTTCTACGACTTTCCCAAACTGTGCCACCAACTGAGGACCAAGTGTTCAAACATAGAGGCTTATGTATGATATTTCATATGAAAGCCACAATAACCTTAGTTATTCTTTTAAAAATTATCCCAGGGCCCAAGGAACACAGGAGCTGTGAAAGAACCTCTAGTATTGATAATGTATTCATAGGCAAAGGCAAGGCCAAATACTGAACTCTTGTTGATGACAAATACAGTTAACCATTAAAAGTATTGTGTGTCTGTATTCTGGAAACATTTAAGGGAGGACAATTGCATAGATAATTCTGGGGGCAAAACTGATGATGTAAGGTTGTTAGAATTGTGAGTCTCTCTTTTTCTTCTCCACAAATGAGCTTACATCTTCAGAACAAGCTATTGATTTAAATTTTATTATACCTGAGCCTTTGGATTGCTTATACTATGTCTTCCATAAAATATTATGTGGCAGGTTTTTTCCTCTTTCTTGTCATCTACCTAGAGCTTTATGCCATTGTCCCTGTATGTTAGGAAAATCTAAAGACTGTCAGCAGTCAGTTCTGCTCTGAATGGCAATGGGTAGAACTGGAGGAGGAGGAGGCTTGGGACTGTTTTAGCAGAGCCTTTGAAGTGCACCTGCTCCTAACCTCACCGAAACTGACCAAACCACTGTCGTTTGTCAGGGGATGGAGCCCCTTCTGCCTTTCTTCAGGCAGCCTCCACCATGGTGGGTTTCTTCATTTTGCTTTCTTCAGCTTTACCCTAAAGCAAGGTCAGCCAAGTGCTTCATGTTACACTGAAATTGGGAGGTTGATCTTGTCTGTCCATCCAAATCTAAATTTAATTTAACTTTTTCCTCTAGGTTATGGCAGTTGTGTTGAGTATTGTCACTGTGCTCCACACTGGTACACAGGGAGAATTAAGTGTTGCTGGTATCCTTTGTCCCGCTGCTGGTGTCAAAATGCGTGTGATGCTGAAGCTAGCATGAGACATTGGTTTTCAAAGCTGAAGGCTGTGATTTGGTACCCCTGACCTTTGAGCACTGGAAGCAGACTTAGTGAGAGTGGAGGAGAAAGTGTGACCTTCTTTCAAAACCTTGAACTTAATTGTACTACAGGGAAGAGGACCAGAGAGGTAGGCTCATCTGAAACTGGCTGTCTGTATGAAATTTGGCCCCATTTCTGAGAGATCTTATTAGGCCTTCCCCTTAGATGATCATAATGGCTTCATCATGATTTTCCACTGTTCTATGATACTTTTCTTCCATAAGATGATAGGTTCCTAATAATTTGCTTCATTTTTATTTTTTTAAATTTTGTTTTAAAAATTTATTTATTGGAGGCAAAGAGAGGGAGAGTAAGCGAGCATGCACACTCATGTGCGCTTGTGCGAGAGAGCACCAGGGCCTCCAGCCACTGCAAATGAACTCCAGACGCATGTGCCACCATGTGCATCTGGCTTACGTGGGACCTGAAGAATTGAACTGGGGTCCATAGGCTTCACAGGCAAGTGCTTTGACCGCTAACTAATCTCTCCAGCCCTAATAATTTGTTTCTTTTTGCTATGTATTTAGAGGGAGGAAGATGATATTACAAATCAGACTTTGGAGGCCTCTAAGAACTAAAAGTGAATTAAAGTGCATTAAAAGTTTGTAATGAAACCTCCTGGGAAGAGTTCCAAGTAATTTATGTGCATGCTCTACCATTAGGTTTTGGAAAATAACTTCCTCCTCTTTTAAAGTGCAAATGGCACATGGTGACTTCCTTCCAATGCATACATTAAGGAGAGTGGGGAAAGAAACGTGATTTTTAGAGACACATGACAAATACTACCTCAGCTTAAGGATACAAATCAGCATCAACAGTCATGAATTGGACCTTAGTGTAAACTTTTGATGTAACATGATGGAAGTGACATGCCACCTCTATGATCTTCCTCCTTTAACCCCTTAATGCTAGAGAAATTCCAATGGAGAATCAACCTACAAAACAACTGTCAAAGTCTTCAAAAACAAAGGAGATATGAGAAACTGCTGCAGACATGACAACTCAGTGTCATATTGCATTTTGGGAAAGATCCTGGGACAAAGGCTACTAGGTAAAAATTTAGGAGAACCAAATAAACTACAGGGGCTTTAGATGACATGTATGTATAAATACATGTATATATATGTTTACATACATATACACACATATATATGTATGCTACATATAACACTATAAAGCAGAATGCTTATTTCTCTATGATGAGTCCATCTAACTTAATTCTCACAGTGGAAGCATGCTCTTGTTATAGGATAGAACTTATGACTCCCCTATACCTGTGCTCAGAAAGGTGTGGTGGTTTTAATCAGATGGCCTCTCATAAACTCATGTGTCCTGAATGCTTGTTCCCAACTAGTAGCAGTTTGGAAGGTGGAGCTTTGCTGCAGGAGGTGTGTTGCTGGTGACTGGCTTAAGGGTGCTATAGCCATCTTCTCTTTGCTAGAGGGTGGCTCACTATCCTGCTGCTGTGTTCCACCCACTGTGGCAGAGGTGATGCCCAGTCTCTGCTTATGTCATGCCTTCTCCTGCCATCATGAAGCTTCCCTTAGAGACTAAAACCAACATTAAAACTTTCCTCTTGTCAGTTGCTTTTTGTTAGAGGCTTTAACCCAGCAATTAGAAGGTGATTATAACAAGAAGTAAAGTGACTTATGCAGCTATACATTTATTGAATGAGTGACTGAGCTGGAATTTTAAGCCCAACACAACTTGAGAACAAAGAATAACAGGAGTTTTCATAATCTTGGAGTAACAAATGTTTACTACTGCTGCGATGACAAATTGCCATTATGTTAACAACATCTATTTATTGTATCATTGTTTGAATTATAAGCTGTGTGGTAATAGGGAGGCTCAATAGGACCTTTGCTTAGTCTCATAAACCTGAAGTCAAAATATCAGCAGGGCCACCACCCTAACTTGAGGCTCTGGGGATAGTTTGCTCCCCAGATGATTCATGTTTTGGTCTAATTTAGTCCCTCAGGATCATAAATGCATGGTGCTCATTTTTTATAGGTTAGGCATTCTCTGAACTCCTGAAGGCTTTCCTCCTCACAATTCCCCCTCCATCATAAAACCAGTGACAGCATGTTGAGACAATCTGTCCACAGCACAGAGTAGACTGATTTTTAAGGATTCATGTGATTCTATTGGGCTTGCTGACAGTTCACTGTAATCTCTCTGTCTTGAAGTCAACTGATTAGTAATTATATATTTATAAAGTCCACATTACCACATAATGTCACATATTCACAGGATTCTTGGATTAAGGCATGAATATCATCGAGGGAATGACATTTTGTCCAGTATGGCTTTCTTTGAAAGGAAAACTCTTGGTTATTTGACATTAAATGTTCCCACCACCATCTACTATGTTCTGACACTGCTGTGACATATAAACACACAGATGTGCCAGCCTGTGCTCCTTTCAGGACAGAGAAGCCCTGATCTGATCATTGGGGTCCAGAACCACAGAATGCCTTGTTCTCAGAGGTGGTGCCACTGTGCACTGAAGTAGCCATAGCCTAAGGATAGGGCTCTATTTCCAGTGATAGAACTCTGTCTGCACATCCAACACTCTGTATTAATTCCCCATCACTCTTTTCTCTGGATTTTCTTCCTTTCAGGTGGGATTAAAACCAAGATTCAGCTTGAGGAAGGATCAAGAGATTTCAAAGCATATGGATTTTAGCAGTAAGACTACCTGGTTTTCTATCAAAACTGACCCTTTATGGCCATGCTTGGCACAGCTTGCTGCCCTCTCTTTGTTCTTGATCTTCATTTGTGGAATGGTTCATCAGGTTTTATCTTCCATAAGAGTGAAAGTGAGATCATTCCCAAAATGCACTCCACAAAGTGCTTAGCAGCTAGAAAATATTTCTCCCTTTATCCGTTTGACTCCCACCCCCACCTGCTTTGAGCATTTCTTCAGATCTTACCTTCTCAATGAAGTTTCCTCCCGGCATCTTACTCAACCCTCCAACTGTGGTGGTTTGAATCGGATGCCCTCTCACCCCACCCATAACTTATGTGTTCTGAATGCTTGGTCCCCAGCTGGTGGGAGTAGAACCTTAATTGACAAGGCATGTTTCTGGGGGTGAGCTTAGGAGTGTTATAGCCATCTCCCCATTATCAGAATGTGATTCGCTCTTTTGTTGCTGTTTTCCACCTGCAGTGTCAGAGGTGATGCCCAGCCTCTGCTTGTACCATCCTTGTCCTTGCCAATATAGAACTTCCCTTCAAGAAAGTAAGCCAAGGGGCCAGAGAGATGGCTTAGCAGTTAAACACTTGCCTTTGAAGCCTAAGGACCCCAGTTTGTGGCTCAATTCCCCAGGACCCATGTAAGCCAGGTACGTAAGGTGGCACATGCATCTGGAGTTTGTTTGTAGTGGCTGGAGGTCTTGGTGCAACCATTCTCTCTCTATCTATGTGCCTTTTTCTCTCTGTGCCTATCTGTCACTCTCAAATAAATAAATAAAAATAAACAAAAATTAAAAAAAAGAAACTAAGCCAAAATAAATCCTTTCCTCCCATGAGCTGCTTTTGGTTCGGTGTTTTCTCCCAGCAAGGAGAAGGCGAGTGCAACACCAATCTAACCCCCGTGTCTCCCACCTCATCATGCACTTGGCCTCTCCGATCTGCCAGTTTTCTCTGGTTCTTCTTCACTGTCTTGGGATCATACAATGTTCTGATATATCACAATTACTCTTTTGTGTGTTCATGTATGTGCACACATGTGTGGAAATGAAAGGACAACTTTTGGGCATCAGCCATTACCTTCCTTTTCATTTGAGGCAGGGTCCCTTGATTATTCCACAGTTCTCCAGGCAAGCTGATCTTTGAGCTTCCTACAAATTCTCCTGTCTTCACCATCCTTTTCACCGTAGGCATGCTGGGCTTGCAGACACTCACTGCAGAGTCAAAGTCAGACTTCTGTGTGGGTCGTTGGGATCTGAACTAATGTACTCATATTTGCAAGGCAAGTGCTTTTTTCTACTGAGCCATCTCGTGCCTGGCCCACAATAGTTTTATTTAAAAAAAAATATTTTTGTTTATTTATTTACAAGTAGAAAGAGAGAGAGAGAGAGAGAGAGAGAGAGAAAATGACTTGGTTCACAACAACTCTTATCAATGTAAAAAAACTCCAGACACATTTGCCAGTTTGTGCATCTGGCTTCATGTGGGTATTGGGGAATTGAACTCAGGCCATCAGGCCTCTCAAACAAGCCCCTTTAATCACTGAGCCATTTCATCATCTCTGCCTCTCAGAATTACTTTTTAATATAGTTATATTGTAGAAATGTGATAGTTTATGGTAGTTAGTTTACATGAAAATTTTGTTTTTCCCTTTCAGAAAGTTAAACCAAACAAATAATCCCTCTTAGCTAAATTCATCCCTTTAGCATCTTGGCTGAAATTTCTAATAAGCTTTAATTTGTACATCAAATTACCCACATATAAGAAGTACTAGATAAATCTTTTATGGCTTGGTAATGTATTTTATGTTTTATAAGTCCAATGTCTTCACTACTATGGTCTCCTCTAAACATAGATTATAGCTACATTATAGATGGATAGTTTGGGGGCTTTATTTGAATTAAAGATGCCAGCAAGTTTTTTCTTTTTCCTTGGCCTGTCATTTGGGAAAGTCTGCTTGAAACCAGAGATTCTAAAAGTCACATAAATTCTTTCCGAGTTAAGGTTTTGTTCATTTGGCACTCTCCTTACAGCACTATGAACCCCCTTGTCTAAAATTATGCTTCCTAATAGTTAAAATGCAGACACTAACTCCTCCATTTCTTTCTAGGTATTTATATCTGCATCATATGCTACCAATATAGCACCATCTGTCATCCTATTTCCATCTTCTACTGTATCATATAGAAACCTATTTCCTTCTCTGTGTCCACCATAGCTCCAACTGTTTTCTTCTCATAATACCATTTTCATGGAAAAAACATCTCTCCAGAGTTAAATCTTATTTAATCTATAGACTTCTACAAGAGTCTTTCATCATCTCAAAGTAGTGCCTAAGATTATTAAGGCCCAAATATGAACATAGATAATACAATGATTGAAATTTTTCATTTGACTACAAGAAAAGCTACCTCAATCAAAGAGGACACAAAAGTTATATGAACGCTATTAATCCTGAAATACCATTAGACAGTAAGGCTCTTTGGGGCAGGGTCTCCATCTTACTCATGTCTGTGCTTCACACAATGATTAGTAACAAGTCTTTAAAACAGTGTGAATGACTATTTTTTTCATGGGGCAGAATCTCAAAGTACTTCAGTAAGAACTTTGGTTCCTTAGCTAAAGCCTTAATTTGGTGACATATTTTTTTCATCAATTTATTTTACTTTTTTTTTATTAAATAGAAACTTTGTATGGGCACATCATGTGTTGGTACCATTTTCATCCTCCCTAGCCCCACTCCACTAAGGTGATATTTTGATGAAAATAAAGATATTTGTCAAATAATTAAACATACTCAAGCAATTACTCTACAGATGTTTGCTTGACTCAGCCAAAAGTTCTAAATTACCAACTGTGCCTTAGTTTTTTTCATTCATGATACTCTGAGCTCTCTTTGCACTTTCAACTATACATTCAATGTTTTAAAAAGGGTCAAGCAAGTGTAATGTATTGTATCCAAGAAACGTGGGAAAGTGAGATGAATTAAATTGTTCATATAAAAGCCAAATAAATCCATGACACAGAAATAGCCAAATATATTATGAGTTCCCACATGTTGCAGGCTTTGAGAGGGCAGCCACATTATCTTGCCTGGAGGCAGTGAGGGGGCTGAGAACAGTGGAAAGTCTGACTGATGATGCTCGCTTGAGTGGACTGCGTTGTATTTGGTTATTCACCAAGTGGGTTCAGTACAGGTGAGAGGAAGTGGGAAATGGAGTGAGAGAATCTCAGCTGGGGAAAGGTTGCTGAAAGTTGTCTGGTTCAATCTCAAGTTTGTGGCTGGAGTCCTTCTAAAGTGCTACTGACATATGGCTTCTGTGCAGCATTTCCCAGGGGGAGAGAGAGAGAGAGAGAGAGAGAGAGAGAGAGAGAGAGAGAGAGAGAGAGAGAGGGAGAGAGAGAGAGAGAGAGAGAGGGAGAGAGGGAGGGAAAGAGAGGATGGTTCTGTAGGGAGATTTCATTTCACTTTATGAAGGAGCTAATTATTAGAAAATTCTTCTTTTTACTGAGTTGAATAATGCTTCCTGTAACTTTTACCTAGCAGACTTCATTTTATCATCTTGAGTAACATAGAACAGATCCAATGCATCTTTTTAAAAATCTTTTACTTTATTTATTTGAGAGAGAGAAAGAAAAATAGGCATGGAGAGAGAGGAGAGAGAGGAGAGAGAGAGAGAATGGGCTCTTCAGGCCCTCTAGTCTTTGCAAATGAACTCCAGATGTCGGTGCCCCCTTGTGCATCTGGCTTACATGGGTCTTGGGGAATCGAACCTGGGTCCTTTGACTTTGCAGGCAAGTGCCTTAACCACTAAGGTATCGCTCCAGCCCAGATCCAGTTCATCTTTGTTATGGTTGTTCAGAGCTGAAGCCCACTATCATGTCTTTTATCATGACTTTCTTAGTATTCAAGACAGAATGTTCACTCCTGACAAAACAATTGCGAAGCACTACATTGACTTCCTCCATTTCAATCTCAGGCCATGCCAATTGACACATTTTGCTTATTGTATATCTGTCTTCTTCTCTTTGTCTTATGAGGATTGAATTGAGGGCTTTCACCACTAATTCTTATCCTTCCAGCCACCTTTGTATACATCCATCCTAGGTCTCTAGTGGATCCTTTGAAAATGAGTTGCAAAATAGAATTAGGAGGAGCAATATTTTCTCTTTTTAAAACAGGATAATTATGCATACTTAAAGAATACAGTGTGATAATTCATATGCATAAAATGTGATACATCAGGTTCAGTATCATCTCAGTTTTTTTTAAATGTTTAATTTTTGTATGGTTTGGAAACCCAGTTTCTCAGTTTTTTTTAATAAAACACATAATTTTCTGTAATATATCATAATCCTGCTGTACTAGAGAGCTTACTTACTCTTCCTGTACATAAGTGCCTTGTAACTATTATCTACTCTACTTCTGTGGGGCTTCTTTCTTTCTTCCCTAGCTGGGCTGTAAGACCGTGGTAGTTTGTAACATATGAACTCTAAAAAGGACGAGGAATTGACTTATCTTGCTTATGCCTGTGTAGTTCTCAGAAGGTAACTTCAAATTACAACTTGATGGGCTGGAGAGATGGCTTAGCGGTTAAGCGCTTGCCTGTGAAGCTTAAGGACCCCGGTTCGAGGCTCGGTTCCCCAGGTCCCACGTTAGCCAGATGCACAAGGGGGCGCACGCGTCTGGAGTTCGTTTGCAGAGGCTGGAAGCCCTGGCGCGCCCATTCTCTCTCTCTCCCTCTATCTCTCTTTCTCTTTGTGTCTGTCGCTCTCAAATAAATAAATAAATAATTTAAAAAAAAAATTACAACTTGATGGCTATAATGATGCAAAATGAGTGCAAAGTCATCTATGGTCTCAAGGACTTGACTTTTCAACAATGCTGTGTTCAGTATGTGACTGACTAAGTTCCTTTCTGCATTTTGTCTAGTTCCCTTTTTTTTTTTCTTGAGGTAGGGTCTCACTCTAGCTCAGGTTGACCTGGAATTCACTATTTAGTCTCAGTGTAGCCTTGAACTCATGGTGATCCACCTACTTCTGCCTCCCGAGTACTGGGATTAAAGGTGTGTGTCACCATCACCAGCTTTTGTCAAGATAATTTTTGTTTCCTCATTTTTTCTCCAACTCTTTAAAAATTCTTTATAATTTAATCCTATTTGCCAGGGAAATTTTTTCCTATTACAGTCAATAGATATGGCTTTTATTTATTAATTTAAGGACAGAACCGAGAGCTAGACTGTCAGGTCTTCCACGTCTGTCCTCTCTTCAGATGCACATGGATTTTAAGCGATTTCATTTAGTTTCTGGTGTGCCGCCCTTTGTGAAAACTTGCAGCAGTGCTGCTGGTCAGCATACACTTTCTCTCACAAGGGTGTCCTAAGGACTGTGTCACAGCGGTGATATGGAGAGACTACACCATGTCTTACCACAGTTCCTTCATGGAAAGAGAAGTGATCCTGTTACAATGAGCCCATGACTGTTCCTAAGATTTTCCCTCTTCTTTAACTGGCCCCATTTTATTCTATGGAGGTCCAAGGGAAATACATTCATTTTGCTAGTCTCTTTTAGAATATTTTTATTTTTACATTTTATTTTAATTTGATACTTTGTTGCTCCTTAGATGTCTCAAAGACAGTAACATGCTTGTACCATGACTTAACTTATCTTGGGATTGAAAGTCATTTATTCAGCTATCGATGGTGCATTAGGATTTCTAAGCAACACGAGGAAAATCCCTATGTGCTAAAATAGTATGGAGTAGAAATATATGTGACATGGGCAGTATTTCGTATCTATATTGTCCAACCTCTTGTAAGTCACATATGGCTACTAAATGAGCATCTGAAATGATGTTAGTTAAACCAAGGGACAGACTCTTAAATGTGATTAATTCCAATTCAACTTTGAATAGAAAAATAGAAATGTGTGGGTAAGGACTATCACTGCAGGCAGCACAATTCTAGGATTCGGAGTTTTGAAAAAGCAACACCTATTTATTCTGATGCTTCAAGCTTCGTTTCAGTATTGGATAATTTATGATTTAGAGTTAGACTTAAATTTCTTTGGCATCTCTTCCCCAACATGGACTCACTTTTATTCTTGGAGATGCTGAAAGTCTGCTTTTGGGGGTATTTATAGATCTTTATACTTCCTTCTACTCTTCATACTTCCTAGAATAAAAATTAAGGTTCAGCATGGTGCCCAGGAAAACAGCTATTCCAGCCACAGATGGTTGAAAGTTTTCTAAAAGCAGTAGAACATAGATTTTTCTCTCTCTTTACAGCCTATCTATTACTCATATCATAATCTTCCCACCCTATTCTTTACTATTTTAATTTTTCATGGCTGAATCTTTGAGATTTAAGGGGACTAGATACAATCTGGATAGGTAGAGAGACAGTTTCAGTTAAAAAAAGTACAAAATTTTAACAAGAAATTAATGCTTGCTAGAGGAACATATATTTATTAAATAAATTATGTAAATGATGTGGCACAGTGTTAGATAGAGAAATTGCTTTATCAAGGTCCTGATATCATTATAAATGGAAATATTTTCAGGTAAGAGTATGTTAGACATCAGGGCTGGAGAGATATCTTAGCAGCTAAGGGAATTTGCCTGAAAAGCCTAAGAACACATGTTCGAATCTCCAGGTCCCATGTAGCCAGATGTTCAGTGGAGTAAGCATGCAATGTCACACACACACTCACACGGGGAACACATATCTGGAGTTTGTTTGCAGTGGCTGAAGGCCCTGGCATATTCTCTCTCTCTGTCAAAAATGTAATAAAAAGTGTATATAAGATATGGGATACTAGTACCCACATCTTTGATTTCTAGCCTGGGTTACCAGATGGGCATGCCATGACTTCGAGGGTGGCACATGTGCACGTGTGTGTTCAAACATATTTAATATTTGGACAAGTCTGGTTCTATATGGCATGTGGTCATTTCTACATCTGATTTTATATTATATTCCATATTGCTTTATCAATACTTAATTTTTTCAACAAGAAAACCACAAGGAGCCCCAGAATTTTTTTTTTTAACTGTGATGCTGTTGTGAGAGCTGAATGTTTTATCTTCAACAATTCGTAGAGTGTACAAAAAAGACAATTACTACATCCTGATTTGCAGGACCAAGTGTGGGGGATGTCTTGCCACCCTCGGCTCCTCTGGAAGGGCTTCTCTGTAGCAATCGAGGTTAGGTTGGTCTGAGGGGCATCGCCCCCATTCACTGAGTCACAGTGACAAATCTGGGACGCCACATGCCTTTACTCTCTCTGTTTCACTTCGAACAGATTTGAAGAATTGGTTGGTAATGTGACCGGACCAATCTCATAAGGATATTTGGTTAGAATAATGCAGTAACAAATGGTCAAACACTTTAAGAAAACAACTCCTGAGCAAAGTGTTGTAATTTTATGCTTCCTGACACATGTGGCTCATTTACAGGCTCAATTCTCTTCTTGTTTTTTGACACAGTTGGATGACGGGAACAATTAAGTTGGGCCACTGTATTCCAAGTAATTACTGATTATCCCATGCCCTCTCAGAAACTATGCTGCGTGGCAAATAAAATCAAACTGTGACCCGTGGGTGGTTTCTGGTGTTTTCAGCTACAGATTGCTGCACCCCAGATCCCTTTCTGCCGGTGTTGCTTAGCCGGTGATGATGGAAGGTAATAGATGAGTTTAGAGGAGCCCCTGAGGCCCTTCTGCATCAGTGCACTAATGGACCCTGAACACCTCTAAGAGAGAGCAATTAATTCATATGCCAGCTTAGCAGCAGAAGCTTCTAGAGCCAACTTTTGCATCCTAGAACAAACCACGCCATATCTATCCTTGTCTTCTCTTTGAAAGGCAAATCTATTGTGAGCTGGAGAGTGAGAAGGTAGTAGGAAAAAGACTGAACTCCCCCACCTCTGAAGTCGTTATGTTTTACTCTTTGGTAGACTTTCAGCCCTCAGGGTAACTACCAAGAAGGCGGGTGAGTCTGCCTTCTTGGGAAGGAGTGACATGGCTGTCCTTCATCCCTGGCTCCCTTTTTACCTCCCTGCTTTCTTCCCTTCATCAATATTGATCATGTCTCTCTGAATGTTAATCACCATTGTCTTGGGTTTTGAGAGAGACAGAGCCTACCTCTCCTCTGGACAGGCTTGGGTTAGAGCTCCGGACACTGAATGATCACTGGAACTCCTCAAGTCACTAGCTCTTGAGTTCTTGTCTTGTAATTCTCAACAACTGATTACTACACACGCAGCAGAAGCATGAATTAAGCAAGATTTTATTTTTAAAAAGTAAAGCATAAAGTTCCCAAGCTGACTTGGAACAGAAACCCTTCTACCCATAGGGGTACAAATTAGACATTGTGGTAGTTTGAATGGATGTCGCCCAACACATTCAAGAGTTGACTAAAGCTTGTGACTTAGATCTCCAGCAACCTGGCTGGAGGAGGTGTCTGTCGCTGTAGGTGGATCCTAGGGTTCAGCCCTAAAGCGTGTTTGGGGAATTCCAGTCTATAGGCATGCAAAGTGCTTACGCTTTGCCTGGAGTTCCTGAAGTTTGTTTACTTGCTGGTGCTGATGGTGGCTTTTCTCTCTGCTTGGATCTGTGAAAGGGGGCCAACTTCTTCTGCCATGATGGAACGTCCCCCGCATCTGCAGGCTTCAATAAATCCCTTCCTTCATAGCCGTGCCTGGTTTGGACGTTCCTTCCAGAGGCTGGAAGCTGTGTGCTGCAGGCGTTGAGTCAGGGTGGACTGGGCTGGTTACTTCACATGTACATGGGACCTGGTGGTAAGTGGATGAATTAGGCAAAGGGACACGGGCTCTCACTAGAAACTTCAAAGGAGAAAGAAAGAACCAAGAAGTAAAACAAAGAACAGAAGCTGGTGGTCAGCCCACATCTTGGTGAGTCATCATGATTAGCTGTGTCAAAGCATACAGATATGTTTGTTCCTTTGGAGCCTGTGACCCTGACTAGCTATATACAAAATGGAGGCTATCTTACTCCTGACTCCCATCACCCTGCTCCATGGTGAGGATCACCGAGGAGATCCAGACTTTAAGAAGGCGTCCTGGAGCTCGTGTTCTTGGCACATGGCTGCTACTACCTCAGCTCTCTTCTATTGACACAAATTCACTGAAAAGAGAGACGCTGATTTTAATATAAGAAAGGAGGTTTATTGGAACCACTGGGGAATTGAGGGAAAGAGAGAAATAGAAGCCCAAGTGGAAGCAAAACATTAATAGTTTTAAGGGAACACATTTAGAGGTTGGCTGCTATTGTGTTAAAACCATTAGACATGATTAACACTCGTGGCAGTTCAGTAAATAAGAGCTTTAGCTGCACTGAAAGAATTCTGGGTGGTGGGTGGAAAGAGCAGAATAAGAAACATAATTAGAGGGTAGGTGGAGAGGCAGGAGGGCACTTCCAAAGTGTTTACTTGGGGGCCTGTTTTCTTCAAAAGCAACCCAGCCAGTTCACTCTTCCTTTGTTACACGTCCAATGATGCTTTATTCTTGTTCCATAATTGAAGGAGATTATAGTTTAGAAGTAATATTTAAGAATGGATTATCTAAATGTATACTGCTTATTATGTTGGCTCAGTACACTATGTGTATAGGTTGTAAAGTATTTTCAGGATTAAGTTGTAATTAATTTTTCATCACTTTAATTTCTTATGTTTTCTCCCTGTGCTCTGTTGCCCACAGTATTTTTCAAGTGGAAATTTTCTAAAGACACCTGAGTAATTTCACTGCATAACTAAGAATCTCTTGGAATCACTCATGTAGAAATAAGATCCACCTATGATGGGGAAAAGTGATAGTTTTCCTTGATACAATTCCTTCCTTATATGCATTATAAGGGTACTGTAAGAGTATAAGATTACATGAATAAATTTTTCTGATTTTTTTAAAAGAATATTTTTTATTGGTTTCTTCACAAAGGAAGAGCAAGAGACAGAATGACACACAGAGAGAATGGGAAATCTAGGACTTCTTGCCATGGCAAACACACTGCAGATGCGTGCACTACTTTGTGTATCTGGCTTGTATCTGGGGATTTGAACCTGGAATGAACCTGAGCTGGGAGGCTTGGCATAATAGTGGCTTTAACCCCCAAGCCATCTTTTCAGCTCTGATATTTTTCTTTTATGAGACAGGGTCCCATGTGGAGCATGCTGGTCTCCAACTTTCCACATAGCAGAGCTGGCTGGCCTTGAACTGCTGATCCTCCTACCTGTTCTTCCCGAGGGCTACAACTACAGAGGTGAGCCACCATGCCCAGGTTGAACTAGCTTTTTGTACTTGTCTTTTTAAAATTAAGACATTGGGGTTATGTGATGGTGGAATTTATCTTCATAAAAATCTAAATAGCAAGCAAGATACACATAGCAGATAATAATAGGTATTTAAATCAGTTGTGAGAGGTTTCTTCACCATGACCAAGACAATTTACACCACAACATATTAAAATGAATGCTTTGTGGGATTCATGTCACAGCCTAATGGCCGTGTGTGTGTGTGTGTGTGTGTGTGTGTGTGTGTGTGTGTGTGTTTGCTCATGGGTGGCTTGCATGTGGAGGCCAGAAGTTGATGTTTGGGTTTTCCTCAGTTGCATACCATCTTAATTTTATAATTTTTTTATTTTTGAGGCAGGATCTCAGAGAACCTTAGAGTTCACAGATTCAGCTAGACTAGCCAGCAAGCCCTGGAGATCCTCCTAGATCTGTCTCTCTAGTACCTGGATTAAAGGTGTGTGCCATAGTGCCCAGCTTTTAGGTGGGTGCTGGGTAGCTGAACTTAGGTCTTCATGCAAGCACTTCTCTTGGACCCATTTCTGTAACCCCTCCCATGGCGCTCTAGAAAGCTTCCATGAATGAAAAAGCAAACATCAGTAACTCAAGAGCCACAATATCATATCTGAACACTAGAAGAGATAGCATTTGAACCAAATTTTTCTGAGATGATATGATTTTAAGCAGAGCTCTATTACTGCTACAATTATTGTTAATATTGAACACTGCCTGAGTCATGAGCTTTCATGATCAAGTGAAGATTAAAAAAACAAATCCCTCCATGCTTTGCGCTTGCTTAAATGACATGGTTCAAAGAACCACCTGACTTTATATGACTTAGATAAGACTCACAGATGCCATCCTTGCTTATCTATGGAAAGGCTAGGCACAGTCTCCAAATTCCCTTTCTTTACCTCATCAGTGATTGCTGAACTCCCAAGTGGGACCAACTGCTTGTCAGCCAAACTTCAGTCATATTTTCTTCTTGTCCTCGGATTACTTTTATCTACCCTCAGCCGGAGCCTGTACTTCCCTCCTCTTTGGCATCCACCCTCCAGAGTGGGCTGGCTTCATAGTAAAACTAATATCCACTCATGCCCACCTTTTCATCCTACTTCCACATACCTGCTCATTTTGTCTAATCATTTACCTGACTCTTGATTCTCTTCCCCCTCCTCTTCCTACTTCTCTTTTCAGTTTTTAGAATAAATTAAGATGATTAGACTTACCAAAACTCTAGTTTCCCATTAATCGGTCTGCTTTCTGAAATTCCCAGTCCTCATGATAGCTGGCTCAGAGTTCTATATTCTATGCTGAAATTCTGTGTATTCATTTTATTCTTAAAAATAGGTTATAGAGGGGGCTGGAGAGATTGCTTAGTGGTTAAGCACTTGCCTTTGAAACCTAAGGATCCCGGTTTGAGGCTCAAGGCGGCACATATATCTGGAGTTTGTTTGCAGTGGCTGGAGGACCTGGTGTGCCCATTCTCTCTCTCTCACTTTCTGTCTGTTGCTCTCAAATAAATAAATAAATAAATAATGAACAAAAGAAAAAATTAAAAATAAGTTATTGAGTTGGGGAAATGCTTTAGTGGAGAGAGCCTTTGCTACCTAACTCTGAGTATCCAGGTTCAAATCCCCAGATCTCACACGAAAGCTGGAAGACATAGTGGGTTTCTGCAATCCCAGTGTACCTCGCGCAGAAAGGGAGGTGGAGATAGCAGTGAGCAGCAATGAGAGACCCTGCCTACATGAGGTAGAAGGCCAGGATCACCCAAAAATTTTCCTCTGACATCTTCATTTGTAGGGTGACATGTGTATACACTCACAGCACACTAAACAAATAAATAAATGATACTTTAAAATAGGTTATAGAATAGACCATATACATCAAGGTTTTATTTTTTCCCAACTTCTATTATTTGGGGTCAAATCCTATAGTTTTATGGAATGAAATGACATGTAATTATCTAAGTTATTTGAAGTTCCCCTTTTTTAAAAAAATATTTATTTCCTTATTTGAGAGAGAGAGAGAGAGAGAGAGAGAGAGGGAGATTACAAGAGTGAGCATGGGCACACCAGGGCATCCTGACATTGCAAACAAATTTCAGGTACATGCACCACTTTGTGAAACTGGTACATGGGTACTGGGGAATCACACCCAGCCATCAGGCTTTTAAAACAATCACCTTTAACCACTGAGCAATCTTTCCCTCTCCGAAGTTGTCTTTCTGAGTCTGGGATAGATAGAAGTGAGAAATTTAGCAATCTGAAATTCACTGCAGTTGCTATTTTCCAGTAACTAGGTAACATGGGAAGTAAAGTTTTCACTGTGCTCATGTGCTCCTTTGAAACGCTGGAGTTGTGCTGGGGTGGATGAGTGTCTATCCCATCTTCTTAGGTTCTGTTGATAGAGTCTGGAAGTTAAACTAAGAAAAGACAGACTCCCTGGGGAAAATGGCATTTTATCTTTAATGTTGTGTACACAGAGGTTACACAGAAAATGATTGAAAGCCAAGGAAGTGTTGAGACTTAGGAGCTTATATGCCAGTTTAACCAAGGGGAATAAATTTATGTAGGGACTAAACAAAAAGGAATTTAAGCTTTTACTGACAGTAAACTGTAGGAAGGTGATTAGAGAAAATGTGGAAGATAGTTGTTTCCTTAGCAGATGACAATCACTCTTTCCTTGGTATGGAAAAGGGATGTGTACAAAGGTTAGGACACATTCTGATGATAAGCAGAAAGAGGAAAGCAGAGATATCTTGCTATTTCAATTACAAGTGACTCTTGGGCTGGGGAGATGTCTCAGTGGTTAAAGAAGCTTGCTTGTAAAGCCTGATAGCCTGGGTTTTAGGACCCAAGTAAAGTCAGATGCACAAAGTGCTGCATGAATCTGGAGTTTGTTTGCAGTGGCTGGAGGTCTTGGAGCACCCATACACATGCACGCATGCACACACACTTGCTCTCTCTCTCTTTAAAATAAATCAATAATTTTTTATGCTTCTTATAAAATCTGGGGACATTTAAAAGTCCCATTTCTCATGCTGCAACATATGAACACAAACAATTACGCTGTGTAAGCAGAACAGCTTTGTGACTGCTCTCCAAGTCCATGGAGATGCAGATCGGGAAAATGAGGGACTTAACTCCGCACAGCCTCTTCTTCCTAACTTCCTTCCCAAGGTTAAAGCAGGGAGAGAGCACCTGTTCTTTGCAGAGCACGCACACAGCTGTCACCTATCCCCTGTCCCGTTGGGCTTAATTCTGTTTGGAATAAGCTTTGCACCTGTGTCCCTGGCTGGCTGCCCTCCACTCAGTGGAAGAGGCAAGGGAGGGTGAATTTCTGCCTCATGTGAGCCCTGGGGTTTTGGGTTGTGCCTGTCTGCACGTCATTCACATCCTGAGAGTTGATGGTCTCAACTGCTTCCCGTTATGCACAGCAACCAGCACAGGGCTTTGGAGACAGATATTATAAAGACACTGAAATTTCTCAGGCAAGTACTGGCTTCTCACAGCCTAGCCAACTTCCAGATTGCACAGTGTACGCACTGAAGGAAACCATGCTCGGACTTTGTTTTGTTAATTTCTTGGTCAGGAAATTTATCAAAGCTGGACTCAAAGAAGATGATGGGGAATGCTGTGAAGTCTTGTGTTTTGAGGGTTGGGGTGGGGTGATCTTATAAGAACATGAACCTTCTCAGGTCATCACTTTAGGGAGGGCATTTTAATAAGTATCTGCACTAAGGAGAGATGGACAATGGCAAGTCAGGTCTCTATTTGATCATTATGTTATCGTGCCAAAGAAAATGCCTCGATTCATTTTAACCAAAAATTAGAGAGGACATATTTGGGATGAAGCATGTGCGGAAATTCAGAATTTATATCAGGGAGTCATTAATGCACACTAAGAAGATAAATAATTCTTTCATGGGAAGTTCTTTTCAGTAAATACAGGCAGTTTGGTACCATTATTTAGGCTCATCTGTGATCTACCCCCTCCCATTAGACCCTCCTTGTTATTGAAAATGGGTCGTGCATTGTGGAGTTAGCCCCCAGTTATTAGTATGATAAATGTCTCTGAAAATCATGACCCAACATGTAACTCTGACATTCTTTCCGCCCCCTCTTCCGCAAGATTTCCCTGAGCCATGTTGGGTTCATTTTTGGTCTGCTTCAGTGCTGAGGTGTTGGGGGCCTCTGAGGCTCTGGCTCTCTGATTTGGTAGGAGTTGATTTTTCTCTGCATTGATCTCCTTCCCCTTTGTGCTGGTATCCAGTTCACAGGAAAACATCACCCTTGCTTATTTCGCCAGTTGTCCTTAGTTTCAGTTGGGCCCCTTCTGAGGTATGTTGGGGCAGTTCTCTTCTTAGGATCTGCATCTATCTGGAAAAGAGAAGCAGATTCTCCAACGGAGAGTAAGTTAGCACCCAGAAAATTGAGATAACACTTACTTTTTTGATAGACAGTTTGATAGGTATAGGCCCTTTTATACCCCGTGATTGATGGTAGCTTGATATTGTAGAGTGGGCTTGTGTTTGGGTATGGTTCTGACTTGTTTCCCAGCTCCAGCTAAAGGTCTAGTACCACTGAGTGGATCAGTTAGCCAAATCAAGAGCAATTGATTCCTCACCATGGCTGTGTACCACTATTGCACTTGTGTGGGTATCACATCCGGTTAATTGTTGCTACTTAGGTTAAACAATGTGTTGCTTGGACAGATCTTGGTCACTTCCCCCAGTCGCCTATGTAGCGCCTTCTGGCACTAGACACGCTGACTGTCTGGGGACTGACTCTCTCCTGGCTTCCAGCCATGTCATTCCATTTTACGTGTCAGCTGCGTATGGAGTCTTCAGCAATAGGGTCTTACCACTGGCCTTTGGTGGGTCATCAATTACTCTGACAGAAGTCTGTCATTGTTTTGGGAAACCTTGTAGGTTTCTCTGATCAAAAGCTCATTGTGGATTGTAGGCCCAAGCTGGAAGTGGGGGTTACAGGTCAGTGTCCACTAAGAAATTGAGGAAAAAGATAACTAATATACAAGAGTTAGAGAGGAGAGAGATAGAGGGGAGAGGGGGAGAGGGAGGGAAGGAAGATGTAGGAGATTTAGGTCAATTAATATTCCCAGAGAAAAGATTTCCCCCTTTCCCAGACAACCTACCTAGCCCACGAAATACCCCGATCTGCATCTCTAAGTGAGCTTTTCCATTTTCTGGAACACCCCTCTTGTCTCCTCTACAGCAAAAGCTCTGCATTCCTTCCTTCTCTTAAGTTCTATCTATAATCTCTGTGATGAAATCTTTGTCACCTGAACCCTCTATGGTCTGTGCATGTCATTCTTCAAATTCATAAGACAAGAATCCAGAAGCCATTACTTCAGTGGAAGCTTTGTGTGACCATGTGTGCCCAGTGAGTGCCCTAGCTCCTGCATTATTGTCAACCCAAGAGCCAAGAAAGGATCCACTGCTTTCAAAAACACCCCTAGGGCTGGAGAGATGGTTTAGCAGTTATGCACTTGCCTGTGAAGCCTAAGGACCCTGGTTCAAGGCTTGATTCTCCAGGACCCACGTTAGCCAGGTGCACAAGGGGGTGCATGCATCTGGACTTTGTTTGCAGTGGCTGTTCGCCCATTCTCTCTCTCTCTCTCTCTCTCTCTATCTGCCTCTTTCTCTCTCTGTCACTTTTGGCAAGTAAATAAATAAAAATCAACAAAAACAAATTTAAAAAAAAACCCTAAATTCCCACATCAGTACTGAAAGTCTTGTTGGCCTGAAGATGGGGCTTAATGCTGGTCCTTCTGTTTCTTTCTAAGGTGGCCTTGGTGAACAAAAACACATCACTTTTGTTTCACAGTTGCTTCTCCCTGAGTTGGAAGGCAGAATCAACGAGCTATGTTTGGACTCTGGAATTAGTTCTCTGGCTTGGACTCTTGTAAGATTTTTTAACATACATTTTTCTGGGAGCATGTACATGCATGTGAAAGTGTGTATATATGTAAGTGTGGTATATGTTGTATTTTATGGTGTATGCACATGTGTATACAGATGTCCATGCCCTATGTGTGTGCATGTGGAGGCCAGAAGAGAGCATCTAGTGTTTTCCTCTTATCACCCATCTGTATACTTCCTTGAGGTGGGGTTTCTCCCTCAACCTGGAGTGGCCATTTTGGTCAGCCAACTCTAGTCATTCTCTGATATTTGCCACCTTGGGCTGGTGTTCCAGATGTGTGTCGTCTTGCATGGCTTTTCTGTGGTTTGTAGAGAGTCATCAGGTAGTCTCAGGCCCTCCTATGTCCTTATGCTGAAGTGACAAGTGCTTTTAAATGCTGAATTCATATATATATATGGGACTGCATCTATTTTATTTTATTTTATTTTATTTTATTTTATTTTATTTTATTTTATTTTATTTTATTTTATTTTATTTTTCCAGGCTGGAGAGATAGCTCAGTCAGTAAAGGGCTTGCCTCAAAGGCATGAAGATCTAAGTTCAATTCCCAGAGTCCACATAAAATGATACATGTGGTAGCATGTGCCTGTAATCTCAGAACTGGGGAGGCAGTGACAGAAGGATCTCTGGGGCTCACTGACCAGTCAGTCTTGTCTGGTTGGTAAGTTTTAAGGACATTGAGAGACCCTGACTCAATGGTGGTGGATGGCATTGAGAATGACGCCTGAGTTTGTCTTCTGGCTTCATGCATGCACCCCCACACATATGCACAGACATGCACATGTGTATTCACTAAATATTTTTATTATTGATGTCTAGAATAATATTTAATACATAGTAGGTACTCAGTGCATTTTTGAAAATTGAGGAAAACCTGGAGACCATACTTTCTAATCAGAACAACATGGTATTTTTTTTCTTTTTAATGTGGTGTGAGAGTGCAGCCAATCTGGATCAGACTTCATCAATTTTAGCTTGCAGGACTGAACTCCTCTTCATCCTTACCAACTGTATGTCAAGTCATTATTTATAGCTATTGTGATATGAATATCAGAAGGAGATTACATCTGAAGGATGAACATGTTGCACCAGGCTGTAGGACAGTGGTTCTCCTAAGTGTGCTTATCATGTCTTTTATTTTAATGCTGTAATTTTTCTGTAGGGAGCTGCTGACGGCGCAAGTCCGGCTCTCACATCTGTCCACTTGCCTTGATCAGAGAACAGTCTGACATTCCTAAATCGTTCACAAGTCTCAGACAGTGCTGAGTACTTGCAAACGTCAAGTATGGTAATTGTCACGCAGGCAGGAAGGACTTGATTTGAATATGTGCATTTAAATTAATAGGAATGCAGAAGTGGAAAAGTGACCCCACCCCTTCCTAAGTGCCCAGATAATTAAATGCAAATGGGTTCCCTGGGGCATCCCATGCCAGCTGCTCTGTGTGCCTCTCAAACAGGCAGGAAAATGCCATTCACAATGCCGTGTTAGGGCACACAGTCTGACATTCACTGAGATCCCTATAGTGTTTCGTGCTCATCTGCATAAACAAATACCTATATTGAGAACATATTTTGAAGAATGATTGTATTTCTTCCTTTTAAAACTATCCCCTGTAATCTTCAACTTGCCAGAGCTTTTCCCACAATCCAAACAACCATACATTGTGTTAAAGTGAGCATAGGGTCACTACATAATCCTCAGACAGGCCAAAAAAACTTAAATATTCATTCATTTTTTCAATAAACATGATTAATTCACACTAAGAGATTTTCAGTTATATTTTGATCATAACAAGCTAAATGAAGTCTCTATTTCATGGTGCTTACTTTGTACTTGGGTAGAGACATAATAAGAGCCATAGTTCATAAGCAATTGTGATGGCTAATCTCTGGTTTTCAACCTGAAAAGATTTAGAGTCATCATGGAGAAAAAAAAAAAAAATCTCTGGTCATATCTGAGAAGTATTTTCTAGATTAGATTACGTGAGGTGGGAGGACACACCTAACTGTGGGCAGCACATTCTGTGGGCTGTGTTCCTGGGTTGTACAAAAAGGAGAAAGCTAGCTGAGCATATAAAATTCATGTCTCTCTCTACTTCTTTCCTGCCAATGTGAATGTGTGGTACAGGTTTCCTGTTTCTGCCACGCTTTCTCCTCCATGAGGAACTTCACCTTCTGGAAGTGTAAGCCAAAATAAACCTGCCCTACCTTAAGCTGCTTCTGGTCAGGTACTTCAGTTCATCCCAGCAACAAGAAAGTAACCACTAAAGCAATTAATATAAGTGCTCTAGCATTAAAATCAAATTGAAAATAAATTGAAAGAAGGTGAGAATATGAATGTCATTTATATAGGATTACCAGAGCTAGCAAATGAAAACGCACGGTACCCAGTCTGAATATCCATGGGACAAACTTACATAAAAATTGTTTAAAATCTGAAATTCAAATCTACTCTGGACATCTTTCTTGAAAGCTTGCTCTAAAATCACATTTTGAGTCATGTGAAGAAGCTGGGTGGGGAAGTGCGGGAACTAGGAGGATGAAGCTAAGAAGGCAGGGAATTAACATGTGGAAAAAGCCCTCAGTCAAGAAAAATAGGGAGTGAGTGTTTGGCTGAGGGGTTTGTCCAGACCATACCCACTGTGCAGGCCTTGTGAGCCATAGGGTAGATCCCAAGCATTTTTGTAAGCATGATTAAAACCTAGAGAAGTGTTTGAAAGAAGAATGTCATGAACTGCTTATTGTTTTAAAATATCACTTTGGCTTCAGAGTTAAGAACATCCTTGGTGGCAGAAAAGCCAGTGGAGGCGGCTATCACAATGAGCCCTGGCTTGAAGGATGGTGGGCGTTTTGGAGGCGATAAGAAACGCCTCAACTTATTATCTATTTAAAAAAAATAAAGCCCATAAGAATTTTCAGAGGATTGTACATGGGGTGCTGGGAAGAGAAGAAACCGTGATTCCTAGGTACTTGGACTGAGCAGCCATTTTAAAGGTGCTAATCATGATAGAAATGACATTTATTTCCTTCAATTTTCCAGAGTTTTCTAAACACTGAAGTAGATTCAACATAAGATAGAGAAGAACTGGGGCAAGTCAGGGAGGAATGCTAATTTGAAAGATGAAAACCCGAGGGATGCTTCAGTTAGCTCCAAGGACCTACGTGGAACGGAGACATGTTTGTTTTCCTTGTGGCTTTCTGGAGAGCACTTCCATTAACAATGGACAACGGTGTTTACTATGCTCTGAGATTTGAGTCCCAAGACCAAGTTCTGCCTTCAGCCTGCTGCATATGGAAAGCCACTGGCATCTCATGCTTTGGGACAGTCAGAAGTTCTTGTTCTCCTTCATCCTGGCATTCTAGAGTATGGTAAGGACAGCGTGAAAACTAAACTTCCTCCTCTTTGTGTAAGTGGAATTATAGTTCCCCTAACATGGTCACATCTGAAGATCCAGAACCTTTGAATGTGGCACCATACATGGGAGAGAGGAGTTAACATGCTGATTGACCTCTCTCCACATAAGGAAATGTCTCTGCATATCCTGACCCAACATGTGGCTCTGACATTCTTTCTGCCCCCTCTTTTGCAAAATTTCCCTGAGCCATGTTGGGTCCATTTTGGTCTGCTTCAGTGATGAGGTGTTGGGGGCCTCTGAGGCTCTGGCTCTCTGATTTGGTAGGAATTGATTTTTCTCTGTGTTGGTTTCCTTCCCCCTTGTGCTGGTATCCAGTTCATCAGGAAAACAGCACCCTTGCTGGTTTCGCCAATTTTCCTTAGTTTCAGCCGGGGCCCTTTTGAGGTATGATGGGGTGGCTCTCTCCTTAGGATCTACATCTGTCTGAAAAAGAGAAGCAGATTCTCCAACGGAGAGTAAGTTAGCTCCAGGACAAACAAAATAACCCTTACTTTTTTTTTAAATAGAGAATTTAATAGGTGTAGGCCTTCTTGTAGCCCATGATTGATGGTAGCTTGATATTGGAGAGAGGGCTTATATTTGGATATGATTCTGACTTGTTTCCCAGCTCCAGCTATGGGTCCCGTACCACTGAGGGGATCAGTTAGCCAAATCAAGAGCAGTTGGTTCCCCACCATGGCTGTGTGCCACTATTGCACTTGTGTGGGCATCACAACAGGTTATTTGTTGCTAAGTAGGTTAGACCATGAGTTGCTTGGACAGGTATTGGTAATTTCCCCAGTTGCCCATGTAGCACCTCTTGGCACTAGATACGCTGACTGTCTGGGGACCAACTCTCTCCTGGCTTCCAGCCATGCTGTTCCATTTTACGTGTCAGCTGCATATGGTGTCTTCAGCAATAGGGTCTTACCACTAACCTTTGGTGGGTCATCAAGTACTCTGACAGAAATCTGTCATTCTTTTAGGAAACCTTGTAGGTTTCTCTGATCAAAAGTTCATTGTGGATGATAGCCCCATGCTGGTACTGGGAGTTACAGGTCAGTGTCCACTAAGAAAATGCAGAAAAATATAACTAATATACAAGAGTTGGGGGGGGGAAAGAGGGAGGGAAGATGTAGAAGGTTTAGGTTAGACTTGATCCTACCCTCTCCAGTGTCTTGCGGTTCAGGTGTTTACTGTAAGGGCCTGGTGAAGGTTCAACCATTTGGTGTACCTTTTAGGAAGTAGATTTTTATGGTACCATTGCTATTTGGGTCTAGATTAGTGTTTTCCACCCCTTTGACACCCTCCCCTCCCTCCCCGTCCTTCCTAGTGTCTAGTCCATGAGATGCTTGCTGGGTATGTTAGGTGCTGTAGATGAGTGAGACTATGTGGCAATATTTTTTCTGATTGGGTAAGTTCACTGAGAATGATCTGTTCCAGGTTCACCCATTTTTCCTCAAATTTCTTTGTGTCATTTTTTCTTACTGCTGTGTAGAATTCCATTTTGTAGATATACCACATCTTTTTTAGGAGGGTAAACCATGCCTAACACTTGGGTAGGTACTCAGTAAATATTTGTTGAATGTCTCCTCTCTTACCTCTTTAGGAAAATCTAGATTTCTACCATTCTCGATTACCCTATATTTCTTTCTCTACCCACTTCTCAGAACTGTCCAATGATTATTTCTGCTTTCAAAAACAACTTTCTAGGAAACTTGAGTCTCCTCCAAATCACATTAGGAACGAGTATGGCGCTGAAGAACCCAAATAGAGTGGCCCCTACCAGGGGCTAAGGGGAGAGGTAGCAGGTAGAAGTCATTGAGGAAGGGCTAGGGGGTTTCGGTCAGATTTGGGGAGGCAACAACTGAGGCTTTAAAAGCCTCACCTTCCAAGTCTTTCCTGCTCCACCTCCCAGCTCCAGGTGAGTGTTAACAGTGTTATTTCAATTTGTAGTCTTTTTCCATCCCCGCTGCCCGAGCCCTTGATGGTCTGCCCCCTGTAACCTTCCCTGGCAGATTCCTTCCTTTCCCTTGACCATAAACTTGTTGAGTGGATAGGGGTGAAGTCCTGGTCTGAACCTCCCAAACCCTGGCCACTTAAAGTATACCCCTGATGTGTGGGTGGGTGTGCGCTGCTGCACAGATGTCTGGGTCGCTCCCCAGAGGAGGGGTGAATGATGCCCTCCATCTTTGCGAGATCTTTTTGCTGTGCCCTTTGCTGCCTACCCTTGGTTTGGTCCTGTCCTACACATCAGATTCCTATTTTGTGCCGAACTAGCTTTTTTCATATTGACAACATGACATTTCCCCAAGAGCCAAAAATAAATGGGAGGTGACAAAAATAAAATAAAAGTTATTAAAGTCATTGATAGTACCTTGATGCAGTAGTAATGGAAAATTAATATATTGACTAAGAAACCCACCTGGTGTCCACAGTTGAGAGAAAAAGTCAAACTCATTCTGTCTTTTATACACGGAGAGGAGTCTTGGTGTTTGTCTAGGCAGATAGACTCGAAAATGAAGGAATTACCTAGATGACTGAGGGACACCCACACAATTCTATATTTCTTCCAGTCTTTTAAGTTCTTTTCACAATCACCAGCTTCTTTCTCCGGAATGACTAAGGAGAGGTTGTTCTGCAAATGCTGACTGTTCCGTGAGCCCTGCCAGCCCGTACCTTTAAGTTCCTTCAAAGTGCACGCTATGTCTCATCAACAATCTTAGACTGACCATCCATGAACGATTCTTGAACAGATGAGTAAATGAGTCGGTGAATGAATGATTTTCTTTCTTTCATGTTGGGCAAATCATTACGATAGGCCACTGTGTCCATGTTGAACAATGGTGCATGTTGAAAAATCACAAATTAAGCTTGAATTTGTGCAAGTCACTTGGCAAGACCTGCTTTGACAGACCCATTTGTTATGCAAGGTCATATTGTTGTAATTATTGTCCCTTAGCATAAACATGGCCAGGAAGCAAGCATTAAAATGCATCAAGTCTTTGCATCTAATTTCTGCCTTTGTTGCTTGACCTGGTATCTGACCACTAGAGATTCAGTCCTGTGCAGCCCTGCCAGGCTGCAGGAAGAATGACAGCTCTTGCTCTGAACTGGGAGCAGAAAAATGTGAGAGGTGATGTGATCAGTCCACAGGGAAGTTGGAACTCAGTTAACCTGGAGGACTTGGAATGGGGAGCAGAGCAGAATTAAAAAAACAAAACAAAACAAGAAAACAACACCTCCCCAAAGAAATATCCCCCGAAAACAGAAGAGAACTGCACAGAGCCCTGGGTCATTCCCCAGGTTAAAAGTACAATGTGGTAATTCAGTGACTGCTTGCTCTGCAGGAGGCTTTACGCTGGGACACCATGCAAAATACCGAGAGAGGCACTGATATGTCACCAAAACTGAAGCTTACTTCCTGTTTGTTATGTGCCAGGCAGTGTGCTGAATATATTACAAGCAGAACCTCATTTAATCCTCAAAACACTGTTGTGGGAACAGCAATTTTATACTCACTAAACTGATAAGGAAAATTAAGCTCAGTGACAGTAGCTTGCCTAAGGGAACACAGTAAATGGCAGAATTGAATATTCAAACTGAGGTCTGATTCAAAAGCCAATTCTCTTAACCAAGGCACAATTTTGGCCTGCTCTTTAATCACTGAGCCTAATAATCTAATTGCTTCACTTTTTTCTTTTACTCCATTAGAGGAAATAAGATATATAAATTCTGAAGTTATAAGATGTAATGGTATAAATGCTATACAAAAGGGGTGAGATCAATGTTTTGAAACAGAGAACTTCTGGGGATGCATGCCAGGCAGGACTGAGGCAGCAGGAGCGAGGTCCATGACATCAGTTCTTACAGAGTGCGTGCTCTGAGTCAGGTGCTGTACTTCTAGCAGTACATCTACCCATAAAACAGTCAGCGAAAAAACCCCAAAACAAACAAGAAGCAAACAGTCGCTGAGTCCCAGCTATTCATCCTGTATCCTTCGAAGCACTTAGGACCCATAAAAAGGAAATAGATAAATATATTTGCCCTCCTTAATCTTGCATTCTAGAAGAGGTAGAGAACAGTCAAGAATAAACCACATACACATAAGTATATTCACATGTATATAAACACATATACATTTAAAAATTTTAAAGGGAATTAAACTCAATGGTAGAAGAAAATGAAAACGAGTGAAAAAAGTAGTTAAATGGGGGGTAATCATGAGTTCGGGGGTGCTGAAGTTCCTCATGGAAGCCTTATAATAGTCTTCAAGTTGTTTGGTAGTGCATGTGATCGTTGTGCCCATTTTCAAGTGGAAAAACTTAGACTAGGTAAACTAGTTTATTCCAGAAGGTAACAGGAGTCCTCTCCTGGCAGAGGCTCATCCTGTGAGCTAAAACAGTCTATGGCAGCTCAGTGACAGACATAACCAAGTTCAAGAAACACACCACAGGCAACCAGCTCCAAAAATGTCATTAAGAAACTCAAATAGCAAAATACACATCTTTATTTATGTGTGTATTTGTGTGTGAGTGTGTGTGTGTGTGTGTGTTTATGTGTGTGTGGTCACATGTATATGTGGGGAAGCACATGTGTACTGTGTATTCATGCATGTGGAGGCCAGAGGTGGGCATCAGGTCTCTCCTTGTATTATTGCTCTCCACCTTATTTGCTAAGATAGGGTCTCTCACTGAACCTAGAGTTCACAGCTTTGGCTAGTCTACCTAGAAAGTGAGCCCTAGGGATCTAACTGTCTCTGCCTTCCCAGAGCTGGGATTACACGTACATGCCATGACAGCTGGCACTTAACATGGATCCAAGTGCAGGTCCTCATGTTTGCATGGCAAGCACTTTAGCCACTGAGCCATTCTCTCAGCCTGCTGATCTATGAGGAACATGCATTTTGCCAAGAAGCACAAGATAAACATAACTATGAAGGCTCAAATCCAGACCCAGGCTCAGCTCTAGCTCTCACTCAGGGTCCCAAAAGTTCCCAGACCCCCATGAAGACTCTATGGTTAAACCCTCTGTCTGCCAATGTGAGGACATCTGGCCTGGTGTAACCATTGGGATGCCATATGCACTGGGCTGGGATCCTTCTATACTGTTTATACAAATAAACATGAAGCAGGATTTACAGGCAAGACAGAAGGTTATGAAGCAGGGATACCAGCTTGGATCCATAGGTTCCAGAGCTTGTGTCCCAATCATTAAGCTGCAGTTTGTCAGCCATGTCTGTCAGGCCATGCTTGACATTCCCTATAACCTAGATCACATTTTGAGGCTGGTTTGGGATATTGATCTTTGGCCTGAGGATTAAAAGCTTCTTTCTACTATGTCTTTTATGATAGATCACATTCTATTAAAAGTGAAGGCAGCCTAAAGAGAACTGATTGGATAGCTTAATTAGCATCACAGTGTGTTGTACTGGATGTCCTGGTATATGAGGCATCTGCCTGTTTTGATGTCTAAAGTCTCTAATAGTGTTGTGATGAATCTTTAGTGTGTGGGTATTTTTGTTGGGTCATATATGCCCGTCAAAGCTACCTTGGGAAAGATGATCAAATAGTAGATATTTTCATTCATTAATTAAATGAAATATCTTATTAGTCAAATCTTAGTACCCAGTGGAATGATAAGTACCACACTGGCACTCCTACTATATAGATACAGCTTGGGCACACATTGGTTAACTTGTTAAAGGCCACATCACTAGGGTGCAGTGGGGCTGAGTTAGAAACGAATCGTGTTGTGACTCCTTTATAATTAATAGTTTCTTTAGATGCTGGGGACACACGTGGATGAGGGATTTATGACTTCAGAAAACTTAAAGCCTATTTGGGGAAGATAAAGAAATTAATTCTGAGTATCAATATGGAGCCATTTTGTAAACACTGGATAGTGCACGGGTTGGTATAGTACTGGGAAAGGGTATCCAGGGAACCAGTAGTGCTTCCTTCCTCCTTGCTCACTCCATAGTTTAGGTCTGTCCAGTAATATCATATGCGTCTATGACTCACTCTCTCTATAAAATGGTCTGGCTGTTCCCCATCTCTTTAAGATTCTTTTAGAGGACCACCTAAAATATTTTCAAAGGAAGTTAGTATAACACTGATAATCTATCATCTGACCTCTGTTTATTTATTATTACATAACAAATTAACACTTAATTGTTTAACAAATCTATTTTATTATCCCACAGTTTTGGCAGGAACGGCTGTGCTATCATTTTGTACCATGTGGCAAAAGCTAAGCCATGGGGTGGTAGAGAAATCAAGGCTGGATTAGTTGGAGGATCTAAAATGGTCTCACTTTGCACGCCTGGTACTTAGTGGGACATCTGGAATGCTGAGCTCCTTTTCCATGTTAACCAAGAGGCCTCCCTCTGGTTGCTTCAGCAGGCTATCAGAATTCCTACAAGGTGACTCAGCTACCAGGAGAAATCAAGGCTAAAGCTGTTGGCTCATTTGAAGGCTAAGCCTGTAATGTTCTAACATCACTGCCATCTTTTCCCTTTGGCTAAGGGAGTGTCAGACTGGCTCTGTTCAAAGGAAAGAGGTTTAGGTCCATGACCATATGGGAAGATTGTCAAAGGATTTATGACCAGCATTCATCTAGCTCTCCTTTTAGTTGGATTTTCATTGATTTTGAATGAAGGATTTGATATAGTTCTAATAAAAAACTGCCCCTCTGTGAAGATAGGATGAAGTATTCAGTACAATGCTAGTGTTCAAATAAGACAACTAAAGTTTGTTAGAGGAATAGCAATACAGTGATTGTGTTTTAACGTACACATCTAAATTGTGAGTTTATGCATTGTGACATTATGGAAAGTAGTGGAGGATATCTAGATATTTGTTGCAGTTTTGGCAATGGAGAGGGTGAGGGTTGAGATAGGAGGAGGCAGGTTGGGAACTATTGTGAATCATTAAAGGAAAACTGTAGGAAAATAAAAAGTGAGTTAAATTCATTTCAAGAGGAATAGGTAAGAACATCCCGGAGGTAAGCAGAGTGAGCAAGGATTGAGAAACAGGATGCCTATGAGCAGCATCAGGAGATAATGACTTCTAGAACAGGAACAGGTGCATTGAAGGTGTCAGTGTTCAGTGGGGAAATAATCACTGCAATGAATGCGGCTCATTCTTGGTTAGGGGCTTCACAGAGAATGGATTTTGGAATGGAGAATTTCTTAAGCTACTGGGAGAGAACTAAACAGACTTAGTTGGCTGAACAAGGACTCATACCCAGGAAGAGACCCATGCTTTGAACAAAATAGTTTCCTTCTGTTCCTTATTGTTTTATTTTTGATAGTTAAAAGCTTTGCTTTGGACTATAAGCAGAAATATACTTTTACTTTTGTGGGTTAAAATACTGAGCCTAAAAGCTCGATAAAGCTTTCTGTGATGGCCGACATAGTGTACATAGGCACTATTCACAACTGATGACCACATGTGAAGTTTTGGACCTTGAAATATGCTGGTACAATTTAAAATTTTTTATTTTCATGAACTTAGACTCATACAGCTGATGGTTATTATATTAGACAAAAGATTAATTTAATGTTTATTTGAAGCAGGGTCCAGGATATAACCATATAAATATTAACCATATCTATATCTGTATACATACATATATACATATATATGTGTATGTGTATGTGTGTGTGTGTATATATATATATATATATATGGGGTGGCTGGGAATTCTCTCACATTGTAGCAATGTTTAATAAGGGGAAAAGGTTTATTGTTAATAGGACACAAAGGTAGAAGGCTGAATACAAGCATATGAGATAAAGACTGAATGGGATAGTAATTTAGGGACCAGCTGTTAGCCGTGCACAAATGGGTCCCTGGAGCCTGCCAGCAAGCGTGTAGTAAAACAGCGTAGCTGGGTTTCACAAAGAAGTGGAGAGTGCTTTCCGGCCTTGTTACAGGTAGCAAATTGAGTGAAGTGAGTATTATTTATATTCACCTGGCATAACTTGTTATTCTGCTTTTTTTTTTTTTTTTTTTTTTGATGGCAGTAAGGGAAGTGGAGCAGTTCAACTATGTCCTCCAGGTACTGGCACCCCTGCCAAGAGCGGAAAGCTTCCATCTTCCAAAGCCTCCATCAGCCAGCTTCTCATCCGCATCCCATAAATCATCAAGAAGGAGCAAGCTCATTATCCTAGCACCAGGGACAAAAGTCTTTTACACGACACTGAACTTCTGACTACTGAAAACATGGCAGCTTGCCATCCTGTCTTTAACAGGTGTGTTGGTCTCTTTAACAGCCTGGGTCAGAAGTTTGAGGCTAGGGCTGAAATTTTCAATTTTCTTATGTGTGCTGACTTGCCAGTGGGCCCATGTCCAAAAGTAATGGGAGCCAGTGGTCTGTGGATTTACTTGAATGTTTTGTAGCTTTAATAAGCTTGGGAAAGACAATTGGGAATTTCTGTCCCTGAGTCATTTCCCTTTGAAAGAATTAGAGAACGCTGTTACTTTACTTCGGGAAGGTGTATCAGTGTTACTACTCCAAACATCTGGATAGAAACCACCGGGAAGCACTATTAAAATTTTTGGTACTTAAAATATTTTTAATTGACATACAGTCATTTTTTAGATGTTTGTAGGCTACAGTGACATTACAACACATGTAAACAATATGAAGTGATCATACCAGGATGTTGGGATGTCATCATCCCACACATTCTACTAACCACTAACCACTGAGCAATCATCCCAGCCCAGCCCTGACTACTGAGTATTCTGAAAAGCAATGAGTTCTGTTAACCCTTGAAGTCCTACTATACTCTAGGACATTATAAGTTATTCCCACTGTCTTACTGCACCTCTTTACCTAATAATTGCCGTCTCGCCATCCACTCCTTCATAGCCCCTGGTAACAACTATTTTAAATAAACAACAAACTCTTGAGGCTAGCATTGGAAACAAAATGACATAATGAAAAGAAAACCACATTTTTTGTGGGTGACTACTTAAACTGAAGTTTTTAAACTTTGATTAGCCACCATGAAGAGGGTCTTTTAATAAAATGATGATGTGCAATGAAAGTGATTGTGACCTGGGGTAAAATTCTCATATCTTCATTGTGTAGCTTTCTCTGTATAAAGAAGGTTGGCTAGATTCTGGAACTTTCTAAATTACCTAATGTAACATTACTGGATCATATAGAAGTTTCCATGGTTCTGGAAGTGTCACTCACAAAAATGGCCTCTGAACTTTTGCCTCCTTTTTTACACATACAACTACTCTAAGTTTTGCATGGCGGACACCCCAGATATGGGCAGGTACATTTTACTGATCACGAAATAATGATACTTTTAGGCTGGCATGGTGGTGCACACTAATTTCAGCACTTGGGAGGCAAAGGTAGATGAATCACTGTGAGTTTGAGGCCACCTTGAGACTACATAGTGAATTCCATGTCAGCCTGGGCTAGAGTGAAACCCTACCTCAAAAAAACCAAAAATAAATAAATAAATAAGAAATGATAACTTTGTGGGAATGAACAAGGGTCTACTGTATAACAGTTATGGCAAAGTTTTCCTACAATGGACTAGGTAATACTTATTTTATGCTTTGGGACTATGTGTTCTCTGTTTTAACTATTCAAAACAGTAGTCCAAGGAAAGTAGTAAAAGTAAATGGACATGGCTATGGTCCAATAAACTTTATGGGCATAGAAAATTTGAATGTTATGTAGTTTTCACTTATGATGAAATAATCTTTTTTATTTGATGTTTTCTTTAGGTTTATTTGTTTATTAGAGACAGGCAGACAGAGAGAGAGAGAGAGAGAGAGAGAGAGAGAGAGAGAGAGAGAGAGAGAGAGAGAGAATAGGCATGGCAGGGCCTCCAGCCACTGCACATGAACTCCAGATGCATATGCCACCATGTGCATATGGCTTACGTGGGACCTGGAGAATCAAGCCTGGGTCCTTAGGCTTCGCAGGCATGCACCTTAAGTGCTAAACCATCTCTCCAGCCCAATTTGATGTTTTCTAAAGTACTTTAAAAAAAGGCTAAACTCATTGTAACCACCCAGGCTGTTAAAGACAAAAACAAAACAAAACAAAACAAAACAAAACAAAACAAAACAAAACAAAACCCCAAAGAATCAAGGTGATATAACAGAATTGGCTTATATAGGAGTTTTCTGACTCCTATTCTGAGATACACACGTTATTAGAATATAAATACTCCATACAGCTATGATAGCTATTACTAGGATCTAGATTTAAATTTTATTTGTTTTATTTATTTGAGAGCAACAGACAGAGAGAGAGAGGCAGAGAGAGAGAGAAAGAGAGAGAATGGGCACGCCAGGGCCTCCAGCCACTGCAAACGAACTCCACATGCATGTGCCCCCTCATGCATCTGGCTAACGTGGGTCCTGGGGAATAAAGCCTTGAACCGGGGTCCTTAGGCTTCACAGGCAAGCACTTAACTGCTAAGCCATCTCTCTAGCCTGAGGATCTAGATTTTAAAGTTATGGAAGACTTTATGTTCCTACCGTTACAAAAGACTAAACCCATAATATAGTTCTTGGACCACATTGTAAGTATGCATTTTTATAAAGAGGCAGCAATGCCAAGCACAGTTTTCATGAGGCAGTAGAAAGACCTCTGAACCAGGTGTCAGAGGAGTTCAAGATTTTCTGCACAGCTCTGACTCTAAGCAAGGCCTTACTAGATTAGATTTTCTCATCTCTAAAATGGCAATGATGTGGACTTTTTCACTCTTAAGGAATTGCTATAAAAATCACGTCAGATTTGGCTTTTTAAAATACTTGGAAGAGATAAGTTGACACCTGGGTATAATTTTCCAGAAATATCCTAAAAGTGTTAGATCTGCTATATTATATAATTTCTTTCAGTAATTATGTGAGAAACATGCTTCATAAATGGATACCAGACATATTGCATGCATGAATCTTTAAAACAATGCTATTTTATTTAGAATGTTATGTCTTTCCTAACTTATTCCAAACCCAAAAATGGGCAAAGAGGAAGAAATATGTCTACATACACCTTATATGTAGGAAGATATAAAACAATGTATTGAAGATAAGACTAGAGATGGACAATAGACCCATATATGTGGTTTTTCCTAACATTAAAGGTTACTAGTGGATTTACCCACTTAGGAACCCTCCAAGTTTGGGAGCTTTTCTGATTTATTTTCCTAAAATAAATGTTTCATAACTATGTGTGTGTATATGCATGCATGTATGTGTGTGTGTGTGTGTGTGTGTGTGTGTGTGTAAGAGGATATATACAATGTAGCAGGATGATGAAATAATCTCAAGAGTGAAGTATTTTCATTTTAAAGCCATTCTGTTTGCTTTATTTTAGTTATATTACTTTTTCATTTTTTTGACTTATAAGAAATAATTCAATGAAGACCAGCAAACTTTGTGAAAAGGGTAAATTTTTGCTTGTATTTATTTTAGGACATGAAGTCATTTGCCCCCTAAATGGACAGTTTTAATTAAAATAAGTGAGAAACAAGGCAAACAGTGGAGAAAGACATTTAAACACATTTTTCCTGTGTAAGATTTTTTTTCCATGTTTTTTCATAAAAAATTGAATTTCCCTTCTGGGCTTTGCAGTGTAGTTTGTATAATTATTTTGGAGAAATGAGAAATGTGAGAAGGAAAATGGTGTATTTTAGAACTGACCCCAAATATATGTGACATCTGGTTGATTTCAGTTAACTCTCCAAACACCATTCTAACAGTGTAGATGTCACGAATTATGATGATGTAAAGTTTTATATTTCCCACTTCTGACACTAACTTTCACAGTGTTGGCATTTAGTGTCACTTGTTTTTATTCATTTTACTGGAAGATATAATATAGATAGATGTGTGCTCACATGTATAGATACATATTTACTCACATAGCCCTTTGCCCATTGGCTTCTTCTGTCTTTTAAATATTACTATACCTTTGAACAAGGGTAATATACAACACAATACTATATAACTACTGTATAATATAATTCAAGATAAGGTTGATATAATAACTGTACAATATTCTATGACTGGGATTCATGACTTTTAAACAGGCAGCATGATCAAGAAATGTGCCTTTATGGAGACAGACCTACTGCTTGTCTGTAATCCACATTCCAGTGAAAGAGCCCTTAGCCATGGGTCAATGCTGACAAATGTTTTTCTCATTCGCTATAAGCTGCAGAGTTTGGGCATAGTCATTGCTAGCTTCAGCTTTAATGGAAGAAGACCATAACATGCACTAACATCAGATTCAGAATTTCATAGTGTAGAACTTGTAGAGACCATAAAACCTAATGATGCCAAATATGAGTGCAGAACCCTCCTTATGCCCTACTGTTGTGTTATAGTGAAGCTCGCTGCAGGAGCCATTGAATACTCAAAGGGGGCATGTAATGTTCAATTCCAAATCCTTAGACGTAGTTTGAAATTGGAAACATTTAAACTCAAAGATTTTCATGTATGACCTTAGAATTTTCCCTAGACACCAGGCTCAGAGTCTACTGAAGTCAATGTTAAAAGCCTGTACTATGAAGAGGCCCTATGAGGAGATAGGTGCAAAATCAGCTCTCATGAGACTTGCTAGCTCTAATCTAGTTGAACTGCCTGTTGGCTGAGTGATCTTGGGCAAGCTAACTATTATCCATATCCTCAACTTCTCCCTCTTTAAAAATGTGATTGAAATGTCACATTTTGGGAAAAACCTTATAAACTAATGCAGAGATCATGCCTAGCACAATTAAAGTACATAGTATAATGCCTGGCCCATTATGAACATTCAGCAAATGCTATTAAGCCTGCCAAGAATAGTGTAATGCTTGTTTGGTTAGTAAAAACACATAGTAAGATTTAGTCTTCCTTCAAGGAGTTGATGGTCTTTCTGGAACTAGATGCTTTATTCTGAGGATAACTTTCAGAAATGTCTTCTTAGGTGCCCAAGAACAAATGCAGCCATCTTGAGATAGATTAAGAGCTCCAAGAAATATTTAGGAAGTGAAAGGCATGTGGAAGAGTTTTTGAAAATCATGTTTGAGTCGTGATTCACAGAACTTAACAGATAGGGAGGTGACAGGGAGGGTACCAAGGATGGTAAAGTTGAAACCATATTGTTGTGATTGTGTGGCTTAACTGGCATAGTTCTGCACTTTATGCAGAGGTCACTGCTTGTCGACCAACATGGGTATATTACATAGCTAGACAGCATGGCTTAAATGACAGAAATTGATTTTGCTACCATTCTAGAAGTTGTAGAAGACCAAGATCAAGGTGCTGGCACAATGGTTTTCTCCTGCAGTCTCTCTCTTTGGCTTCATAGTCTGCCTACTCCTGGAACCCTCATATAGCCTTTTTGTCTGTGCTTCCTTGATGGTTTTTATAAGGACCTTTGTCCTTCTGGATCAGAGCTCTGCTCTTTTGACTGGAAGCCATAGTACTTTCTTTAAAGACCTTATCTCCTAATTAAGTCTCATTGGATGTTAGGCTTGTATGGGTTCTTTAGAGAAACAGAATCAAAAGGTGACACAGATATAAAGACAAATGAGCTGGATTATTTGGTATGTGTCTATACAAGTTCATCCATGGGTGTGTACTGTTACACAGTGTGCATGTGGCGGTCAGAGGACAACTTCAAGTGTCAGTCCACGCCTTCCACCTACTTTATTTGAGGCAGGGTTTCTCCTTGTTAGTCACCTCAACATTTTCCAGGTAAACTGTCCTATAACGTTCTTGGAAATGCTGTTGTCATGTCTGCCTCCCTTTTCACCATAGACACACTGTGATTGCAGATACCAACCACTCTGACCAGGTTTTATATGGGTTCTGGAGATCTGAACCCAGGTACTCACCTTGTGTCACAAGCATTTTATCTACTCAACCATCTCCCCAGTCCATAAAATGATGACTGTTTCATGAAACTATGAAAGCTGAGAAATCTCATGGTATGTGGTCTGCAGTCTGGCAATGAAGGGAAGGCAGTAGTGTATCTCAGTCCAAGTCCAAAGTCCTCAGAATCCTTTGGGCTACTGGTGCAAGTTTTTAAATGTGAGGATGGAAAAAACTTCAGCTTATGTTCAAGAAAAGAGAATATGGGTGTCCCAGCTTTAGAAATAGGATTCATCATTCACTGCTGCTCCCTCAGCTGAAGGGATGGTGGCTATTCACACTAGGTGAGAGCAGATCTTTTTTGAACGGCTGGGCCAAATTCCAATCTGAAAACACGTTCAGACATACTGAGAGAGAACATGCTTTTCCAGAAATTTGAGCATCATTTAAACAAATAGAAATATTACCTAAATGTTACCTTCATAGGAACTCAGCATGTGAATCTGGGAGAGGAACAATGTCACTCATAACAATGGTGAAAATCCATATACAGAAAAACAGGGCTATTTTGAAGCATGCTTCTTCTGGGACCCACGTTTATGAGTCCTAGATTGTGACTGAAGTCTTGTGGGATGTTGAGTCAGAAAGCCTCGTGGATACTTACAGATTCCTATCTCTACAGTGGAGACAGTCAGACTTTCATAGGAAGGACTTTTTTGCACGTGTATGAGTATAATGTGTGGCATATGTGCATTTATGTTAACTTGTGTATTGTGTGTGCTTGTGTGTAGGCCAGAGGTCAACATCATGTGTCTTCCTCCATTGCTCTCCATTTTATTTACTGAGGTGGGTGTCTCTCATTTCAACCTACTGCTCACTAGGTTTAAGTTAATCAGCTTGTCCTGAGGATCTACCTGTTGCCACCTTTCAAGTGCTGGGATAATAGATGGGCTATCTTATACTGGTGCTGGAGATCTGAACCTAGGTCCTCAAGCTTGTTCAGATTTAAATATTTAAATATGATGTTTTCAATGGAGAGGCCTTGCATGGCACTCTGTGAGTTGTCTAATGGTAATTTTGAATCTTTTCATATTTTACTTCTCTGACCTCCTTTCTCTCACACCTTTGTTTAGATACTGATTACTTGTGGAAATGTATGTGGGGCTTAGTTTATCATTCTGCAAAGTTAGCAAAATTAGGGTCTTGTCTTTCAGAACACCTGCCGAGAAAACAGTTATTCTTCTTGGGTCCTTGTCTGTCCACCGGAAGAAAGGAACGAACAGATGGTGAAGGTGAACGAGTGAGGTTTTCCCACATGGAAATGCAGCAACTACTTCAACAGAAAACTCTGAACTCAGCTCCCGGTGGCAGCGGGCTTGCCAACTGAGCAGGCGCAAAATGTCCCTGTTCTCACACTTGATGATGGAGGCTGTCTATGAAGAGGTCATGAAGGTGTTACTTCTCGGAATCTTTGGCAGGTTTCAGGCTTATCAGTCAAGAGGTGTTAAAGCTGGACCTGGGGCCAGCAGAGTCCAGGGGAAAAAGAGCTGGGAAGCCGTGGGAACACTGGAGCTGGGAACGGTAGCAACCTTGGCTGATCTCCTCTGAAGCAGGAGCCAGAGGCTGCTGAAGGCAGCGGGTCCTGTTTGGGCTCTCTACCAAGGTGGGAGTGACTCCAAGCACACTGAATTCAGGTCTGGGTGCAGGTCCACTACTCTGCATAGGCAGCTCCAGGGGCCTATGGGAATTTGAATATCCAGCAGTCTCAGGTCCAGCAGTCTAAAGGGCTCTGTAGGTCTTCAGAGACAGAAACAAGTCTAACTGCTAGATCTGCCTGGTTTCTGAGTCAAGTTCCCTCTTCATTGAGTCTCTTGACTGTCTAGAGAGTCTGATAATGCACAGAAAGACTAAAGGACCAAATTCAGGAGTGTATATAGACACAGGCAGCCCCCATTTGGTTAGGTTAATTAGGCACAAGCCACAGAGGCCAATCAGAAGAGCGTATGAGCCCAACAAGTTCCCACCCAGAACTTCTCCCCCCCCCCTTTTTTTTTTATCATGGCGACTTCCAAGTAGCAGCTGGGATTTTGAAAAGATGGTGGGGTATGGAGGGGTAACAGGGGGTCCATTGCAGTGCTCTGGCCGTTAGCAGGGAAAGGCCCGTCTGTCTCAGCGTTCAGTGACCATGAAGCAGCACTCAGGTAGCCAGATGGCCACTCAAGTCTGATTTGTGCCCTAGGTTTATCTGTGACCTGCTTGCTTGCCCCAATCTCCTTGTCATGGGATGCCCCTTTCTAGCCTCATTAGCATGCATATCTCATTTGACCCTTCTAACATTAAGGTGTGGACAGGAATTCCAAAAAAGAGATCCAACAGTGACCCACCAGGGTTAACTCTTGGAGCTGTCAGTAGACCTTCTTGCTCATGTCAGGTCCAAGAAGGTGTGACAGGCAACCCGTGGTACATCTGCTGGGTGGAATTACATCACCAGAACCATACGTGGACAGTGGTTTTAGCCTTCATGGGCTCAAGGGCCTCAAAGATGAACACAAAAACATCATCTTCCTGGGAGGAATGTTTTATTCTACAAACATTTGTTTAAACTTCTATGGTAACACGAAATTTTATTTAGAAGGCTTTGCAAAACTTTAAAAATCTATATAGGGGCTGGAGAGATGGCTTAGCAGTTAAGCGCTTGCCTGTGAAGCCTAAGGACCCCGGTTTGAGGCTCGATTCCCCAGGACCCACTTTAGCCAGATGCACAAGGGGGCGCACGCATCTGGAGTTCGTTTGCAGTGGCTGGAAGTCCTGGCGCGCCCATTCTCTCTCTCTCCCTCTATCTGTTTCTCTCTGTGTCTGTCACTCTCAAATAAATAAATGAAAAATGAATAAAAACATATTTTTAAAAAATCTATATAGCCTAGAGAAGATCTATCTGTATGGGAACAATGCCAACAGGTCTATAACTGGGTGCATCTTTTACTGTGCAAGCTGAGGGGAAAAGCAAAATGCGGACATGAATGGGTGTTTTCACCATGATGCAGACCGCAGGCACTTTGATACACAAAAGAGAGCAGCATAGAGCAGCTGGAACGTGGTGGCAGGCCTGGAACTGTCCTTGGAGATTCCCTTGTGCCTCCACCATGTTCAGTTCATCTTCCTCCTGGTGCGGCCCTGACAAGTCATTTGTTCATGGAAGACAGCTCCAGAGCTAGCCTTCAGCGTTGACAATGGCAGTCCGCTCTCAGCAGGAGATCCGTGTAGAGTGCTGCTCCACAGTTACACGTATTGAAAAAGCAAACGCTCTGCTCTGAGAGGGTCAGAAGCATTTTCTTCTTTTGCTGTGTGTCCACGAATTCAGGAGCGCCCTGGTCCCGTGCTTCTTGTTGCTTGAGGGGGACACGCAGAATTGTTTACTTTATTACATTATTTACATTTTCAGATTGTTCTTGGGATTAATTGCTATTGCAGCCCAGATTTAATTAGCACAAACTTTATTAGCAACTTAATATAAATTAAATTACAAGCCATTGCTCTTTGAGAAATATTAGGATTTATTAGCAGTTTCTGCAGGACTAATTAGTCTAACAGATACATTTCAGCATTAAGTGGTGTAGGAAGCTTTCTTTAGTGATGGTTGCAACTATATATCCGGCGCTTTCTTTCTGTTCCTTGCACCCTTTGTGTGTCTACTTGGGTGATTAGCCTAGGCGAGAGAAGCATTGCATCTTTGTCCAAGGCCTAATGAATGCCATAACGGTCACAGGGAGAGAAACAGGCTTTGCTAGAGAAAATGGAGAAGGCGGGAAGAGGGCTGGGAAGAAAAACGTGGTCAGATCACAGCTCATGATTAAAAGTTTTTTTTTTTTTTTAAGTTTAAGTATGAAACAACAGTCTCATAATTCTCCATTGGATAAAAGAAACTGCAGTTAAGCATTTCCACTTGTGTCGCGGGCTGCGAAGAAGACAGTGCATGGTCTGTGTATTGCCAGATTAATCTTCCAGAAGAATTGCTTGGTCTGGTCATCCTTCTGCCCAAGAACAAACAGAAAACAATGGACCTTGGAGTCAGAAAGTTTGTTTCAGTTCAATTTTACCATTTGTCTATTTGGCCTTGGGTAACCTAATAAGCTTGGTTTCCTTTCTTTCGTATACAAAGGTGCAATGATAGAAGCTACCTCACAGGGCTGCCGTGTTGAAACGGTACAGGGGGCAGCACGGGGCATGTGGTAACGACCAGTGTCAGTCAGCCTTTGCCTGGGGATGACCAAACACCTCAGGTACACAGCTTGTAGCAGGCAGGGAAGGCTTTATTTTGGCTCACAGTTTGAGATGCCTCAACCCGTAGCCTTAGCTTTGTTGGTTCTGGGTTCTATTCTGAAGCAGAACGTTATGGCCATAGAGGTCGAGGGAACCTTTTTGTTGCTGCGGCAAATGCTCACTTTCTATGAGCCTAAACAATGGTACCAAACTGCCTGTATTTGCTGAAAAGAAAACTAATAAATTTAAAAAAAAAAAAAAAGCTCACTTTCTTCTACTAGCCTGTCTTCTTAGTTTCCACCCCTTCATGAAAGAATGCCACCAGCAGGGAAGTAAGCTTTCCGCACATAAACTTTTTTGTTGGTGTGTGTGTGTGGTGTTGGGGGGTGGGGAATTTCATATTCAAATCATAAAATTCTGTCTCTGGTCCCCAAAGCCTCCTGCCTATTTCATAATGTAATGTACACTTACATCATCTCCAGGAGTCCCCCAAATCCCAACAGCTTCAACATGGCTCAGAAGGCTCAGTTGAGAACACTTGTAAAATCAGTGTCACCAATATGAAACTCACTTAAAAGGTTAACAAAAGCAGTGGTATTTTCAGTACCCAAATATGCCATATTACAGAGAGAGCATACTTCTTTTACCCTGACATTTACAAAAAATTTCAACAGGATATTTGACACTGGACTGTCTTTTACTACACATCCTGTAAGAAAATCCAAGCGAAGCAGATGGTTGGAAGATTAGATGCAGACACTCTCTAGGCACACATGTCTCTTTCATGTTACGTGCCATTGTGTTTTCTTGAGAGATGTAGTAAAATCTAACCCTTCTGGATGGTGAGATATATATGTATATATAAAATGAATCTGCCCTTTGCTTGTGGGAAAATTTCAGAGAGAATGTTGATACCAGCATAACACTGTCTTTTAAATAAAAGAGGAGTGATTGCTTACAAAGTGCTCCCTGTACACAGTTGCACCAGGCATTAGTTTCCAAATCTATGGCTGACCTCCTCTTCAGAGGTGTGCTGATGAATCAGGTGAGGAGAAAACTAAACACCTCATGTTTAAGTAAATCACCTATATTACTTAATGGGACATTGGATTCCTCAAGGAATTAAATTATTTACCTCACGTGAATAAGTGAGAAATTTTCTTTCAATAGATAATTTCCTCAATCCTAAATTCAGCTGGTATTTGGTGCTGCAGATAAAATCCTCCTGATGAAAAAGAATTTGCATCTTAAAACTCCAGTTGGTCAGTTAGTCATTGAGTACTTTAAAAACAATATCTGAATGTATAAACTCATAAATAAGTGGTGTGGTCATCACTTGTCAAGGTTTCAAAATTAGCTCCCATGTTAACTGCTGAATTGTTTAAGTGTTGAGTGGCTCATTTTTGAAGAGGGAGTGTTATCCCCAGCATCTTGAAGGCTTTGCATAGAAAGTTCTATCCCTGCATGTGAGTTTTGGGGATGAAGTCTATTTCCTCTACAAATTGCTTGCTGTATGGAAATTTTAAGAAAGCTAGTGCAGGGGACATCTGTGCACAGACTGATGAAGACACCCAGGGGCAGGTTTAAAGCCTAATCATCAAGTAATAGAGGTGACCCTGAGGAAGGGCAATGTCCAGAGAAGTCACAGCAGGCTTTGAAAATGCCACGGGTGGACTGTAAAGAAACCTAGTTTGATAAAGGACAACCAAATGCTTTAAATTTACAGGGCAGAAATAAAAGAGGAGATTGAAAGGAGACAGAAAGGGCAAATATAGCCTTGTGAGGGTTTATGAATACAGTTGATGTGGGACTTTGAATTTCTTTCCTTGGACTTCAACTACTAGTGGCTCAAACAAGCCAGGCAGTGAGAAGTAGTTGTTTGGTTGGACGAGCATCCACCTTGACCTTCAGAGGAGCAGTGACCTGGGACCCCTTTGGACACCTATAACTTTAAAAGAACATTAGCCTCCAAATCTGTAAAGCTCTAGTGGACATTCCTATGATTAACATAATTTCCTATAAAATCGAAGTAATATGACAACCAAGATTCCACACTTGACATTACAGCTGCTGCCATCCTGCTTCTATTTCTTTTCGAATATTGGGAATAACACATTTGGAACAATGCTAGGCCAAGGTAATGTGATTGAAAACAACAAAATCAATCATACTTCAAATGTTATATTGAAGATTAGAACAGTTTATTACGAAGAAAATTTTTTTATTTTTTTAAATCAATATATTAAGTTTTGCTCATCATTTGAAAAACCATTTCACAGCTTATTTCTTTTGAAGGTGGACGTATTAGTATGTGAATAAACCCATTCTTTCTAGCATACTCTTTGATCTATTCTGAGTAGAACACACCCAGCCAGCCAGTAGCTTACCTTGTAAATTGGTGTATCAATATGACTAGGGTCTGGTCAATGTGGTAAGTGGAAGGATTATGTGTGGCTCTTGAAGTATTCCTTAATAGGAACAGGGAAAGAGTTTTGGCAAACTGTACACTTCTGAGAGAGGATTGTCTACACAAGTTTTTGTATATGTAATACGGATATCATGTTTCAGGAATTTCCAAGTTTTTAAAATCCTCATTTTAAAAATCCAGTGTGTCTTCTCTCTCTCTCTCTCTCTCTCTCTCTCTCTCTCTCTCTCTCTCTCTCTCTCCCTCTCTCTCTGTGTGTGTGTGTGTAAGTATGTAGCATGCCTCAGCACGTGTGTAGCTGTAAGGGACAGCTTCAGGGTATCTGTGCTCCATTTTCTTAGAAACAGAGTTTCTTTCGGCTTTAATAAAACTGCCAGACTGCAGAAGATCGTCAGCTTAGCCAGCCCTCAAGCTTCAGGTTCTCCTGGCTTGGTCTCCCATTGTCGGTGCACTAAGATCTCAGGTGCATGCGTTACTTTACATCTAGCTTTACATGGTGCTTGGGAATTGAATCTAGTACAGTAGGTTTTGCAAACAAGTGCCTTTCACTACCGAACCACCTCCTCAGTTTTTTCTTTTTCTTTCGTTTTTTTTTTTTTTTTTTTTTTTTTTCGAGGTAGGGTCCTACTCTAGCCCAGGCTGACCTGGAATTCACTGTGGAGTCTCAGGGTGGCCTCGAACTCACGGCAATCCTCTTACGTCTGCCTCCCGAGTGCTGGGATTAAAGGCATGCACCACCACGCCCGGCAACGCTCTGTTTTTTTATAATTCACCAGAAGGCCTCTCAGAACGTGAGGACACACGGCTGCACTCACATGTGTGCTCATCACGGGGAGAACATCCAGGCTCACATTATCCCTGGCAAGAGAAGCATCAGGTAGAGGCCCGGAGAGCTCCCTGCTCACACCTTCTCGTTTGTTCTTGCCACATAAGCTGCGGACCGCATCAACTCCTTCTGGCACTGATGATAACAATACAGGAGAAATAGTAGCAACCGAGGAAGCTTACACGAGCTTTGCTGTCCAAGAGTTTTACTTGGGATTCCGTCACCTATTTCCTGAAAGGATGACTTGTGCTCTCCAGCCTTTCCTGATATACCCATATCCAGTCTCCTTGGAAATCAGTGCCGATTCCATAGAGCCTCCATCATGAATAATTTTCCTAGATTGTGCAGTGGCCAAAGCTTATAGGCAGAGAGAGCCCTAACATGCAGGGGAGCCAGAGACAAAAAGACCATCTCATGGTAGCCAAAGTGAGGCTCAGTGACCTCTTCCTGTCTTTCTCATCCTGCTGCCTAGAATGTCACCTCGGTGAGTGACGCTCATATGGTCATCATTACGAAAAATCCAGGCCCAAGAGTTCTTGGATGGTGTACGCGTAGGAACCTGGTTTACTGGTGACTTTACACTGCTGAAGTCACCCACAAGCCAGACTATTTTTATGCATGTGAGAAATAGAAATCTATCTTGCTTAAGCAACTTGACTATTTGTTCCTCACAATCATTAAGTGCCATCCTAACTGAAACATGTTCTCGACTTTCCAAATTAGAGTGATCATGCCTATACTCTTGTTTTAAAAATGTCATTTTTTTAAAAAAAAGTCTCACTACTTGTAAGACATACATGATTCAAAATTTCAACCTCAAAAGACACATTTTTTGAGAATTTTAATTGCATTTGGAAAGATGTTTCCTTATGAAGGCAAAACTTCTATGCTTAGTGCTTGAGTGGGTCTAAGCTTTCATTAGAGCATTCAAGGTCCGTTTTTACTGAGGACATACTCGAGTGCTTTAGGAAGTCGAAGGTGGAGGAATTTATACTTTTATGCCGTGACTAACATTTCCCCTGGTCTTAAATGTTATATACTTGGATCACAGTGGCTGCTCGCTTTGTCAGTCCTTGTGAGGGGAACCTTTGCATGACAATCACTTTCTCCACAGTCACATTTTGGTGTGCTTGTGCACTCTGTCCCTATCCAACTGTGTCGTTCTCCCATCACCACTCATAAAATAGAGTTATGATAGCTATAATTCTTTTGCTCTCAGTCAATTGCTGCAGTTAACAAGTGGTTTATTAGACTGTTAACCTCCATTAGCTGAGGAGCTAGGTCATTAGCTGCCGCTGATAACCATTTCCCAAGGTTTATGACTTAAATAATCATTTAAATAATGACTTTTATTCTTTTATCTGGATCAAACCAAATTTTCAGAACTTAAAATTAAGAGACAAAATGAGCAATATTCATTTAAAAATATCTGTAAACCACATTTTTTTTTCAGGGCCTTGGTGTTTGTTTTAGAACTTTTAAGCTAGGATGATAGTCAGTCTTATGACCATCCATGTATCTGGACAATATTTTCACTAACAGCAAAGATTTATCTTGGTGAATCATTGTCTACAGAGAAATCATTTTCCTTTTACCTTCTAATCTCTTTTCTTAGAAATGCCAACAGTTTTAAGGTAAACTATGTCACCTCAATCTTTTCAGAAGTATTTGTTACTTAGCAATTGTTTGTTACCTGCACAGATACTCCTTGACTTGTGATGGGGTTACATTCTGTTAAATCCATAGTAGGTAGAAAATATTATGTGAAAATGGCATGTAATACCCCTGCCCTGCTGAAACAGCATAGCTCAGCACCAGAATACACTCATAGCATATATGGTTCCTTTCATAATATGTTGCAGGGAGCTGCAGCTGCACTGTCCTCCCTACATTGCAAGATAGCTTGGTACTGCATATTGTCCCAGAACACATTAAAAATCAAGATTACAAGTATGGCTTCCATTGAATGTAGATGGCTTTTGTGTCATCATAAAGTAACAATAAATAATGACCTAAAGTAAAATCTTAGATGGAATCATTATAAATCTGAGACCATCTGTATTTGGTTTTCTTTAAATTGAGCTTGATGGCACAGGCCCATATTTCCCTGTTCATTGGGGGCTGAGGCAGGAGGATCTCAAGTTCAAGGCCTGCCTGGAGTAGAGAGTGAGTACAAGACCTGCCTGGGTAACTTTGTGAAACCTTGTTTCAAAACATAGAAAGGAAAAAGAGAACTTGGGAGATACCTTAGTGTTAGTGCATTTGCCTAAATGTGGACAAGATGTTAGGTGAAGAGTACAGTTTCAGCTCACTCTATTCTGGAATTGTGGACAAGTCCTGAAGAGGAGATTATGATTCCCAGGTATGTTGTGCCACGTGACCACTCACAGGCCTCATGGATTCTCAACTGACTGCCGAGTTAAGATTGCATGGGAAGAGAGGGAGGTAAGCTGTGGCTGCTAAGTCAGGGGCTGTCCCAGATTCTAAGATAGGATATTTTTGATTATGAAGTGAGATAGTTCCTGTCAAGCACTTATAAATGGGATTAGAGATCAGAATGTCTCTTCTATTTCTGTACTGCTTATGGGCTTGGAAGTTAATGTTTGCAGACAGGAGAGAGGTATATTCTGTCTTTTTAAAAATAATTTATTTACTTTTTTGTTAATTAGTTTTGTACTCAGCGAATACAGTCAAGTTGGTACCACTGTCATGCTCATCCATGTCCTCCCCCTGGCCCCTCCTTGTTAAGGTATATGGGTCATGCATTGTGGAGTTAGCCCACAGTTATGGGTAGGAGAAATGCCTCTGTGTATCGTGACCCAACGTGTGGAAGCTTTCAACTATCTGAGCAATGTACAAATTTGCTACGGGACTATGAAATCTAGGTTCACTTTGAAGGTAGGTGGAAATTAGTCTTGTTTTAATGGACTTATCCTTTGTGCAGAAAGGTTTACTCATCAAAGGAGGGCATGAAACACTTCTTGTCTATCTTGGTAGCTGCTCCACTGGTCCTGTACCTATCACACATGAAGGTTTTGAATAATTATTTGTTAACTTCCTCAAATATACCTGGACTAAAAATTAATCTCTTCTGTGATATCTCATGAGGATATCTTTATGAAGTAGGCTTATCTATTTATTTATTTAACATTATGCTGTATCAGTCTTTTTGATCTTTTCCACCCACTCTGCTTATGTACGGGATTGTTAGAAGCATGGACACAGCGTGCTTATCCATCGCTTCATGTCTTACCTGTAGTGTTTCATCAAAAAAATCAACACTAGCGAATGTTGTATCAATTTCCTATTACTGCTGGAACATATTAACTCAAATTTAGTAGCTTGAAGCAAGAGAAACTTATTATCAGGGAAATCCTAGATTAATTTTCCTGTGCTAAATAAAGTCGAAGTGTCAGAATAGACAGAGGCTCTAGGGGTCAGTCTGTCTCGGAATTTTTTTCATCTTCCAAAGCCTACCTTCATTCTTCGTCTTGTGGCTTCTTTCTCTACCATCAAAGCCAGGAATATAACATCTTCAAGTCTCTGATAACTTCATAACATTGTCTTCTCTTTGCTTTTGATCCTCATCCTTCCTTGAGGGATTATTACGATGACATTGGACCTAGCCGGTTAATCACAGATATTTCCCACCTTTCCTTAATTATACTTCCAAAGTATTTCATGCCAGTAAGGTAACATTTCAATAAACTCTGGACATCAGGATGTGGGAACTGTTGAGGTAGTATTATTCTGTCCATCATAGATATTTGTAAGTAATGAGAAAGGGGAAAAAAAAACCAATTCCACAGTTAAATCCAGAAAACTTTTGGTATAAGTGACATGAACATGTGACTTATAATGCAGATTTTTCCAACCTTTTTTTCTGACCCATTATTACAAGCATCTATTGTGATATATATTTTTTAAATTTTATTTATTTCCATGCAGAGAGAACAAGATATAGAGAAGAGAGTCAGACAGAGAGGTGATGGGCACTCCAGAGCCTGTAGCCACTATAAACAAACTCCAGGTGCATGTGCCCCTTGTGCATCTGTGACATGGATCCTGGGGAATTGACCCTGGGTTCTTTGGTGTCATAGACAAATGCCTTAACTACTAAGCTTTATCTCCAGCCCTGTGATGTTTCTTTCATTAATTCAATATGTAATATAACATTACCCAATCTTTTTGTAGTGGAATCCTCCTCTCACACCAAAGACTACTTAATGGACCAACCGTTGTTATAAAGTCATGTGGTAGAATGGAATGGTCATCTGAGAAGTTTGATCCCTTTTCATTACTTAGAGATGTCACTTCAATACCTAAAATAAGTAATGCCATTTCTTAAAATGACTGCATGTCTTCAGACATTGAGTACATATGGTTAATTAGAGTTTAATACATCTTATGTTAGTTTCTACATCAAATTACTCTCATCAAAAAGTGTAATTCTGGGGCTGGAGAGATGACTTCACAGTTATGGTGCTTGCTTGTAAAGTCTAAGCACCCAGGTTTGATTCCCCAGTATCCATGTAAACCAGATTCACAGGATGGCATATGTGTCTCAGGTTTGTTTGCAGGGGATGGAGGCCCTGGCACCCCATTCTCTCTCACTGTGCATCTACCTCTTTCTCTTAAGTAAATAAATAAATATTTTTTAAAAGTATGATTCTGTCTAGTTTTAGCTTTGACATACAAAGAGCTTATAAGTTGTCCCTCCTATCTTTACATGAAAAAGCTATAAAATTTCCACAGTCACTTATTTTGCATGGGTCCACTAGGAAACTAAGTCTACAAGATTAAAATATTACCCTGAAATTCCAAGAGGCAAAACCTTCCAGGTAGATACAGCCCTATCTGGTCACGTGGAGCCTAGGCCCTATGACCAAAATGCCTGAGAAAGTCAAGTGAAAGGGAGGCATCATGGCTCATGGTGTGAGAGGGTTTAGTTCACAGTCTTGGCTTTGGTGATTCTGAGCCTGTGGTGAAGCAGAATGTCATGACAGTGTGGTCATATGGCAGCCACCACCTCATGGTAGATAGCAAGCAGTGAGCGAGAAAGGAACTAAGTCAGCATAAGCCTCAGAGGCTGCCTGCCAGTGAGCCCCCTTTCCCAGCTGCCTGCATCTTGAACTTCCCATTAACCTCCCAAAACAGCACCACCAACCTTGGGGGGGGGTGCGGTCACACATGCAGCTCATGAGCCTGCGGAGATATTTGATATTCAAGCCATGATACTTGGAAAGTTTAGGTGAACAGGCTGAGTGGGGGTTAGCTTGAGAATGGGCCAACGTGATGTGTAGGGATTTAATTTCTTGGGATTTGTTTTTTCCTGCCAGATTCTGATAAAAAGGATCTAGAAAAATTCTCTCATAACCATGGCAGGGAGAGGTGTAACGTTACTGTTGTAAAATATCCCCAGAGTCTTATTCATAGTATAAGCATATCCTGCATAAGGGGAGAGGACTTTATCACAACACAATTCTGAAACATTGTCCCAACAAGAGGAAAGAGTGTCTGCCCAAGTCCCTAGAAATTCCTTCTTTGTTCTCTTACTTAATTGCAAAGCAAAATATGTCAACAGAGTGATTGAGGTTTTAAAAAATTATTATTATTATTATTATTATTATTTTGAGAGAGAGAGAGACAGAGAGGTGGGGAGAGTGAGAAGGAGAGAGAGAGAGGGAAAAAGGCAGATAGAGAAAGAATGGGCATGTCAGAGACTATAGCTGCTGCAAACAAACTTCATATGCATGTACCACCTTGTGCATCTGGCTTACATGGGTCCTGGAGAATTGAACCTGGGTCCTTTGGCTTTGCAGGCAAACACCTTAACCTCTAAGCCATTTCTTCAGTCCAAGAATTGATTTTGAGGTGATAGCTTATCAAGAGGCAGTCAGAGAGGGAAGTAGAAACAATGGTTTCAAATGATTAAATATTCAAAGGAAGGGACAGAAACACAAAGCCCTATTGAAGGATGGAGACATAATTGAAATATTCCTGGATTCTTTCCCTTCTTCACACCCTAATAGTGTCTAAGAAAATAACAATGTGCTTTGTACTATCTTTCTGTGGTCATCATAGGTTGCTTATTCTTGGAAGGCAAGTATTCTTACCCACTGAGCCGTCTTCCCAGCTCCTTCACATTTACATTTCCTTGTTCTATTTAAATTTTATTTTCACCTGTACTGTATAGCTTAGTCCTTAGCGCTGATAGGAAGATTGGTGATTAGATGAAATTTAATAGTTTAGACAAATATTTAGCAAATGGTGCTTGCTATAGATCACCCAATTTGGGTCAAGAAGTACCATAGCCTTAACTTTCTCCTGCTCCAGATAGAAAAAAAAAAAAAAGTGTTTGGAGAATATGATTAGTGGGTTTCCATTGAATTCTGTGGTTGGGATGGAACAGAAAGAGATTTGTTGCTGAGGCCCAAGAATAGACAGGAAAACTATCCCTTAAAAGTAAAATGAGGATAAAGTAAAAGTGTATTGTCCTCCATTACAGTCTAAAGAAATAGGTGAAAATTAATTCCTAGTGATCAACAGTAAAGGAAATAAATTGTTTTTCTCCTACTTATGACTTGTACAATAAAATTCAACACCTCAAACTTCCAGTTGCCAAAATTAATAACAATAATTATAGGAAGCCAGATACATAATGGTCACTTTAATACCATGTTTGTGCTTCTGTGATACAATTAGTTTTATTTTTTGGGGAGAAAATTCGAAGGAAAGACTTTCCCAGCTGGTTTTAGGTCTTGAATATTTTGAGGATAATTATATCTTCTAAGTAACAATGTCCAGAATCCAAGAAAAGGAGGAGGGTAGATGCTAAGTTTCTTGTGCAAAAGAGAATCCAATGACAAATTTGCAGGACCCAGTTCCAAAGGCCTTTGTAAATTACTGAGCCAGTGGAGGAATAAATAAACTATGCACTGTTTTTTTCATTGCCGAGGATGACTTTTAGCACATGCTAAAAGCTGCTCCTTCTCCTGTGTGTGCTACATGTTTTCAACCCCAGTCCAGGTTAAATCCTAATATTGAGTGCAATGACACCCTAAGCAGTTATCGAACAGAAGGATATGGAATCTTGCACCAAGCTCACCCATCCTTGATTGGTAGCTGGAGTTTATGGCTAGTCTCAATATTGTTCTAAACTATATACATAAAGGGCCACCTCTGTCTCAGACAGATTATTGACAAGCCCACAGAGAGGCACTGAAGGGCCTTGTTGTAGCATAGCTCTGGTCATAAAGGAGCAGCGTTATTCCATTTTTATTAAGTAAGAAGCCAGATGCACAGTACAGTGTGCCACTATGGGATGTCCTTACCGATCACAGTCTGTGAACAATTAGAATGGCCTGCAAACTGTCTAAGAGGTCACACTTGCTTCTTTTGCCATCAGCTATGACTATGTTCTATTTGTGAGATGCATATCGGGATCTGAGATAATGCCCCATGGCAGCAATCTCTGCAAGCTAATTAAAGATGGCATAGAAAGTTATATCTCTGTATTTGCTTTGAATTTGCTGCCCATTAATTTGGAGCAGACCCTGTTTCTGATGTGGTGCAATAGTGCAATTAGAAGAAAGTTACGACTCTCTACTGTACCTTTTATGGCTTCATGTTTTGGGCAGGATACAGCTTCCAGTTGTTCATGAGGAGCCCTTCTGAAACAAGGAACCTAGCAGTATGATAATATTTTCCATTTGTATGATGCCTCGGCGGCAGCAGGCTGGAGGCCCTCACTCAGACCCCTCATAATCTTCACTATATACTTGGCATGTAAAGGACAGAGGTTCGTCGGTCTGGTTTATAAATCGTGACTGCCTAGCAAAGAAGACTCCTTGCCCGGCCACTGTGGTCAAACAAGTTCACTTAGAACCCAGACTCCTTGCCTAGCCATTGTGACCAGCAGAGACTTAGAACCCAGGTCCGCATAGCTTACTCGTATGCTTTCCCTTTTTTCCAAGACTTTACTCCTTCTTTACTTTCCTGCCCTGGTATACTCCATTTATTGTTTGAAGGAAAACATGAAAAATCAAGAAACAAAGAAGGGAAGGCAGAGAGCAGCTATCAGTACGTATCTCCCTTACCTGAAAATGCAAACATTTTTAGGAGTTTCTAATTCTTTAGTCTAGAACACAGTCAGTTATAAGTGGCTGCAAAATTACTGATTGGCTTAAACCAATTAGGCTTAAATCCTCACCTTCCATCAGGAATCAGTTCAATGTGATCAGACAAAATTCAGGTTCTCTTCTCCTGGATGAATGAGAGGAATTGCTGGTCCCTGGGCACCCATACTTGGTGGGTGCAGTTACTTTCTCACGGTGGTTTATTTGCAAAATCCCACAGCCTTTGTTGTCCAGGTTTCCTGCCTAGGGTGCTGGGACATTTTGTCTTTCAGGGTAGCTAAGGGCTTTTATCTCAGTTTCTCTCTGCTGGAGCAAGGGTGTGTTCCACACAAAAATAGAGTTGACAAGCAGGGCGTGGTGGCTCACGCCTTTAATCTCTGCATTTGGGAGGCAGAGTTCAAAGCCACCCTGAAACTACATAGTGAATTTGTGAATTCCAGGTCAGCCTGGTCTAGAGAGAGCCCTACCTTGAAAATCCAAAAAAAAAAAAAAGTCCTCTCTTTCAAAGTACTTTGTTGTGCCCAGGCCCCTTAAGGCTCTGCATTCAAAGAGCTCCTTTCTCAATGCTCACAGTTCATTTCTCTGTGAATGTTGATCCAGGCCTTGAAGGCAGGCTTGACAGTAGGTGCATATGTCTTCTCCATCCTTTTTTTTTTTTTTTTCCTGCAGATTATCCATTGATGAAAATCCCACTTTAAGTGTAATTGAATATTGCACTACTTGGACAGTCAGTATAAACAAGCCATACTAAATTTGAAGCTAGGATTTTTAAAAGTTTGAATGTTACTTAAGGTTACTAAGTCAGAAAAAATGTTTCTAGACTATTTGACTTGAAGAAAAGAAATTTAAGTTGTACACCTTTTTTTTTTTGTTTGTAATTAGAGAATAACCTTGGAATGTAATTAAAGCAGGCCTCACAAGAAATATCTAGATGTGTGTTCTGTCCAGGTCTGTCATGATGAGATACTATAATTATTTAAGACATGCTTCAGGCAGTAAGAGGAAAATTGAACACACACACACACAAATGCAGTAGTGAGAGTAGGCATTCAAAAGTAATCAGATACCAACCAACCAGCAGGCTGTGGAGATTCCCAGAGGCAGGCAGAAAGGAAGACAAGCTAATACATAGGGAGCAACAAACACAAGTGCGGTCTCATGTGCCACATGCATGCTTATTGGCTGTGTGAATGTGTGGATTGATCACTCACTGTTAGATAACAATTTATAGCCTAGATTTTCCATATCCTCAATCCCATCTTCCCCAGTTGTAGATTATCCCAGTGTCATGGGCCACTCTGTCATAGGCATGTATGGAGTGGGCATGAGGGTGGCATGAGGTACTGTATTTGTTTGGGAGAATGTTTGATTGTTCTCTACCTCGCTCTGTAGACTGTAGCTCCTTGATGTCATGGGTAATGGTTGGTTTTGTTCATTATAGCATTCTCTAGACTGATCACATGGCTTGAGTTTACAAATTACTAGAAATGCATGTGTATTTCATAATAAAGGAATTAATGAGTAGATTTAGGGGTCAATCTTTGGGAAGTAAGCATATGCCTTAAAGAACAGAGGACCAGCTGAAATCAATGCTTTTATTAAGAGATATGTACAAAGTCAGAACAGAACCAAGTCAATGGGACATTTGAATCTGAGAAACCCATTATCAGAGGGCTCTGTGTTGGGAAATGAAATCAGGTGTTCCCTCTTTTGGGGTGTAAATATGGATCCAAAATATTTTTGGGCTATAACTTCTAAAACATTGGGTCATGGCCCTTCATTGGGGTCACATAATTGTACGCGGGTGTGGTGGTTTGAATGTACTGTTCCCATAGCCTCATGTGTTTTTGATTCAGTGGAACATCTGGGATGTGGAGCCCTGCTGGAGGAAGTCTGGCACCAGGAGCAGACACTGGCATGGACTCCAGCCCTAAGGTTTCTTCAGAGCCAGCCTGAGTTCTGGCTGTTTTCTCTCTGCTATGGATGTACGATGACATGAGAGAGCTTCTTCTGCCATGATGACACATCTTCTGGAATCTGTAAGCCTGAAATGGACTCTTTCTTCCCATAAGCTGCTTCTGGCCAAGGGCTTGTCATAACAGTGAGAAGGTACATGCAACAGTGGGTGTTGTGAAAATCTTATAACAGTAGAGATTTCTAAGTGCTCAATGACCAAAAATTAATTCAAAATCAAGTAAGAAATGAATCTGAGGTATTTCTGGCAGAGCTTGTCCAAGCTGCATTGCTTGCCTTCACTTTGCCTTGTTTTGGACACACGGTATGTTCACTTTTTCACTGTGACTCCCGTCACACCAGGAAACACCAATGAAGAGCTTCTGAAACAAGTCGGTTCACATTTGAGAAGTAGTATAAGTTATTTATTGCAGTGCTTATTATGATAATACCAAATTAGTATGTCTTTGGGCTGTATTATGATAAAATGCTTGATTTTTAAAAAATTGCTTTGCTAGTTGCTGACGTGAATAATGAGTTAAAATTGGGGAATGAATTTTGGCTTGGAATTGGGACAGAATTTACAACAGTTTCTGAATCTACTTCTTTGTACTATATTTTTATGTGAAACAATGTTCTCAGTATTTCAAATTATGAAATTCAAATTTTTTTTAACAAAAACTATTTTATTCGAGAGACAGAGTGAGTGAGTGAGAAAGAGAGAAAGAGAGAGAGAGAGAGAGAGAAAGAGAGAGAATAGACCCTCCAGGCCCTCCAGCTGCTATAAATGAACTTCAAACACATGCCACCACCTTTTGCATCTGGCTTATGTGGGTACTATGAAATCAAACCTAGGTCCTTAGGCTTCTCAGGCAAGTGCCTTAACCACTAAGCAATTCCTCCAGTCCCAAAATGAAAATACTGATCAACTCTTAGATTTTGCAGAATTTTCTGCACTTTCAAAGATTTGTCACTATCCACAATGTTAGGAATGATCATTGCAAGCATTTTGGGTCTTCTTTTTTCTTTCTCTTTTGATTTTTTGAGTAGGGTCTCATTCTAGCCCAGGCTGACCTGGAATTCACTATGTAGCCTTAGGGTGGCCTCAAAATCGCAGCAATCTTCCTACCTCTGCCTCCCAAGTGTTGGGATTAAAGGTGTGTGCCACCATGTCCAGCCGCTAGGGTCTTCTTTTAATAAGCTCCAGTGGACAATCAAAATTAACCAACATGCCATCCTTTATTCCAACCTTTTTCTTCCTGTCAGAAATGATATTGCCAATTTTTCTGTGTCTGTGAAAACTGTAGCAACCTGAGTGGTTTCTTCAGGGTCTGTTAGTGCTTTAGACTGCAATTGTATGTTCAACAGCCAATGTCACACCTCTCCTGAGTCCCAGAGGATGAACACCTTTGCTGATCTCAGAGCCTTCCCTGACGATACGGCGTTCCAGTACAGTCACTGTGGTGTTCAGCCTCTCTACACTTGTATTATTGCCAGCATCTCGAACAAGCTTAGTGCCAATAGTTTTTATATTTATCTTTTAAATCAATTGACCTTGCAATAGCCATATAACTTTTTATGTTCCTGAACTCTATTCAGTAATCACTGTTCTCTTTGGCCCTATTATAATGACTACAGTATCAGCCAAAAGGTTTATACCTTGAAGCACTGAGGTGCATCGTCACGAAAGTTTACATCTTTGGCTTAAGTTCAAGTGAGAGGAAGAGTCAGTGTTCTGGACGCTGGTCTCATCTGGCAAAAGACTGTGAGTAGTCAAAGCATTTCTATGGGATGTTGCCATGAAACAAGGCAGGCCATCAACAGTCAGTGATGTATCTATTTTATGTGCATCATATACATGAGACTGGGTAAAAATTTCTTGTGTAAAAGGGAGTATGAGTGGGTGAAGCTTAAGAAACCCTGGATTAAGTGAATTATTTGATAATGTTTTGATAGGCTAGATTACCTTTCCTGCTTGATTGCTCAGTCTTTAGAGGGAATTCTGGTTGATATCTGCATTACCCCATGTTTCTTGCACAGGCAGGCACACTGTGAGTCCTCAGTGACATAGTGAACTGATAAACTGATATGTTTCCAGGTTAAAAACTAATAGTATACGCAAATGTGAAATGGAGATCTACAGCCATGTGATACGAGATCTGTGGTATGAATGCTTTGGTTCTGCAATGGGAGGTGAAAGTAATAAACCTGGGCTTAGCTGGTTTCAGGTTTGCATATCAACCCCAAGGGCAGGTGCATTTTCTTTTCTTTTCTTTTCTTTTCTTTTCTTTTCTTTTCTTTTCTTTTCTTTTCTTTTCTTTTCTTTTCTTTTCTTTTCTTTTTTTTTGCTAAATCTGTCAGCAGTAATCTCTAGATCTGAGGCACCTACATTTCTTCATGATGAAGTGCCCTGAGAGTTTTCTTTTCAAGTTGTGCATTGTTTTTCTCATGACTATTGTAAAATAGTCTTCATTGTACAATACAGCGCTCACAATATACAAATTTGGGAATTAGGACCTACCACGAGTAAGCAAGGAGTATATCTTTGTGTGTGTATGTGTGTGTGTGTGTACAGTTGCATCACAGTCTTAGTAATATAGGAATTCTGGGTTCCTTATATGTCAAAGTACTGATAATTTGGGGTGTTCTTTGCTCCTTGACCTATAAAATTCAAAGGGTGGGAGGGGGGACTTAATAGGATGGTATTGTATATATGTAAGTAAAATTCAAAGAATGAAATACACAGAGGGTAAGTTTCAAAAAGATTTTATTGTAGCTTAAAGCTTTAGAAGTGGGGAGAGAAGGGGGCTTAAGCCCAGAATATAAGGGAAGGAAGCAAAGTGGGGAGCTCTTGCCCAGGGAGGGGGAGATGGGGTGAGAAGTCCTGTGAAGGAATGTGGCAGAGCACTTACTCAGAGAGGCAAGAAGGAGGTTGAGAAGCCCACCTCAACACTCAGATCTTGTTTTTTTATTTTTATGGGGAATGGCTAGTGAGGGAGACCAGGTTTACAGGATGTTTTATGAGCCCCGTGGATAGGTGGCTGGTTTAGACAGTTTACTTCTGATGCCATGTCACGAATTTTGGAATTCTCTAGGAAGAGAGTGGAAGCACTCTTTAAGCAGACAGAGATAAGGAAAGGCATTTCTGACCTGTAGTAAAGTGAAAAGACCTAGATTTTCTTATGTAGGGCCAAGGACAATTCCTGCACTTAGCCAGGAGAAAGCTATTCACTTTGGGGTTCTTCATCCCTAAGCTGCCTAGCCAATTTCTGTCTCCTATAACTAACTGTAGAACCATTTGTGGCTCAGTTGAACTCCATCATCCCCTTTAGTATTTTTCACCATTACTGTTTTAAATATCTCTGGATTCAGACTAAGCAGTCTGGATAGCCAGGACTCACCTACTTTCCTCAGGGAAAGACTAAACTACCTTCCTTCTTGTTCAATAATACTTGTTCTGAATCTGTCTTTGTTCATTCTGTTCCTGGACTCCCCATCATTCTTTTGGAAGACTCCCATGTTATTTTTGCCCTCCTATTTTCATTATTCCTTACCACAATACCACACAATGTAGGTATGCTGATTCTTAAAAAGAAAAGAAAGAATTAATTTGAAATACACTCCTTCCTGGAATAATTCACCCTGTTCATGCTCGATGAGAGAAGAGGAATTAGTGGAGACTGCAGATTGCTATCTCAACCTAGGGTTGGGGCAAGGATTTAAAGTCACCTTCAGATTTCATGTCCCAGTGAACCATTTTCTTATTTTCTGCACTTCAGCACGGTTCTCAGTTCTTACAGCACCATGCACACTGTATGCACCTTTTATGTAAGCCAAGAATGACAAACGTTAACACAGTAGGCTGATTTGTATTGCTTCATAGTGGCTCTTTGCAGCACAGGGTTGGGAAGAATCCTGACATAATAGCTGCTCAGAGGAAGGAGTGTTGTGATTGGCTGGCACCGTGTATCCTGAGTAGCAGAAATGAACTACTGCTTCTGTTTCCATTTGAAGTACACAGTTGGCAAGAAGTGGGCCACTGACTGTTTTCAATACTTTCTCCTCCTTTGTAAGTCTTGATCTATTACTTTCTTCTCAAAGATCAAGATGAAATTTCCATCTGGATCAGAAAAGCAATGCTAAATGGTAGCTTGTGACCTAGACAGGCACCTCTAAATCCTGCTTGGTCTAATGAGCAAAGCAAAGATTGTGTTGAGCATCAACCTGCTGGAGCACCTCCACAGGCCCTGTTTGCTCTTATAAGTCAGGAGTAGGAAAAAAAAAAAAAAATGAGGGCTGAAGTGAGACTGCGAAAGGTAGACTGACGCCCTAAAGCCAAGTTCAAGAATTTGAGCCAAAGAACTGTACGACAGAGACAAACTGTGTGGCGGCTCTAAATTCTGCTGACAATTGTAATGTAAAGTCACATGCTGTTTCCACTCAGATTTCAGCCCGACAGACAAAGTCTGGAGCTGCTCACAGACGTCTCGACATAGCGCACGAGAGGAGTACAGCTTGCCTGGCATGGGGGCAGGCTCAGGTGGTTCAGAATTAAAACCTCCGACGAGGGCTGGGGAGATGGCTCAGCAGTTAAGGCACTTGCCCCCAGTACCCAGGAAAAGACACATGCTCAAAGTGGTGCGTACATCTGGAGTTCATTTACAGCAGCTGGAGGCACTGGTTTACCCATTCTCTCTGTCTATCCCTCTCTCTCTCTCTCTGCTTACAAATAAATAAGTAAATACAAATATTTTTAAAAACCCGCAGATAAGAACTTGGTCCTGGTGAACCTTTTTCAATCTGGGTCTGAAGCTCACACACTACTCTTGAATGTGAATCGAAACATCTTGCTTTGTTATGTTTGGTAGTCAGCAACAGACGTTTTTGTCCACTTCGTGTGTGTGTGTGTGTGTGTGTGTGTGTGTGTGTGTGTGTGTGTGGTGTGTGCATGCTGGGGTGGAACCTATCACCTCACACATGCCAAGCTTGTACTCAAATACTGAACCATACTCCCAGCCCTGGGTCTCTGTTTTTTTTTTTTTTAATTAATTTTTTTTTTAAATTTTTACTTATTTGAGAGCAACAGAGAGAGAAAGAGGCAGATAGAGAGAGAATGGGCGCACCAGGGCCTCCAGCCACTGCAAAGAGAATTCCAGATGCATGTGCCCCCTTGTGCATCTGGCTAACGTGGGTCCTGGAGAATCAAGCCTTGAACCAGGGTCCTTAGGCTTCATAGGCAAGCGTTTAACCACTACACCATCTCTCCAGCCCTGGGTCTCTGTTTTGAATCTGTGATGTGTGAATTTGATTTTTGAGCTAGAAAATAAAGACACAGCAAGGGGAAGAGACTGTCTTCGAGGTCTCATGGTAGCTCCCCAAAATAACTGGAATCCATAAGGCCAAGTTTTGCATGTTTAGTTTTAAAGCCAAGAAAGCATTGTTTTATTTTTCAATAAATAAAAAGGCCTCTGATGTCTTTTGAACACTTGTTCAGATCTGAAAATTTCAATATTAGAGAAAGGAACCCCAATCTTTAGGTAAATTTGTATTGTGTTCTCCCTGCTGAGCTGTGGATGGACAGTAAGCACAAAACAAACTGAGAGAGTTCTGCACCCACAGTTGATGTCCTGTGAGATCTGCAAATTATTCTTGACAGGGGAAATTAAACTTGGCTAAGAGAAAGCTTTAGGCAGTTCTAAGAAATTGAATAAACTCCCTTTCTCTTTCTTTCTCTCTTTAACATCTCAAGTTCATGAACTCATTTTCTTTGGCTCACATTTCATCATCTCTCTAACAGATGGGTTATTACCCACATCTTGGTCAGGATAAGAAGAATGTATGTCTGCCATTTTCTTTGGGACAGTTCCTTCTTCCTGCAGGCTACATTCAACTGGCACACACCTGCTTCCTTGAAAAGACCATGTCTCAGTACAGATGCCAAAGTTCTTTTCCGTTCCCTCCATCGCTCTTTCCCTCCCTCCCTCCCTCCCTATTTGCTTCCCTTCCTCCCTTGTCTTAGAGTGGTCACCTTCAGAGCCCTCATCTACCTCCCTCTAGCAGGAAGGAGTTTTAACTTACCAGTGTCTTTTAGAGAGCTTATGTTTTCAAATAGTGGCCCTCTCTCCAGGGATAACAGAAAGAAGTTACTTTGAATTTTGCAAAGCAGATTTTTTTTTTCTTTAAACTTGACAAAACAGGAAAAATAAGCTTGGATTCCTACAGAGGCAGTAGTTGGAGCTCAGAGTAGCAATCATGAAAAAAAAGATCTTAAATGTGCTTGCATAAGGAATAGAATGTCAAATGGGGCTGCTCACAATGTTGCAGTGAATTCTTGACAGGGTTAGTCCAATACAAACCAAAGCCTTTTTTTTTTTTTTTTTTTTTTGGTTTTTCGAGGTAAGGTCTCACTCTGTCCAGGCTGACCTGGAATTAACTCTGTCATCTCAGGGTGGCCTTGAACTCACGGTGATCCTCCTGCCTCTGCCCCCCGAGTGCTGGGATTAAAGGCGTGCACCACCACGCCCGGCCAAACCAAAGCCTTTACTGGGACATTTTCCTGGACATAGCCATAGGTGCTTCTTTACAAAGAACTCTGAAGGCTTCTGTGTTTTAAATTAGATGATGGTTAATTCAAATAAAGCCATAATATTCAGAAGTGTGGTACAGATGGCTAGTTTTGAGTGAAATATTTTAAACATGTATAATTTTTGAATGATATGTATAACCTCTGTGTCTTATTTTTCCAGTACTCAAATTTATTCTATTATATTGTTTAATTTAATTTAGTTTATTTATTTGAGAGAGAGAAATAGGAAGAGAGAGCAAGAGTGAGCTATAGAGATTTATGTAGAGAGAGAATGGGTATGCCAGACCCTCTAGCCACTGCAAATGAACTTCAGACATATGAGCCACCTTGTGCATCTGGCTTACATGAGTACTGGGGAATCAAACCTGGGTCATTAGACTTCACAGGAAAGCACCTTAATCACTAAGTCATTTCTCCATTCCTTTATTTAAATTTTTACTTATACATATATACATACATATTTATAGATTGTATTTTTACACAGATGCACCATTGTTATATAAAACATTGTTTTCTTACTTCTTCATTTATTTCTGTCTCCCCCTATGCATTCAAACTATCCCTCATCCCCATGAATTCAAGAGGAGTAATAAATCTCTCTTATTTTTATGCTTTCATATTATTATGAATTATCAATTATGTAGGCAACTATTGCACATATATAACTTTCCATAAATATCATTTGGATAATATGATAAACTAGGATCATATTATACACACTGTTCTTATGTATGTTATATATATTTTTTATAATATTTAATATATAAAAATTATGTTTTATAATATTTTTCATAGTTCCAATTCCTTTGATTTTATATTGAAGAAAATTTTAATTACATTAATCTTAGTCATTTTCTATTCCCTTGCTAGTTGACTGTACTATCATCCATGTACACACTTTATGTTCTGAACTGTATTTTAATTTGGGTCAAGAAAAAGAGGACATTGTATTTAGCAAATACACAGTTACTAGTTGAGAAATTGATAGAACACAAGAATATTTTTTCTTGAGACAGGATCTCCTGATGTAGCCCAGGCTGGTTTCCAGCTGTGGCTCCTGAAGGCTTAGCCTCCCTAGTATAGGGATTCAAGATGTGCACTATCCTGCCCAGCCAGAATGCAGGCTTTAAACTGGTACTGAGACACATTGTTAAAATAATATGGGGAAGAGTTTGGGTAGGATTTGTGGTTCAGTTTGGGTCGGTATTCTAAAATAAGAAATACTGAAACTGGGAGGTCTTAAAAGTAATCTATATCAGTGGTCCTCGTGCTTTGAAAACAAAAATCTTTGGAGACTGTCTCAGGACTGGGTATGATTGAGGATAATGCATTTTTAAGAAAAAAATTTTTTGTTTATTTATTTGCATGTAGGAAGAGAGACAGAGAGAGAGAGAGAGAGAGAGAGAACCAGCATGCCCGAGCCTCTTGCTACGCTAAAGGAACTCCAGATGCATGTACCGCTTTGCACATCTGGGCTTATGTGAATAGTGAGGAATTGAATCTGGGTGATTAGGTTTTGCAAGCAAATACCTTTAACTATTGAGCCATCTCTTCAGCCTGGATTATGCATTTTTAGTGAGCACTCAGGGTGAGGCTGCATATAGGTCTTCAATTAGAGTTTGAACAGCTTCCCATGTCTATGACCATATCAGCCTGATGTCATCTGAACAGGTTCTCCTCGGAGAGGTATGAAAAGAGATGTCTCCAGGGGTCATAGGCTTCTCTAAGGTGACACAACCATAACTACTTACATAAATGGGACTGACAGACTGCAGAGATAGCTCAGTGATTGAAGGCACTTAACTTGCAAAGCCTAATAGCTGGGTTTTGATTCCCAGTATCAACATAAAATCAAATTCACAAAGTGGCACAAGCATCTGGAGTTTGCAGTGGCAAGAGGCTTTGTCATACTCTCTTTCTTTCTCTCTTTCTCTCTATGTTTGTATATCAAATAAATAAATAAAAACTTTAAAAACTGTAGAAATGTGACTGGAAATTAGTTTTCTTTCTTGAACTTGAGTGATAGTGATTTTTTTTTTTTTTTTTTTTTTTTTTTTGTGGGGAGAGTAATGGTTCCCTGTGTAACACATGCTGACTTCAGATTTTCCATGTGGCCCCAGGCTATCCTTGACTTTGCTATCTTCTTTCTCAGTCTCCTGAATGTTGGTATTACAGACTTGCGCTGTTATGGCTAGTGATTCTTAATGTATTACATGGTATCCCATTTTCATAATTTCTGGTAATATCTCAAAAAATGTTCTAGCAGTCTTCCTTTCTTTAAATCTTTATTTGAGAAGAAATGATGATCAAATGTGAGCTATGACTTTAAAGTTAGCATTCTAACTTTTTGGGAAAAGAGACTGAATCTTATTAATAAGTTGAGGTGGCGGAAAGAATGTAAGAGCCAAAGGAAGGGTAGGACTCCTTACAACATGCTCCTCCAGACACAAAATGGCCTGGATATCCATGACCTCATCGTGCCTGACACTACCTACACAAGACCATCTTAATAGGAGGAAAAGATCATGACATGAAGATAGACTGGTTCAGATGGGGAGGGGATATGATGGAGAATGGAATTTCAAAGGGGAAAGTGGGGGGGGGAGGAAAAGATCATGACATGAAGATAGACTGGTTCAGATGGGGAGGGGATATGATGGAGAATGGAATTTCAAAGGGGAAAGTGGGGGGGGAGGGTATTACCATGGGATATTTTTTATAATCATGGAAAATGTTAATAAAAATTGAGAAAAAAACTAAAAAAATCATGACTTTGAGAAAGACAACAAAAAAAAGAAAATAACGTTACCTTCCAAGTAATAAAGAAAATAGATTTCAGAGAATTCCTTGTCTGTCCATTCAGAATAATTTGTTAAAAATGTTAAATCTTAACCCACTTTCCACTTTGTTATTTTAACTTATAATTTCAGAAAATATCAGTTGATATCTATGAGATTGAATTTGAATTTTCTCATTTGAATATATAGCTTCATGCAGATAAAAAAGAAATGGTTTGGAGAAGTGGTATTAGGATAAGTATTGTTAAACTTGTGAGTTAAGTTGTGTATTCATGGCTCAATATGAAATATTTCTATATCCCTCTGTGCTTGGGCGATGAATAATATCACCCATCCTAATCAACAGCGCTTTATGTTTAACATAAAATAGTTTAAAACTTCATGGAGAATCTAGTTTACAATCAAAATGTCTGGGGCATTGCATCTCTCATTAAGGCGCAAAGTGAAACTCAACTCTGCCATTAAAATAGCTCTGTTCATTAGTACAAACACACACCATCTGGGGTTGCTTTGTGCCTCCCAATTTCTTATTAGCAGGGGAGAGATTGGGACTGACTTCCTTCCAAAACCAGTATGTCTTACATAATGCAAATACACACTTCTGATTGTAGGCAGTCCTTAATTACTAATGGGAGCCTCTGACCAAGTGTGAATGCTGCCACATCCTTCATCAGCCCTTTAAACATGACAAATCCCAGGTTCCTTCAGTGGTTCACTTTCCTACTTAATGATGTTGCATTTTGTGATTAGAAAACATAAAGTTTAATTATTAACATTTAAAGATAAATATTCATTTTTTTTTCTCGGCTCAATGATAGTGCCAACTTACTGAGTACCAAGCTCATGTATCAGGGAGTATATCAGCAAAATTTCTCTAATCTCTGCAGATATTTTTAGCTAAACATCTTCCTACCCTCTTTGGTATATCTTTTCTTACTTATGCATTATTCTCTGGTTCTTTATTCTCTAACTTGGTTTTCTTAGCTGTTACCAAGTATTGGTGTATGTGTGGACAGTTGTTTGAATTGATGTTCCTGTGGGGAGATAAGCTCTGGAATGTGATTTGCTGTCTAGATGAATAAACAAATGACTGTCTTCCTTATGGGAAATTCAATAAATAGAAAGTTTTAATACCAAAGATATTGACAATGGATGCCAGAACTTTTTGAAACATTTATGTGCCATACTGCTTTTCCATTCCTTTAGGCTTTTAAAGGTATAAAAGTGTGTAATTGTTGCTGGGGATGGAAAAGTGATTTTCTTCAGTTTTGGAGCCATTGGCAAGTGATGGGAAGATTAAGGGGTTTAGTGGGAAGGGGATAAGAGAGGGAACTGGGGTGTGCATAGGCTGAGGATGCTGTATGTAGATGTGTGAGTTGTCAAAAACAAATAAATTTGGTGGAGAAAGTATGCGTACCCGCTGACTGAACCTAGTGTTGTACAGTTGTTAGCCAAGTAGCACTGAGCATGTCCCCAGAAGACACAGCCTTTTGTTTTTCTCTGTGCCCCATTGTCTTTTTCATTGTTTATAAGGAGTATAGAAAGCTGACAGAAAAAAAAAATGGGTAAATTTCTCCGTTTTGAAGACAGACTACATTCAGGATTGGGATTTTCAGTGTCAATAGACAAAAATTTTTAAACATTTATTTTATTTTATTTATGTGAGAGAGAGAAAGAGGGAGAAGGAGAGAGAATGGGAATGCCAGGGCCTTCAGCTGCTGCAAATGAACTCCAGACACATGTGCCACCTTGTGCATCTGGCTAACGTGGGTCCTGGGGAATGGAACATGAGTCCTAGGCCTTGCTCGCAAGTGCCTTAACCACTAAGCTAACTCTCCAGCTCTGAATATACATTTGATTTTTTCTATTTTTTTTTTTTTGAGGTTGCATTTTGTTCTAGCTCAGGCTGACCTGGAATTCACTATGTAGTCTCAGGGTGGCCTCAGACTCATGGTGATCCTCTTGCCTCTGCCTCCCAAGTGCTGGGATTAAAGGCATGGGCCATCATGCCTAGCTAAAAAATATTTTCAGTTCCACAAAAACACACAACTCCAATATCTGGTAAAGAGAAGAGGTTTGGGAGATTCTATATGAACATGGGTGCATCTTGCTGACCTGTGTGCCCTGATAGCACCATCCGAAGGCAACACCCCAACAAGACCATGGTGGGCAGAGGCAGATTTCGGTGATATGGAGCGGGCAACTGGTGTCAGGGCTACTCAGAGGTCGCAACCAGACTCCAGCTACACACTTTACTCCTGAGGTTCAGCACACCTACAGCTTGGAGTTGGTAGCTAGCCACAGGGTTAAGGAAAGGAAGAGGACAATGCAGAATGTAGAAGAGGGAAGGAACATGATGGATACATCTAGTCAGATTTTTTTAGACTGTCCTTCATTGCCAAAGTGTTAAGGTTCTCTTAATTGACATGCTAATTTATGTGTAAAAGATATACATGCCTGTCTGGTGTGAATGGATTCATTTTTTAAAATTTGTTATGAGAGAAAGAAAGTGAAAGAGAGAGAGAGGAAAAGAGAGAGAGAGAGAATTGGAGCACCAGGCCCTCCCCCCACTCCAGACATATGGGCCACCTTGTGTGCATGCCTGACCTTGTGTGCATGCCTGACCTTGTGTGTCAGGCTTATATGTGCTCTGGGGAGTTTAATCAGGGCCCTTAGGCTTCGTAGCCAAGTGCCTTAACCACTAAGCAATCCCTCCAGCCCATGAATTCAAGCCTGAAAAGCAAGATAGGTATTTTTTTTAACTGCTTATTGCATAAGAGATGAGTTTAGGAGGAATGAAGGGTGCAACATTTATTTGTGTGTGTTCATGTGTGTACATTTGTGTGTGTTCATGTGTGAACATGCAAAACACAGGTGTGGAGGTCAGAAGACAGCATCAGGTGTAGTCCGGAGCTCACCTTCTTCCTTGTGTTGAGGCAGGGTCTCTTGTAACCATTTACCACTGCACCCTCCAGGCTAGTTGGCCTGAGAGTGTCTGGGAGATTCTCTGGTCTCCACCTTCCTTCTCACCGTAGGCATGCTGGGATTACCGGTGCCCAGCATAGCACCTGGCTTTCATGTGGGCTTTAGGGGTCCAGACTCAGGTGCTTGAGTAGCAAGTGTTTTATCCACTGAGCGACCTCCGCCTCCACAGCTCTGATCTTTTTTGAGCAGGTTCAGCTCCTGTACTTTATGTAGGAATAACTTCCCCTGATTCATTGTTTTCCTCCTTATTTCTTCCTACGTGACTCCAAAACTAAGAAAGTAGATATAGACAGTTTATAAAGGATCTTTTATTAAAAACAGAGAAAGAAAATAGTATGATTCTGATATTTGACTTTCTTTCTTATTTTTAAGAGCCTCAAAAATAAGGGCAGCTCATATTCCAGAGGCCGTTTAGAAAACCCCAGGAATTTCCTCCCCTATCTTGGTAATGCTCTAGCAACATGCTGGCCAGCAGGAAAGAGTCCTGGAGAAGAGGATGGGCAGTGAAGGCTGAGAGCCCAGGTTCCTTCTCCTCTGTACTGTCTACGTGTCACCCCCAGAGAAGCAGCATGCTTTTCACGCCTAGTCTCTCATAATGATGTGATGCTGGAGGCACACATCTTTCTGAGTTATCAAAGTTGATTAAGTAAGAGGCCCAGCACAATGTTTAGCATGCAGCTGACTCACAGCCATTATTATAAAGTTACTCACATCACCTTCTCTCCAGACATTTCTGGAACCAAGGACATAACGGCAAAGAGAATGTTAGGAATGAAAGCATAAGTTATTTGGAAGCAACTCACATAATCACATGATTTCACGTGTGTGAAAAGATGCTGGGGACTATAAGGCAAAGGGCTGAAGGGATGTCACAGAAGACTGGTAGCATCTCACGTCTCACCCAGCTCCTGACTCACAAGGCCAGATTTATGGCAGTTCAGAAATTCTTTTTCTTACTATCGTTGCTTCAGACCATCAGGGCTCGGTGTTGAACAATAATTTCTTCTTTGCCTATTTTAAAATATTTTATTTATTTATGAAAGGAAGAGAGAGGAGAGAGAGAGAGAGAAATGTATGTGCAGAGAGAATGGGTCTCTCGACATTGCAAATTAACTCCAGATGCATGTGCCACACTATGCATTGGGCGGTATGTGAGTATTGAGGAATGGGCCTGGGGTCCTTAGGTTTTGCAGGCAAGCACCTTAACCAATAAGCAATCTCTCCAGCTTTTTAAAATTTTTTAATTTTTTTGCCTATTTTTAATCCAGAGCTCAGGATGAGTTGGTCCTGCAATATTGTTTTCCATAGGGATTACATTCATGCTTTAGTTGAGAATATGGGACCTTGTTTTTATATTGTGGTGTTAGCCAAACTGTAAATGAGCCTGCACTGTAGAATAAGTAATTACAGCTTATGTACTATTTGGATGTTTTCTTTTTTTTTTTAATCTCTGAACTTTGGGTAAATGAGAAGATGATGCTTGTACTGTTTTTGATGGTCAGTGATTAAAGGTACTTGTCTGTGAAGCCTAAGGACCCAGATTCAATTCCTCAGGATCCACATAAGCATGAAGCACAGGGCGACATATGTATCTGGAGGTTCTTTGTAGTGGCTCGAGCCCATTCTTTCTCTCATAGCCTCTCTCTCTCAATAAATAAATAAATAAATAAATAAAATATTAAAAATGAATTTTTTAAAAAAATTAAAAAGCTTAAGTAGTAAGAAAGAAATAGAAAAAAAGCAGATGTGTTGATGCAAGGTGGGGAGACTGCAACATTCAGTCACAGGGTTAAGGACCAGGCTCTATAGTTATATACTATATAACTTTACTCATTTGCTGAATTAGTGTTTTGTGGTTCCTGGCTGAGACCACTGTGCATCAGTTTCCCAGAAGCCTGGAACCGTTAGCCGTGCCTGAAAGCTCAGGCCTATTTTAGCCTCCTGTGGCTTGGGGCCCATAACTGTACCCAACAGCTCCCCCTTTGTTTTTATAATAGGGCAGTGTCATCACATTGAGTGAGGTCCCTTGTAGCTTATTGCAGATTCAGACACAGCTAGGTGACACATGAAGACCTGATTGGTAGCAACCTTAGAAATGTTAGTTATTTGTTGTCTGAGAAATTTGATGAGGCAGGGGGCCACAAGTAACAGGGTTCCTATAGTCAGGAGGGGGGCCAAGGAAGGGGAGGAGCCAAGTAACTAAGGTGTTAAGAGAAGCAGGTGGTGGGGTCGTCAGATTTATGGCGGCTGAATAGCTTCTTGTGGAATTTTTTGAGGGTTTTAACATTTTCTTCAACAACTTTTGATTCATTGTTGACAAAAATAAATAAATAAATAAAACAAAAAAAACCAACATTCTTCTCCCAAGATCTCACATATCACCCCCATGTTCAGCAGTGATGAGGTCTAAGGCTCTACGGTTTTGGAGTACTACACACACATGAGAGAGTTTAATTGTCTCTGAAGAGACTTAAGGCTGTTGGTACTGGATACCATAACTGGGTCAAGCTTGTCTCGGAAGCCCCCTGAGAGGTGATTGGTTTGGACAGCATCATGCCAAGGCCCACTAGTAGGGGGATGAAAATCTCTCTTGGTTGATGCGAGAGGAGTTTGTAGGCTGCATCTTCTTCCTCATAGAGATACACCCGTGGAAAAATCAGGACTGGGGAACAATAAGTGGGAGAGGAAACATTTATGCATGGGTGATTAGGTCTTTCACACCGTAGGAGAGTGGGTGTCTTGACACAAGTGGTCCTGGCTATGGAAATATTGAGGAGACATTCAGCTCTGGTTGGCTTAGAGTTGGACAGGCAGAGAGGCATACCTTGATAGTAATCAAAGAGGGGCGTATCAGTAAGGCGGGTTAGGAATAGTTCATGGAAGATGTGGGGTAGTCAAGGGTGGCATTAATAGGGACTGTGGTTAGCAGGGGCAGGTAGTGGACACACAAAGGAAGCAGTTAGAAGCATTGGAGTGGTTAGTAAATGGGAGAAGGTTGTCCACATACTGTATGTACTGTGCCCATGTTATGGTGGCTTGTATCTTTTCCATGACTTGTTTTTCCTATTAAAGAATGTGGTGGTGGTAAGAACTGGGGGGGGGGGGTGGGGAGCAGGAACAAGCTGTCTAGAGAAATGAAGGTCAGCAGAGGGGGTTAGTGAGAGGCCATGAACATAAAGTATTTCTGTCACTCCCCTTTCCAATGGCCTTCCTTTCTGCAGTTGAAACATTTTCCTTTAGTCCTCAAGGCTGCAGCAAAGGCCTGTGCTAAGGAGGCAGCCTTATGTGAGGCATTCCCGGTATCCTGGGTAGCAACTATCCATTTATCATAATGTTCATCCTTGAGGCTTTGGCAGACCAGTGTACACTCTGAGGGCATGCCCTCCCAGATGATGTTTTTGAGAGGAGGGCCCCTGCTGTTGGTTCAGGAATTGTTCTCTCTACATTGGTTTTTATTCTTAATATAAAATCGGCGAGGGTATGTATGGTTGTTGATGGAGAAACAGCAAGGAGGAGGTATTATCTTGGGAGCTATAAGGATGCAGGTGGCAGTATTTTGTCCCATGCCTGGGGAGCACAGAGGTGGATTTGGTCACAGTACCCCAGGGGCTGTTGGGCCTTGTAGACTCCTGTGGAAAAATTAGCCTGACTGAACAGCTTATAAAAGCCCCAGGGGATGTTTTGTTGGTTTTGATTCCTTCTTATTTGTTGGAGGGGGCTAGGAAGTGAAGACTGGCAGATATAGAACCCATCCTGGGGGATATGAAGGGAGCCCCATAGGCTCTGGAGAAGGGACTTAGTCCATGGCACATGGATCCCATCCTTCCTGACTGCCTCTGTGAGTTCTTTAAGGTCACTGGCCTGATATGGATACCATTGTAGGGGCCGAACCCAAGTTGGTTGGACGTTAGCAGAAAAAGCTGGGACTCCCTGGTTATATATATTTGTATTGTTGTCTCGGAGTTCACATAGTTGTTGTGTGAGTGTCAGTGAGGGGGCGGATGGAGAAGCGTCCTGGTCAAGGGAATTTATTATGTTGGGATTCTTTTGGCCAGTGTAACATGAGTCTGGAGGGGTCAGCCCAGATAAGGAGGTGGGCAAGGTGGTAGGGGTGGATAAAGGGGAGTGGGCATAGGGGAATCTGGGGTAATTTTCTTATTTCTTCTATAACCTTTCCAAGGTAACTGAAGTTCACCACTGGCTGGTCCTTGGGGCCTCATCAGAGTCACTGTCCAGTTTTGGCATGGTGATGGTCTTAGGAGGACCAATACATTAATAGCCACTGTAATTGGGAAGGAAGAGAGAGGGAGGGTTTCTTTTTTGAACTTCCTGGCTCCTGGCTAGATAAGCTATGCAGGTCCACATGTCTGGGTCATATGGATCCCCAGAAATCATCCAGGGGGCGATCTGGAGGACTTCCTCCCAGAAGGAGATGTCTTCCTGCTGGGAAAGCTTAATGCCTCTAACCTTGAGAAGTGCTAAACCTCCAATTTGTGATTCCTTTTGGTGGGAGGCGATATTACCCATGACTGAAAAAGAGTGGAGATGCCAAAACCAGAAGGCAGCATTCCCAAGGGCTGGGTAACACTAGGAGGGATTCCCCAGAGATCTGGGTGTAAGCCTGTCCACAAGTTTAAGAGACTGGCGGCTGACCTACAGGCTTTTAAGAAGTCGTTGTATTACCAGTTTTTGTGTTGAAGAGAAACAGATAGGGTATTGTTGCCAACACTCCTGTGGGCTGTCAGGGTCCATAAAGAAGTCTAGGGACCTTCAGTCCATGGTGAAGCATGGCCTTAGCCAAGAGATGTCAGTTGCCCATTTGCAGTATTTGATTCCTCACGATGGCATGAACCAAAAATAAAGGATGAAGGAGAGAAACCTGTCAGCCCTCAGGCGTGGAGGTAAGGCTACAGTGGGCCAATGTCCCTCACGGGGAGTACTCACCTATCCCAGCATGTCTCATAGGGACCTTATTCAGGCGCCAGCTGTGGTTCCTGGCCATCCTGGGACCTCTGTGCATCAGTCTCCCAGCAGCGCCCAGGCAACTGCGGAGGAGGGTCTTGAGTGGCTGTGAGTGTGACAGGAGAAACACCCAGGAGACGGTGTCAGAGGACAGCTCATTTATAAGCATTCATGCAGTGGAGGGAAAAGGTACAGGGTACAGGTCACAGGGGTATTTGCTGTGTGAAGGCTGCTGGCTGATACCTCATTAACATACAGGGACCTTATGGGTGAGTGGTAAAAGGTCACATGGCCATGGGGAAACTGAAACCTGAGTCTTCTCAGGAGGTGCAGGTGCCCCAGGCAAAGGGAGGGAGCGGCCCCACTCCTGCTGGTTTCAAGGCGAGACTATTGGGGTCTAGGCCTGCTGCGACCTCCTGTGAGGCCCTTAGCCATGCCTAGCAGCTAAGGCTTACTTTAGCCTCCCATGGCCTGAGGCTCATAACTGTGCCAGACAGTGTTTCCTGTGTTTCTTCTATGAGCCAGACTCTGAGCAAAGCACTGAGGATTATTCACTTCCCTAGCATCAGATTCTTTTCTTAAAAAAAAAAATTATTGGGGCTGGAGAGATGGCTTAGCGGTTAAGCGCTTGCCTGTGAAGCCTAAGGACCCCGGTTCGAGGCTCGGTTCCCCAGGGCCCACGTTAGCCAGATGCACAAGGGGGCGCACGCGTCTGGAGTTCGTTTGCAGAGGCTGGAAGCCCTGGCACGCCCATTCTCTCTCTCTCCCTCTATCTGTCTTTCTCTCTGTGTCTGTCGCTCTCAAATAAATAAATTAAAAAAAAATTATTTATTTGTGTGTGTGTTTGTGTGTGTCTATAAGGGCACACCAAGTTCTCTTGTCTACAAACAAGTGCCAGACATATATGCCATTTTAAAAAGAATATTACTTTATTTATTAAAGATACAGATAGATAAATGAGAAAGAGAGAGAGAGAGAGAAAGAGGGAGGCAGAGAGATAGAGTGAGAAATGAATGGGCATGTAAGTGCCCCATGCCACTACAAATGCATTCCAGATACATGTGCTACTCTGTGCTTCTGGCTTCACATGGGTACTGAGGAATTAAGGGAACTGAACTGGGCTATGAGGCTTTTCAAGCAAGGGCCTTTGGCTGCTAAGCCATCTCTCTAGCCCCATGTTTTGTATCTGGCTTTACATGGATGATTGGGAATTGAACCAAGGCTGGTAAACTTTTCAAGCAAGTGCCTACAGATCATTGAGGAGTCACCTCCCCAGTCTCTAGCCTCATTTTCTTTTCTTTTCTTTTCTTTTTTTTAAATTTTTTTGGTTGTTCAAGGTAGGGTCTCACTCTAGCCCAGGCTGACCTGGAATTCACTATGGAGTCTTAGGGTGGCCTCGAACTCATGAGAGTCCTCCTACCTCTGCCTCCTGAGTGCTGGGGTTAAAGGCATGCACCACCACACCCAGCTTATATTCTTCATTTTTGAAAGAGACATTGCACTCTAAGATCTCTTCTAACTTCGTGAATCAAAAATTCAAATGTCTTCAGGATGATGCAGTAGTCAAAAATCATTATTAAACATTGATGTTTGTTTATGTTGGAATTACTACTTGCTTTGTAAACTCTTTCAGAGATTGTCTCTATACTTCTTTATTTATTCAGTGTATCAGAAAAATAGCTTTCCACACAAATAAATGCCCAATTAAATTTCATGGGTGATCTCAGTATATTGATGATGACTTCATCAGAGTGTCAATGATTTCAAAACAAGTGTTTCTTAAAACAATTACCCGTATGAAATGCACATACAACTTAAATACTAGTTTTTAACATCCCTTCCTATGTTATGCAGCCCACCAGCTGTTTTGATTCAATCATGGAATATTTAAATGTTCCATACTAGAATCTCATGTAATGCAGCTCAAATATACTTTAAAATTACACCCATTTATAATTAATCTTACCATACTTATGCAATTATGTAACACATATTATAAACATCCATATTATATGAGATAGGACCTCAGAGAGATCATCAAGCTGTGGATGATTGCTTTTTGGTCTGAAAATCAAATTTATTCTGCTAAAAAGGCCTGGAAATGTGAGAATCACTACAGTTCTATCAGCAGACTCTTGCTTTAATTTTCAGAGTAGGAAGTTTTACATAGCCCTTTATGATAGTTAAGCAAACATGTGCTACTGAAGTTTCTAAAATATTCCATAATGGATATTTGTAATTGCCATTTAATGATTATTTAATGTTTTTAATGATAATTGGTGAATTTGCAGAACTAGAGTCTGTTTAGGAGTAGAAAGAAGTTGGTACAACTTTGTATAGATCCTATTTACCCCACCCCTTTTTTGCACCCTATGAATTTGTTGTCTAACAGAGCTGTGTTGAGCAGTTCAATATAGATGTCACATGGGTTATTGATTTACTATCCTGTGTTTTACTAAACAAAGAGCTCCCCAGCATTCATGGCCTGTCAACAGACTCATTCTAGGTAATATTATAAAACTGAACTTTCTAACTTGACATATAATAACTGTACACATTTATGGGGATAGTGATATAACCCCGTGTGTGTGTATATTATGGCTAAGAAGTAAAGTTGCCTAGTTAGTATTCCATATCCTTAAACGTCTATTATTTATTTGTGCTGACAGATTGAGGAATTTTTAGTTTTCAATAGTTATTGTGAATCACAGTCTCTCTAATGTGATGTTTTCTTTACTCATTTTGCATATGTATCAGTATGTGGTGTGCATGTGTGTATGTACACATATTTGTATGTGTTGGGGCACACATGCATGTACAGGCGATCATGCACGCATATGCCTATGTTTGTGGAAGCCAGAGATTGATGTCTGGTGTCTTCGTCAGTCACTCTGCACCTTAGTTTTTGATACAAGATCTCTCAATGAATCTGGAACTCACCTATTCAATGAGACTAGCTGTCCAGCAAACCCTGCACATCCTCTTGTCTCCAACTCCCACGTCTAGTATTACAAGCATTCACCAACACTCCTGGCATTTTTCCATGGGTTCTGGGGATAGAACTCAGATCGGCAAGCAGCGGTGAATTTGTCATAAATTAATGTACTTTTTAAAGTATGTTTATTTATTTGAAAATAGAGAGAAATGGAGAGAAAGACAGAGAGAGAGAGAGAATAGGAGCATCAGGACCTACAGCCACCACAAACTCCAGATGCATGGTGCCATGTTGCAAGTGGCTTCATGTGGGTACTGGGGATGGAACACTGGTTGTTAGGCTTTGCAGGCAAGGGGCTTAAACCCTGAGTAACTGCTTCAGTCCATTTTGTATATTTATACTCAACTATTAGAGAGTTATTTGGTATGAGTAGACCAATGGTTTCAAGGCAGAATTTGGTTCATTTTTCTGTTTCATCTCCATAAACCCCTTCCCAAATGAACTCTTACCTGAAATTGTACTTCTAATATACAAATTAGGTGACTATGATACTTGTCAAGCTGGGTTAGGACTGAAGCATCAAAGGCTAGGGTTCCCTGGGACATGACTTGAAAACCCATAAAAAATTAGTGTTGGGGGCTGGAGGGATGGCTTAGCAGTTAAAATGTTTGCCTGCTGAGCCAAAGGACCCAGTTTCGATTCCCCAGGACCCATAGGGAGTGTATGTGTCTGGAGTTCGTTTGCAGTGGCTGGAGGCCCTGGCATGCCCATTCTGTCTCTCTCTTTCTCTGTCAAATAAATAAATAAAAATAAAATATCAAAAAATTAGCTTTTAGCCGGGTGTGGTGGCGCGCGCCTTTAATCCCAGCACGCGGGAGGCAGAGGTAGGAGGATTGCCATGAGTTCAAGGCCACCCTGAGATGACAGAGTTAATTCCAGGTCAGCCTGGACCAGAGTGAGACCCTACCTTGAAAAACCAAAAAAAAAAAAAAAAAAAAAATTAACTTTTGAATGATACTATAGTTTAGATGTTGAGTGCTCCCTTCAGAGGCCCCTGTATTAAAATCTTAATCCCACAGTGGTGCTACTGGGAGGTATAGAACCTCGGGTCGACGGTGGGGCCTAAGGAAGATCTTTAAAGGTAGATCTTTTGAAAGGAGACTTCTGAGACCTTAGGCCCTTTGGTGTTCTCTCTCTCTCTCTCTCATTCTTTTCCTCCCTTCCCATTTCTACTCCCTGATCACAAAGTGAGCAATCTTGTCCTACCCTGTGCTTCCCCCATGATGTGCTGCCTCACCTCAGGTCCAAGGAAACAGGGCCAAATGATCATGAACTGAGCCAGCACAAACCTTTTCTCCTCAAACAGTGATTATTTCAGAATTAAAAAAAAAAATTTTTTTTGTTTATTTTCATTTATTTGAAAGTGACAGAGAGACAAAGAGGCAGATAGAGAGAGAGAGAGAGAGAGAGAGAGAGAGAGAGAGAGAGAGAGAATGGGCGCTCCAGGGCTTCCAGCCACTGCAAATGAACTCCAGATGTGTGTGCCCTCTTGTGCATCTGGCTAACGTGGGTCCTGGGGAATTGAGCCTCGAACCTGGGTCCTTAGGCTTCACAGGCAAGCGCTTAACCGCTAATCCACCTCTCCAGCCCTCAGATTTTTGTTACAGTGATAGAAAGCTAACAGAGATGAAGACTAGTTATCTCTGAGGCTTGTTTTCTGAAAATCTTTGAGTGGATCAAAACTTTGGGTGGGTGTGGTAGCATTGAGACATCTTCTAAACAGGAAGCTTGAATTTGAACATGGCCATGCCATGTTTAGTATGTATTTTTCTCCTCTTCTTTCTTCCCAGTATCTTAAGGGAGTTGAGGGAGGCCATCAAAGAGATAATTGATTATAAAGATTTTATTTAACTTCATTCCTCTTTCCATTCTTCACCCCACTTTTTACCATTAGAAAAAAACAAAGAACAAACAAGTGAAAAAGCATCCTGCTGGCTTATTTATTTATTTATTATTGTTTTTTGTTTTTTGATGTAGGGTGTCATTCTAGTCCAGGCTGACCAGGCAGTCACTATGTAGTCTCAGGGTGGCCTTGAACTCATGGTGATCCTCTTACCTCTGCCTCCCAAGTGCTCTGATTAAAGGCATGCACCACCACACCTGGCTCCTGCTGGCTTTTATAGTCAATATTCTTGGATTCTTCAGAATTTTATTCCATGTTTCATTGACTCAAGTGCTGTTCTGAAAGTGTCATTTTCCACTGTTTTTATCATGGAATTTTCTGAATCCACTGTTTTGAAAATTATAAATCAAAACTTTTGTTCCGTGTGGAGGTAACTGTCCTTTAAAGCTTATTTTATTTGGATGATAGTCCTAAGACTACTTACATTTCACTAAACCATCCTCCTAAAGGTCTTTATTTACTTCCAAGTGTCATCTATATATCATATATCTTCAAGGATTCGCATAAGCTACGTTTCCTAAAGTGACTTGGTACCTGTTGCATTGAACTATAAAGGAAAACAACAATAACAAAAATGAGACATGTTGGAACTGGAATTTTAATTTCAGCATGGGTTACTATAGAATTCCTTCTAGAACACTAGAGAAAGCAGAAGGAAACTTCAGTACCCACCACAGTTTAAGTCATTTTGCCAGGACAGGTTTGATTCTCTAGAGTGTGAAGAGCTTTCTGCTTTCCTCAAAAGTAAAGTCAGTCTTCAAGTCAGGTTTTAATATCCTATATGACCAGTTCATACCTAAGACTCCTTAAGAGGTTTGGATTGCATGTTGCCACAATACATTTGTTTTAAGAAGAAAAACGTCACTTCATATTTTAATTACAAATATTTTTACATCCAAATAATAAAATGATGATGTGCATTTATTGATAAACAAATACTTATTAAAGTGTTAAAATAGGGCTGGAGAGATGCTCAGTAGTTAAGGCATTTGCCTACAAAGTCTAGCAACCTGGGTTTGATTCCCCAGTACCCACATAGAGCCAGATTCACAAAGTAGCATATGCATCTGGAGTTCATTTGCAACAGTTGAAAGCCCTGGTGTACCCATTCTCTCTCTCTCTCTCCTTGCAAATAAATGAATAAAATAAATTTTTAAAAAGTGTTGAAATAATATCAGGAATTGGACTATCTTTCTTGCTCTAATAGAATTTTATTTCATTTGCAAGTATTTTGTTAAAATTAGAAGTAAGCATTTCTGGTGTATATTGTTAGTGTTTTTATAAACACATTAGACCCTTTTCTCTCTGTTTCTTTCTGTTTGAGACAGAGTTCCACTATAAAACTCTGGTTAGCCTCAAACTTACCAATTGTCCCCATTTTTCAGAATGAGAAACATAGATTCAAGTGTCATGACAAGCCTCTTTAACCAGTAAGCCATCTCCCTAGCCAATTGTCAATTCCAGAGCTCACCTTTTTGTCCTATGTCGTCTGCTTTACTACCTTCTCACTTTTCAAAACAGTTAGGACCTCATACATTAGTGGATATAAATGTTATTCACTTAGTTATTATGCCATTGGGAGACAAAATGCAGCTTTGTTGGATCAGAAATCAGCCCAGGTTCAGAGTATTCCTGAATATCCTTCATTACACAGTGATCTGCCTCTTCCCTACCAAAAGAAAAAGATATCTACATTTAGTTTTCCAGTGGTGATGAAAATAAAAATCAAGATATTTTTGGGAGAATCTGCCTGATGTGGTTTGCTAGAGTTTGCAGTCTGGAGGGAGATCCAAGAGTGTAAGAAATGGCATTCTCTTTCTTCAGATCAAGCAACAGGAGTACTTCTAGACTGCTAATAGAAAAACTACTAGTCATGTCCAAGTAGCAAAACTGCTGTTTGAGGGCTGAGGTTTCCTCTGTTGGAAGGAATAGCTCAAAATAAATTGGTTAGTACCTGTTGGTGAATTTTGCCTTTTAAAATATTGGAAAATATCTCCATATTGACACAAGATTTTTTTTTCTCTGAATTGTGTACAATTTATCACCTTAAGTCAGTACAATTAGTGTGAATTATTCCTTATGGATGGACCTCATGAATTATTTGGCTTGTAATGAGTTTACTTCAAATGATCACAAAGACTAATGTTGCCTCATGTGAGCCTGCATCTTCACCATTGATTCAGCAAATTGGCCCATCATTCACTAAAACATCATTCAACTTACATGTCACCAGGGGATGAGGGAAGAGGAAACACAAAGCTGGAGCAAAAAAAAAAATACACCAAGGAGTAGAGTTTTCAGGGTTTTTATTTTGAAATTTAGATCAAAGCAAGATATATATATATATATATACATATATATATATATATGATTATATTTATTATATTATATATTATATATAATATATTATATATAATATATTATATATATTATATTATATAATTATATATTATATATTATATTATATTATATATATATATATTATATATATGTATATTTAAAATATATATAATATATAAATATATAAAATACATTCTGCTCTCCTTCCATTCTCAAATTAGGTGAGTTCATGAGATGTTTCTGCATGCATATCCATGTGTGGTATATGTGTTGTATGTGCGTGGTTGCATGTTGTGGGTGTGAGTACACTTGTGTACAATATGTGTGGAGGCCAGAGGTAGACGTCAAGTGTGTTCTGAAATTGCTCTTTACCTCATTGTTTTTAAATTTTTATTTATTGATGTGAAAGAGACAGAAAGAGGCAGATAAAGAGAGAGAATGGGCATGCTAGGGCCTCCGGCTACTGCAAACAAACTCAAAACTCCAGATGCATGCACCAACTTGTGCTTCTGGCTTATGTGGGTCCTGGGGAATTGAACCTGGGTCCTTTAGCTTTGTAGGCAAGTGCTTAACTGCTAAGCCATCCCTCCAGCTTTCATCTTATCTTTGAGACAGGATCACTCACTGAACCTAGAATTCACACATTCTTTTAGGTTAGCTAAGCTAGCCAGTGTACCCCAGGGATTTCCTGGCTCTGCCTGCCCTGCACACACCACAATTCTTGGCATTTAAATCAGGTGAATTTGCATCATAACTGAGACAAACTAATTAAAAAAGAAAGACTCATATTAAAGAAATATCCACAAAGCCACGCCATCAAACATTTCAAGATACATTTTTTTTCTTGTCAATTAACTGGGTTTCCTCCTTGGATCATATTTATGCCTTGCTACACAATGGAAAACCACAGAGATGCTACATAGACTAAAATAAGGCACTTCTGCCTGAACAGGGATTTAACTTTTTTTAAAAATGGCAAAATCATTGCCCTTGGGTGAGTTCTGACTTTTATATCAGGCTAGAGTTTGTTGTTAAATGTTGTCCTTTCATAGATACCATGAGTTTTCTAGGCTTGGACTCAGCATGTTGTTTATTTATTAACTCTAGGTATGTGATGGCTGTTATTAAAATCAGCCGGGGCACAGACAGAAAAATTATCATGTAGTTGTGTTAAAGAATTTCCTTAAATCTTCCTCCTCCTCAAAGTTTTAGAACTGGGATTTCAACCCACTATTTAGATTTACCTATTGATGATTGCTTGTAATAGAAAATATAGTTGGGATATAGTGAGAAAAATGACAACTGAGATGTTCTTTATATGTCACTATTGGCAGACAGGGGTAATAGTCAAAATAAGTGATCTCACGTGGGAAAAAATATGTCTCTAAAACTTTTAAGTTCTTACACATTTATTTCTAAAAATTTGTCCAGACTTAATTTTTAAAATATATTTATATATATTTACCCACTTTACACAGATGCATGTGCATGTATCACTTTGTGCAGCTGGCTTAATGTGGGAACTGGAGAATCCAAACCCAGGTTGTTAGGCTTTGCAGTCAAGTGCCTCAACTGCTGACCCATCTCTCCAGTCCCAGAATTAAATTTTTTATTATTTTATTTTTATTTATTTGTAAGCAGAGACAGATAAAGAGAGAAAGAGAGAATTTACATGGCTGAGCTTTCAGCTGTTGCAAAAGAATTCCAGATGTATGTGCCTCTTTGTACATCTGGCTTTTTGTGGGTACTGGGGAATTGAACCCGGGTCATTAGGCTTTGTAGCCAAGGATCTTAACCACTGAGAAATCTCTCCAGGTTCCTAGAATTAATTTTAAAGACATCTCCACATAGGGCTAAAGAGATGGATCAATGGGTAAGATCACTTGCCTTGCAAGCATACGAGCCTGATACTGCCTGAAATTGATTCCCCAGAGCCCATATAAAAAATATTGGCACAGACTAGAGAGATTGCTGAGTGGTTAAAGGTGCTTGCTTTCAAAGCCTGATGGCCTGGGTTCAATTCTCCAGTACCCATGTGAAGCCAAATGCAAAGGGGTGCATGCATCTAGAATTTGTTTGCAATAGCAGAAGGTCCTGGCATTCCATACTCTCTCTCTAATAAGTAAGCAAACAAGCAAGCAAGCAAGTAAGTAAGTAAGTAAGTAAGTAAGTAAGTAAGTAAGTAAATAAATATATAAATAAGCAGGGCATGGCCACACATGTCAGAAACGCCAGTCCTGCAGGAGTGGAGACCAGGGAATTGCTGGGGCTGACAGAAAAACAGCAGCTCCAGGTTGAATGACAGACTTGATTCATGATGGAGGAGGACACTTAATGTCCACACAAGTGCATATGGAGCACACACGAATGCATAGACCACATACACATCACAGCACACCGTAACATTCTACACACACATGCGTGCATGTGCGCGCGCGCACATACACACACACACATACATACACACATGCACACACAGGCTATCTCCACATATACTTCTACTTTAATTGCAATGAAATGTTTATTAGCATGTCATTTATGTCACCCCTTGTGTCTATGAACATGGTGCCACTTAATGTAAATTCTACCTTTAAATGTTGATATGACACTTCCTCTTGGTGGCCTCCTTGACATTCAATTAAAATAAAATATTCTCTCACTTGGACACTTCAGCCATGTCTGAGCACCACTGTGTCACTCTGTCATATTTGAATTAGTGACATTCCTGGAAAATCCCTGAAGCCCAGTGAGTTGTCCATTCCAACTGTAGGTCTCCAAACATTATTATTCATCATAAAGAAGACAGTAAGATCGGGGTGAAATATGACTGAATGGAAATGGAACCTGTGTTTCCCCACTTAGTCTTCAGGGGGAAAAAGAACTTTGTAAACAAGAACACATCTAGCATGATTCCTCCATGTCCAACACCCTAGAAAATAACTTTCCCCTTCTCCGTTTGCCTTGTGAAAATAGATGTTGAGAAGCTAAGTCTTTGTGAATGAAATTTAATTATGTGCTAGTAATTTCTTGGAAGAGGCAAAAGTTTACTGGGTCTCCAGATACTGATTAGTATTTGGATCCCTGGTGTAATCGTGCTTAAGACCCGTGTGAACACCATTGTGCTCCCAGATAATTAGACCAGTGTTCCGAGTTTGATATACTTGCCCAGAGAGGATTGTATTAAAAGTGAAAGGCAATGTTTAAAATGGTTAAAGTAAAAGGAGTAAATTAGGAGGACAGGGTTTTTTTTTTTTTTTCAGTTGCTAATTGAATCATTAAAAATGCCATTTTGAAACAGGGCAGGTAGTGTGTATTAATTGCAAGCATTAAAAAGAGCAATAAATGTTACAGCACCTCTTTTAGCTTTGAGTGTTGAGAGCTGCTAACAGAATCTCACAATTGCAAGAGCCACACAAAGGCATTTGATGAGCAATGAGCGTTTGCATGCCTCTGAGCCTGGCACTGCCTGGGGCTGGAAGAAACCTTACCTAAGAAGGATGCCAGGGGAGATGGAGCATAAAAAAATGGAAAGTTGACTATGCCTAGGCTTCTAGACTCAAAGAAGGAGCAAGTAATTCTCCCTTAGGAAATTGCTGGAGACCTCCATGTACTGAGAGTTGGTAGCTAAGATGATGTATATATATATAGTGTGCGTGTGTGATTGTGGAGGCCTGAGGAGGCCATCAAGTGTCCTCTTCCATTGCTCTTGACCTTGTTTCCTTGAGACAGAGTCTCTTACTGAGCCTGGAGCTGACATTTTCAGTCAAACTGGCTGAGCTGTGAGCCCAACAATTCTCTGGTCTCCATGCTCCACAGAACAGGGGCTATAGGTATGGCTGCTTGGAATTATGCCCAGGTTGTCTCAGGCCCTCATGCTTTCATTGTAAGTACTTTTACTTGCTGGGCCCCCTTCCCAGATCCTTAGCTTTATTTTGAAGATTTTGACCAAAATATAAAGAAAGGAGCAAAGGGTCCAATCTATCAATGCACAGGTATTGTGTCCCAAATGGTAAATGGAGGGTCACAAATAGTGAGTAAATATCGTGCCTCAAGCTGGAGTGTTGGTGGTATTTCCATGGTTGGAAATTCAGGTTATCAGTGAAACCTCTGATCTGAGCCTTGACCACCATTGCAGGCAAGAAAGCCTTCACAACACGATGTTGTATAGGGAGAGCTGTGATAGACCATTTGTCATAAAGCCTTACAAGTTGTGTCATTATTACTTACCTGGACTAAACTCACAAGCATAATCACTATAATCAAAATCAAGTTGGACTGTAAATGGGCTAAGGCTAAAGTCACCATTAACCAAGTAGCTAGCATGATTATCTTCTGAGAGCGACAATTTACCTAGTCCTTACGTGAGCCTACCATTCTTGTCTGTAGGTTTGTCATTCTCATCCACTGTTCCTGTAAGAACTGACTGTGAGCTTTCAGGAAAATGATCTCTGCAATTAAAATGCTAGAGTCAGTTGGCGGTTAATTATTTAAACCTGAATAATTGCCTAATGACTAGTAATTGTAGACTTTGGGAAATTCTACTGAGTTAGAGGACTCATAAAGGTCATGAAGAATCTCAGGCATGTTTTCCCAATGCACCATTCTTTTTGGTTTTCACAACTGAGAATCTCCAAGTGGGAGAAGAGCAATGAGCACATTTCGTAGGCAGAAAAGAATGAACTAATATATCTACGATGTAACCATGAAAACTGTGCAGCTCCTCACTCTCCTGTTACTGTGGGGAAAGGACTACATCCCTCACCACAATGGACTGAGGACTGGGAATGCAGGGCTCGACTGCTCAGTTAGCAATCCTGCTTCTCCAAGGAGGTATATGTTCCCAGACCCTGAATTTAAGCTTTTAAATACTTAATATCCCTCTTTTCTTTTCAAGAAGCCATAAGAACATTTCTATGTATTCTATAGGTTGAGTTAAGCTGGTAAAGAGACAATGGCTGGACTCTGGTGCTGCTCTCGTTTCTTCTGTAGCCTGTGTTAGCTGTGTTGGAGGTGTCCTCTTATTGTTATCTTTCTTTGCCTGCAATTCTGATGCACACCTGGTTAATAGTACTTAACCTGTTCCCTATAAAATATTTTATTTCTTTGACACTGAAAGAAGCAGATAGACAGAAGGAGAGAGAGAGAGAATGGGCATGCCGGGACTTCTAGCCACTGCAAATGAACTCCAGTTGCAGATGCACATACCACCTTGAGCATCTGCCTTACATGGATACTGAGAATGGAACTTGGATCCTTAGGCTTTGCAGGCAAGTGCCTTTACCACTAAGCAAACTCTCCAGCCCTTAACTTGTTCTTAATTGATATCCTTGAATACTAATATTATTTCTTGTGGTGCTTATATTTTTAACACATTCATAAAGTATCTTAAATGATTATCATGGGGCTGATTTTAGTGACATAATTAAGTTTATAACCAACATGCTCACTAATTCAAATTCAATAAACATTTAAAGTACATCTCTTTTGTACCAGGACTTGGATTAGTTCAGTGAATAAGGAAAAGGCTCTGGCTGCAAGAAGTCAGTCTGGTAAGATAAAAAATGATTAAAACTTGTCCAAAACAGATACCTAGTTAATGCTATCTAGGTTTATGGGGTATGTAGATTCTAAAATGCACTTTTGGTTCCCTTTTGAGGCTGGCTATGGATGTTTTAGAGAAACAAACCTAGCTAGCATTATGCTAAGTAACAACTATAAGCTAATGTTAATATCCAGTCCACAGTAGGCTTAAAGATACCTATGAATTCCAAATACATAAATTGGGATTGTCCTATCCATGACAGGATAATTCCAATTACACATGATGGGATAGGATAGAATTGTGGTAGGCAAAACCAGTTTTCTGTTGCTCTTTTGGACTTGGTTGGCAATTGAGTGTAGAGTCTTTTCTGTGCAGGCTTGATTTTATTTTGAGATGCAAAGGGTGTGTTTGCCTGTGAAAACTGCTCTCTTTAGGCATGATTTGGACCTGCTAGTGGAGAAGTGGTTCTCCACTAGAAGGAATGAGAATCATGTTTGAAATTAGTGAGCCCCAGAATAGGGGATAACGATGTGTTGCTACGTAGGTGGAAGGGATGACCAGGAGACAGCTGAAGGATGCTGAGGACAACATCTACTTTTGATGTTTATTATTAAGTTATTATTATTATTTTTGCTAAGCTATCCTTATGACAAAGCAATGTATGTTCTCTATCCCAATCTTCCTAACCAACTGGCCTAAACCTTTGGTATTATCCATTATGTAATGCTTTTGCTTACCTAATGGATCACTCAATATGCATGTTGTGAGACACTGAGAGGGCAGGGTAGTAGCTTAATTTCTAACATCTTCTAACTTTTTCAATACAAAAATGTAATATGGAATCTTTATGTAGCATACATATAAATTATGACATTTCAAAAGTAAGTTTATTTTTGATTTTTTAATTAAATACAGGAAGATTCTAGCTGGTCAATGGTTAGGTACCTTAAATGTCACAATCGAGTTTTCTCAGGAATATTTAGAGTGTGACTGGTTTGGGGTGTTTCCTCAACAGGTAACAAGGAATGTGAAGACAAAATACACCAGAAGGTAGATGAAAACTGAGTAGAAAAAAAAATAAAACCTTGGAACTTGGATGACTGAGAGGAAACAGGTCCTTTAAGATTAACAAGGATTAATGCTGGGTAGAAAAGAAAGCCAACTTCTAGCTTTCACCTTAAAGGACAAAGGCATCAGCAAGCTGAATGACTTGAGAAGATGCAGGGTTGACACCAGGTTAAACAGGCTACTGCTGGGTAATACATATTCAGCCACAATGTGTGCCCCAGGTGGTCCTGCAACGGAAGGATATGTTTGAAGATGGGCTTCTGAAAATAATTTTGGAGGTTTTTATTATTTTTTTTCTTTATGATAGGCCTAGGTTTTTTGGGAAAGGGTGAATTGGAGGAAATGAGCGTGGACTTAGAGTCCTGCCAGGACGCTATTGTAAGTTCCGTTTCAGATTACAGCAGTTTAGAAGTTCATGGAAAATGTGCCATGCAAAACATAACAAAATACGGTAGATTAAGAGAAGATAAAGCTGGGCTAGAGATAGCTCAGTGGTTAAGGTGCTTAACAACCCAGGTTTGATTCACTGGTACTCATGGGGCACAAAGTGGCACATGCATCTGGTGTCTGTTCGTAGTGGCTGGAGGCCCTGGCACAGCCTTCTCTATTTCTCTCTCTTCTAGCTGCAAATAAAAATATTTCAGAAATAAGATAAGGTTCACTATTCTTGACGTATGATGAATTTGATGAAGATAACAAAATTCTTCTAAAATTTGAAACACATGTACATCTTTAGGGGTAAGCAGACTCTAGAGAAAAGTTTTTCCTTAGTGTTCTGTGCTTTCTGCTATCCTTGGAGGCCCATGGTTCATGTTTTAATGAGGCCAGACATGTTTCATGGAGTTGCCTATGTAGTTGTGCACAAAGTTGAGAGCCCCAAGGGATACTGATGTTGACCAAGCTAACAAAAACCTGCTCTCCCTTCTTTATGTTGCGGTTGATGGATACTCATCTATACTGACTTTGGCCAAAAATAAAACAGAAAATATGAAACTCACCTCCAAGAATTTCTGAGAATAACACATTTGTGCAGGCATCCACTCTCTGAATTATAATACCTAAGCATCCCTGAAATTCTGAATAGTAAAATTTATGACTAAGGAGATTGCTGAGTAGCTAAAAGCACTTGCTTTCAAAGCCCGATAGCCCAGGATCAATTCATCAGTACCCACATAAACCCAGAAGCACAAAGCGGCAGCATCTGGAGTCGATTTGCAGTGGTAGGAAGCCCTAGTGTACACCCATACTCTTCTCTCTTTCCCTATCTCCTATTTCTCTTTCTCTCTCTCCCTCTCATAAATTAATACAATGAAAATATTGTATTAATTGGACTTCCAAGGTCCTGATAAACAAATATACAAAAGGTCTTGGAAGGAATAAAGTTCATAATTTCCCCTCAAAAATTCCACAATATTCGACTGTAGATTTATAAATCCTAAAGTTATTAGAAATCTGCCTCAAACAAGAAACTATAGTCTGATCATAGAAATAACAGATACTGGAATGATGAAATAGAGATTGTAAAATAAATCTGTTTAATAAATTCTTTAAGAAACACGAGGAAGAAACTATCAACACCGAGTGACATTTGAAAAGACCGAGTTACATAAACTGAAGAAGGACACGTCAATCGCATTATAGCCGATGCGCAGTTTGGAAAGGAGAGACACAACTGAGGGACAGGTAGTGCTGCGGAGCTGGGCAACCTGAGATTTTAAGAGGAAGGACAGAGTGAGAAGACACAATATGAATCAGATCAGAGTTCCCAGGAGGTCATAGAGAAAAATAGGTGCTTCACAAGTTGAAAACTTGCGTGGGATTTGGTTGAGGAACTAGTTGAGAATTTTCTAGAAATGATGAAAGACTATACTTCTCTCCTAGAATGTCAGTGAATGTCAAACTTAGGAAACTCAAAATAATTCCATGTGTAGTCACCTAGGGAGCTGTGCAGAATCTCAAAGGCAAAACCCACAGGCTTCCAGGTGAGGTGGACTGTGGAGTAAACTGAGGAGATAAGGGATTAAGGCTAGATTTAAGTCGTGTTTCTGGGCTTGAATTTGAACTGCATGCTGATGGGGTAGTCTTAAGGACACACGGGTTGATAATCAAGGGTGGTTAGCTGGGCGTGGTGGCGCACGCTCTTAATCCCAGCACTCGGGAGGCAGAAGTGGGAGGATTGCTGTGAGTTCGAGGCCACCCTGAGACTACACAGTGAATTCCAGGTCAGCCTGAGCTAGAATGAGACTCTACCTTGAAAAAACAAACAACAACAACAAAAAAAAAATGGATGGCTGATATAGTTGGGTTAGTGATTGATGTTACAACTGATGTGTTTGGGGTCTTTTCCATGTGAGAGTTTAGCTTGTTACCACTTATGGATTACATGGGAGAGAGGAAAAGAGCTGGCTATGCATACTGTCATTCCTTAGGCACAGGTGACCCACTTTTGATGACTGATCTTCCACGCCAGTGCAAGGACAGGATGCCCAGCCTTTAGGGGGCTACCTAGGAGCTGTGGTGACTAGAGAAGGACGAGTGGTTTGCTCTTGGGAAGTTCAGCCAATGTGACTTGGAGAGAGCCTGAAGCCAATAGCTTGAGTGACACTTCCACCTTGCTTCTTTTCTGACACAGCAGGTAATTTTAGACAGATTCCCCCCTGGCTTTTCCTGTCACTTTCTCTTCAGGCACCATCTTAATCTTGCATTGTTCAAGCCAGTCAGTCACTGTCATTCTCCTTGTTCCAGAAAGACTTTTTTTTTTTTTTTTTTTTCAGAGCTTTCTGCTTTTCCTCCAAACCTTCCCAAGGACAATGTGCTATTATAAGTGTGTCAAAAGGAAGAAATGCTTGTTTCAGAGGCTCTGGTTTGTCTTTGGCTTCTAGATGTGAAATAGAGTTCTCTGGACATTTGGATCACTCTCTGCATGATGCTATGATTTAAAAAAAAAAAAAAAAACAAAAACAAAAACAGAACTAATCATTTTGCAATGCCCTGCAAGTGATGTTATCTGTTTGCAAGTGACAGTGTCTTCCCATCTTCTTCATCCGGGAGTAAATCCTCTATCCATCTCAAAGGGCTTAAGAATTGCCTTCCACAAACACTTTAGTGTCCAGTTCCTACTTTTATTTCTTTTTTTAAAAATTTTTCTTTTTGTTTATTTTTATTTATATGATAGTGACAGAGAGAGAGAAAGAGGCAGATAGGGAGAGAAGAGAGAGAATGGGCGTGCCAGGGCCTCCAGCCCCTGCGAACGAACTCCAGACGCTTGCGCCCTCTTGTGCATCTGGCTAACGTGGGACCTGGGGAATCGAGCCTCGAACCGGGATCCTTAGGCTTCACAGGCAAGCGCTTAACCACTAAGCCATCTCTCCAGCCCCTACTTTTATTTCTTTACTTTTCATCATCATATTCAACCCTTTTGAGTTTGAACCTGATCTTTTCAAATAAACTGCAATTTTATAGTAGTGTTAGATTGACAGAAAAGTTGCCAAGAAAGTACAATTTCTGTAAATGTCCCACTTTTCCCTAATCTTTACATTTTTTAAGAAAAAAATTTTCATTTATTAAAGAGACAGTGGGTGGGGGGAGAGGATAGAGTATATGGGTGCATCAGGGTCTCCTGCCACTGCAAATGAACTCCAGATATATGTGCCACTTTGTGCATCTGACATTATGTGGGGACTGGGGAGTTGAACCCAGGGTGGTAGGTTTTGTAAGCAAGTTCCTTTAACCACTGAGAAATCTTCCCAGCTCACATCTTATAATCTTATATCTTATTTAATGATAATGAAATTTTCTTTTTTTTTTTTTTGAGGTAGGGTTGGTGTCTCTCTAGTCCAGACTGACCTAGAATTCACTATGTAGTCTCAGGCTGGTCTTGAACTCACAACAATCCTCCTCCCTCTGCTCCCCTGAGTGCTGGGATTAAAGGCATGCAACACCACACCTTGTTAAGCTAAACTTCTTATTGGAGTTGGATTTCACTGAATTTTTTCCCTGACAACTTAATCATTGTATCACTAAAGCTCCTCTTAGCTCTGACAACTTCTTATCCTCTAGTCCTCTTTTTCCTCTTTTTTATGATGTTAGCAATATTGATCATGTATTTTCGAGAATGTTCTTCAGCTTGAAGTTTCTGATATCTTCTCATGATGAAACAGAGATTATAGGTTTTGGGGAAAGACAACCACAGAAGCAGAGTGCTAATGTTTCCCAGATCATATCAAGACCACATCCTATGGAGATGGAGGATGGATTTATCACTGTTGCTGATGAATTTGAGCACCTGACAGCCTTAATCGCTGTGGTCTTGTTTTCGTCTTTTCACAGTCTGTGCTTTAGAAATAAGCCAGGAGGCACCTCTACACCTAAGTACTGGGAAAGGATGAAAATCAACCTCTTGAAGGGAAGATTAGTTACACAAATTATATGGAATCTTCCAAAAGGAAGATTTTTCTTTACTCATGTATTTATTTCATCATTTATTCATATCAGTGGGTCCAATCTTCCTCCCCATGCCCAGTCTCCCTTATTAGTTCTGGATATTTGTTCTGTCTACATCTTGATGCTTAAGCCTATGCTACTTTGGATAACGTGCCTATTGTCTACTCTTTACATACTTCCTTGGTTGGGAAAAGAAAGGCAACAATCTGAAGAGGTTGGAAAAAAGAAAGGGAAGTGTCACACGGTGGGGTGAAAAGGTGCAGCAGGACTTAAGGTATGTGAGGTAAGAGGAAATGAAGCAGAGCTCGGGTCAACAGAGCAGGAGGTCACTGAGCACACTTGTTCCCTGAGAGTTTGCAAAAAATATGAGAACACTGTAGTTGTCACACATCAAGGTAAAGTGTGATTCTGGGGAGATTCTGTGGGCATCTGGGTAGCTGATATCCCAGTTACCCAGTTATCTTTAAAGATAAGGAAATAGGATCACTGAGGCCTTAAGGAACAGCCCATTAACTTCCTGAAGATGGGGAGTCTGTACACTCGAGATATGTTTGGATTGCCCCAGGTCAAAGTTGTTCCCAGCAGAGCCTGAATTAGAACCGAGGCTTCCTGATTCCCCATCTAGTTCTTATTCCAGGATGCCACAGCTGTTTCTTTGTAAACTGATTGGGATACTAATAGACTGGGGTTTTCCATTCCCTGGGGAAGTTGGAAGCTATAACTAGAAATAGCCTCAATGGGATAGAAACAATGCAGAGAGGTCCAATTCCCTCCGTGGTGATTTAAATGTTAATATGCTGGCCCTTCTCCAGGCAAGTGGGAGATCAGAGGCAGCTGAGGAATTGCGCCTGTGCTAGGAAACCCCAGTCGCTGTTGTTGGTTAAGTGACTCTTTGCAGTCCTTGAAGACAGGATTAGAGGCTTATCAGAGATGGCTGATGAAACCCAACCAATCCTTTCATCTTGCATAAATGGCCAAATTTCTCCTCTCCTCTCTAGACCAGTACAGGCATCCGGTAGGCTACTTTGTGTTTTTATTAAAAATCTGTGCCTTTCTCTGGAAGTCATTAGCATTTCCACTGCAGCCTCAACTCAGGCGTGAGCTCCTCAGACTTGCTTCCATGTGGCTCTGTCAGAGCTTCCTGCTGCGTTTTCTAGGAAACCGTGGCCCAGGTTGTTTCAATGCCTACCTCTTTTTTAAAATTTAAATATTTTTGTTAATTTTAAGTGTGTGTGCGTGCACCCACGCACACTTATGTGGGTATGGGGAAATTGAACCTGGCCCTACAGACTTTGCAAGCAAGCACCGTTAGCTACTGAGCCATCTCACCAGTGCAACTTCTGCCTCTTTTTAGGTTCAACATACCAAGTGGAAAAGAAAAGGAAGCAATTAAGTATTTGTTGATTTCCTTCATTTTCCATCTGGGGATTGAGGACATCTGAGTTGTTTGGTTTTTACTTTATTTTTACATATACTTAAGTTCTACTTATTTCTTAGAGGGTGGACGTTGTCATCCAGGTTTTAGCTGCTAATCAACTACCAGGTGTGACAAGAGTTTTGCAGCTAACAAACTTTTGTAAAAGAAAATTTGGAAAGCACTTAAAAACAAAAATAAGAAGGCAAACATTGCCCATCTTCCTACTACCAAATCTAGCCGCTATTTTCAAATTTTAGTAACATTTTCATTTTATCTATTTTCTATCTGTGATCTTTTCATTCTTTTTTATGCAACAAAGGGAGAGAGAGAGGAAGAGAAAGACTTGGCATGTTACGCCTCCAGCCACTGCAATTGAGCTCCAGACATGTGTGCTCCCTTGTGCGCATGTGTGACCTTGGGTGCTTGTTTCACTGTATGTCTGCCTTAGGTGTGACCTGGAGAGTTGAACATGAGTCCTCAGGCTTCCTAGGCAAGTGCCTTAATCGCTAAGCCATCTCTTCAGTCCCTTATAATTCTTATAAACACATTGAATGTTTTATGCACATTTTGTTTCCATGTGTAATAAACCAATATTTTTCAAGCTCATAAAATATAAAAATACTATCTTAAATATGTATTAATTATATGGCTACACTATAATTTATTAGGTTTTTCTTCCAAGCTTTATTATTTTAATAGTTTCCTGTTTTGGGCTATTTAGCTAGGTTTTTTCCATAAGCTTTTTCCCACCCCCATATATGAAATTTTTTAGGCTATTACTTCTTTAGAGGTTTGGGTTGACTAGGTCTTAAGTAAACTTAAATCTTACAGATTTTTCTCACGATGCCAAAATGTATATAGATGGCTCCTGACATAGGGTGCTTGACTGTTGTTTTTTTTTTTTTTTAACTTTATGATGCTAGGAAAGCAATAGGTATTCATACAAGCCATGTTTTGAATTTTGAGGTTTGATTTTTTCCTCAGTTAGCAATATGTGGTTCAATATCTCTTGCAGAGTTTGCAGCTTCCAATCTGGCATTTGATCATGAGGGGAAGTAATTGATTCTCCACAGGGCACTGTGTTGCTAGCTATGATGTGTGATAGGTTAGGCATATTGAACGTGCTTTTGACTTGTGATATTTTCAATTTATGATGGGCTTACAGGGGCATAACATCAGAGTGAGTTGAAAAGCATCCATATCTGGGTTATGGCAGTGATTCTTAAAGTTTTTAATCACTAGGATTAAATAAAAACCGATATATTTCTTCTTTTAAGTTACTTTTGTCTCCCTCAAAGAAATTCTGAAATAGGTGGCATCTATGCCCATGTGTTTGCCACAAAACCATGGACAATGACATTTACCCTTATCCCCTGTTTTCTCACAAGTGATTAAGATGAGGCTATTGTCTCAGACAGTGTTTGCCCTTTATGTGGAACTGCATATTTTCTTGATGCTGTTAAATTGGAACATGATCCAGATGAAATAAGAAGTGAGGGTAGTGAATTAAAGTCATATTTTTAGAGTGAAGACAAGTTTGTTATATTTCTCACCCATGTTGCTATATCCTATGGTCTGATCCAAAAACCACAGGCTAGTCGTATGAGTAATGGAGAATGAATTCACAAGTAAATAAAGTCAAGTAAATAACAGTGTGAAAGAAAAGTATTCCTTTTCTTTTCTCAGAGAAGTCAGGGTAACCTCATTTAAACAAATCATTTCTCTAAAAAGCAATATAATTTTACCCAGACTAGAAAACAAAAACTAAGCATTAAAAAGGGCAGTGGTGGCTATGCTATCTGATCTGTGCCTGAAACCAACCACCCATGCCTCTTTTGTAAAGATCTAAAGATGTTCTCAAAAAGCCACCTTACTCAATATGTATGCTAACAAGCATGGGAGTCTGAAATTTGATCTTTCTTGTTGAAATACATGTTATTGGAATGTTTGCTTTTAAAGCCACAATGCTGAATAAGTTTTTATAAATCTGAATCAACAGAAAGCAAACAAATATATCTCATATCAAATTGTATTCAATATTTCCAGAATTCTAATACTTTGTAAATTTATTAATAGAGTGACTATACAGTTTATATCTTTGTAGCTCATGTGATAGCAAACTTATGCCAAGAATGAGAACAGATGGTTAAAAGAAAGATAGGAATATGTTGGAGTAAATTTATGCATTGCTTTTTGGTGAACTCAGGATATAAAGGCATATGCCATAAAGATGTATAATTATTAATCATTTCAAGGTAAAATAGTAACAGGAAGAATGAATATGGTTAGGATTCTAGGCTTGATTCTTGACAAGATTTGTTTTGTATAAAATAAATGCAGTAGCAAATGTGGTTGCTTGAATTAGTTATTTCCCATAGACTCATGTGTTTTGAATACCTGATTTCCAAATCTGATGGCATTTGGAAGGTAGACCCTTGCTAAAGGAGACTGGTTGTTGGTGCAGGCTTATGGGTGTTATAACTAGCTTTCCTGCTGCTATTTCCGCTTCCTGTGGCGGAGGGGATATCCAGCTTCTACTCATGCCGACTTTCTCTGCCATCAGGAAGCTTCCTCTCCAGACGTTTTTGAGGGGGAATTAGCTAGGATTGGGTACAAAAGAGGGAATGAAAAAGATGTAACGCCACCTGCCTCTAGAACCGGAATTCAGAATCTGATGCAGTCTCATCCAATCAGCTTTCTCTCTCTCCTTCCCCTCCCCCCCCCCAGGTGTGCCTACCCCTTCCTGAGACCAGACCAGCCAGCTCTCTCTTGGGCTTAGCTGAGCCTGAGGATAAAGCTCACCACCATGAGATTATAAATAGATCCTTACCAGGTGGGCAAGGCCACTTTTTGGATTTTTACCTTTCCTGAACTTTCATGTCCTGGTCTGGTAAAACCCCTCATCTCAGTCCTTCTCCCACTGCGCTCTCTACCCCTCCTGCCTTCTACATGACAGGAGCTCTCTGTATTTTATTTTTTCTCCTCACCCAATAAAGACTCTTTAAGTCTTACCCTCTGGTCTATGGATTTAATTCTTTAAATTCACAAGACAATGATCTAGGGTACCCTAAATTTATTGGTTCATTCATGGAGCCCCCAAACTCCTGTAATATTTTCTTAGTAAGAAACTGAATATAATGGTATAGATCTTGTCTATTTGTATCACTGAGAGAAAATGAAGGAATTGTGATAAAGAGTTTTGACTGCCTGTAAACACCTGAAAATTGTGAATTAGTCACAAGACCCCCAGGCAGGGCAGGTTGGCAGAAATGATTCCTTATCAAGACGAAAGGAAACAGACCACAGGACAGTTTAATCATATGTTCTCCTGCAGGAGAGCAGCACTTACATTCTTTTAACAAAGTCATTGGTTAAAGGTGCTATACTTGCCAGCTTGTCTTCTCCGAGCCATTGTTTCCATCCTGAGCATATCAGAGAAGACATGGAGTTAAATAGTTATCCAGCAAGAAAGCAATCAAAGTTTGCCACACATTTTAAAAAGTGGTGAGGAAAAATAAAACCTGGAGGTATAAAGAGAAAGTGGAAGATGGGAGAGAAATCTATTTTCTGTTAAATAGTGCAGATAATCTCTTTGCAATGTGTGTTTGGGAGGGTAAAAGGGAGGGAGACAAAGCAAGTAGACATAAGAGCACATTGGCTTTTGATTGCTAGGGATACGGTGGAGCTATTTAACCACCAGATTGCCCTCACACTGTGTACATCTATTGTGCCCTGCTTGAACTCTAAGAGGCAGTTCTGTTGTGCCTGTTAATTTCAGCACAGTGTGAGTTTCCCCCTTCCTTAAAGGGAATAGTTAGTTCAATTGATGCACATTTCACTGAATCCACAAATCAATAAACCACTTGGAATGAACCAAAGTGTGAATCTTCCTGCATGGTTTCCTGATAGGAGAGACAAAGAATGCAATAAGATCTGAAATCCCCAGCCAGGAGGGAGGTAAGCCTGCTCTCACTGTCTGGCTTAGCAGATGACGTCAATTGGCAAGGACTTATGAATGTTATCTCTATAACCTCCTCTCTATGGGCCTCTTAGTCTTCCAGCTGGGCGTCTAAGGGCTAACTTACAATTTCATGTCATGTCTTGAGGACTAGTAGAGCATGTTTTTTTACTTAGAGTGGAACTGGGCAGTGGGACAGGGATGGGTGGACTTGATCCAGCTGCAGGGTTTGAAGTGTGAGCAGGCTGCTGGCTCAGGCACCAGATCGCAGCACATGGCAGTGTTTGGGCAGAGTCCAATCCATGCACAAAACCCAGTCTGCATCTGGTTACAGACCACAGAACTTCACAGGGGAGCAGGAGGCAGGCCTCTAGAAGTGGGATCCAAGGAAGTAGTCCCCTTTATCAGCCAGGGCTCTTGAGTGAAAGCAGCAGAAACTTATGGTGACTATTAGCAGTAAAGCAGGATTCATTATGAGGTGAGTGGGGACTTGCAGGATTGTTTAGAGGCTGGAAAACCTGGCTTTAAAAAGGGAGGAACTCTCTCACACACAAAGAAAATTCTTTGTGGGATTGAAAAACTAAATGTGGAAAATAAAACTGTAAGGTGCTGTAGCAGGGAAATTTCTTCATGAAGTTACAATTGTGAAGGAGTTCTTTTTATAATACACCAAAAATTTAGCCATAAAGGAAACAACTTAATTTTTTACTACATTCAAATTAGGAGCTGCACACATTCAAAGAAATGTAAAAAAAGAATGAAATAATAGAGGAGTTGGAAATGTTATCTGGGACACTTTGTAACCAAAGGCCTAGATCATCCATATATATATGTATGTATAATATATATATCCTACAAATGTGAAATATGGAATAGTTATACACTTAGTAGAACATTGTTTACAGGACAAAATAGGAGACTAATTTGTAATTGTTAACAAACACATGAACATGTTCAAAGCTGTTGGCATCAATGCAAAATACAACTACACTGATTCATTCATGTTCTCACATAAGACTTTATATTAAAGTCAGATAGCAGGAAGGAGAGGTGAGGCTATGTAATTAGAAGATCCTCATTTTAGACTGTGAAGCATCGATTTGTGTAGATACTAGGAAACGTCTTCGCCATCATTTTCTCAAAACCGAGTACAAACACACCCTATTGTGCAGAAATTTCATCTCTCGACACTTATTAATTGAAGATGGATCCACAACAGTGGTTCCCACATCTGCCACAGTGGCATGAACATTGTTTCATGCAGATGGCACTTGGGTTTCTACATCTTACCCGGCAGCACGTAACTGAGCCACTATAAATCCCTTTGAACCAGAGAAGATGAGGCTCTGATCACTGAAGGTGAGACTGTCTCCCATCCCTTCACCACCTACCTTTCCTGAGAGGTGTTTGTCTCCTCATCAGTGCTGGTCCTGCTTTCTTCTATTAAGGTTGTACCTGCCTCAAATTCTAACTGCCTCAGTCACACACTACTCTTTCTGGAGTAGCATGCCTTCGGGTAAACTCCTGTAGACAGGATCTATATGGCATCTGTATAGGTTCCTGGGCCACATGCACATATCTAACAAAGCCAGAAATCATCTTTGAAGCAGAGCTCAAGGTCCTTGGACACTGGGCTTCTTAACTTCAGCACATCATGACAGAACCTTGGCTTCAAGCCTAACACCATCAGCTTATTCTTGGTGCTGGGAAGTAGCGCCCTGGAAAACAATCTGTGTATAGCTGGTCTCTAGGCCTGGCAGTGGTCATTGCTCCATAACATGGGATATCAGTGATAGGCACTGCTAAATCAACCTTTATTCTTTCAGGAAAGAGTCAAAAACCTGTCATCCAAGTCTCTTAGCTAACCAAGATCAGTTGCCTGAAATGCCAGCCTATAACCCCTCTGAGTCACACTTTTTTTTAGGATGCCAGGTAATAGAGGAATTTGTTTTGGGCAAGTTCAGCTCTTACATCTAATTTTTTTTTTCTGCCAGATTTATGTAATTCTACATATTTTTATATTTGAAATTTTTCAGGATTAAAAAAGAGGAAGAAATGTATTGGCATCTGGAGCACTCTACAGGATGTAGTGACTGTAGCACAATCAATATGCCAACAGAAGTACCGAGTGGCCCTCCAGCTGCTGAGACATCCTCTCATCACTCACTCAAAGCCCCAGCACAAAGGAAAACTAGCTTTAGACAAGGAAAACCTTCAACTATACTAGGAGCGGGCTTGGACGTCATAAAACCAAAAGGTTCACAGTCCAAACTAAGATGCTCAAATGACATGGTTTATCAAATCAAATAAAAATGTAATGAGAAGCAAGGGGGAAACAGATGGATAGATATTTCATGTAGGATACGGGCACCTGTCCTAGAAGGCCCACAAGCTCACCGTCATAGAATGTGCACGGCTTGTGCCTCTTCCCTCGCTCTGTCACAGTCTCCCCAAGGGGCCACTGCAAAGGCCAAAGCAGAGGTTTGAACAAAGAAACCAGCAGATGGCTGATATCTTAGGACAAAAGTGTCATTCTTATTCTGGAGGCTCTCAGAAACAAGTGAAGATGGAGCTCACCAATTAACATCCAGGGTTTTACCTTGTTTGGGAAGATGATACCTGGAGCCAGAACAGGTGGCAGTAATGAACAATGAGTCAACCCATCACAGTATTAAGCTGCTTTATACCTTTTCTCTCTCTTTCTCTTTTTTCTATCTCCTCTCTCTCTTTCTCTTTCTCTCTCATTCTCTGCATGTATTTGATAGGGTCTTGTGTATCTGAGGCTGGCTTTGAACTCCTGAGCTTCCTGCCTACTCCCCAAGTGCTGGCATTATAGGAGTATGCCACCATACCTGCCTTCATTTGCTAGCTTCTTATTTCATGTTTACCATACCCTGTACATTTTGCTATTTTTCAGACTTTTTGCTTATTAGCTACTGTACTTAAAATACCTTTCAAAGTTTTGCTTATATTTTGTGTGGTACATATATTCATTTTATAAAAGTGAATATTCTCAAAAGCATAAATATGTCTGAGTGATTGAGACTAAGTCAGTTCCCACCTCATTAGAAATGCCAGGGCACAGAGGAACACATGCAAGGGTTGAGTAAGCACTACTTTCCCCCAAGACTTCATGAACTTTCCTTTGCAGGAGGTCAGAGCGCAAATAGAAAGAGGTGATTGTGTCGTAGATAGAATTGAATAAACAGATGCCCACCACATGCACATAAAAGGAATATCTGCAAACAGGGTCTTGGGAATAGCATTAAAATATAGTTATTGGAAATGAGACACTGTGTTTATATTGTCAGGGTCTTAGTCTGAACAAAGCGAGATTGGACAGGAATTTTTTTTTTTGTTTTAGTTAATTAAAAAAAATTATTTGAGAGAGAGAGAGAGAGAGAGAGAGAGAGAGAGAGAACCAAATCCTCCATCTACTGCAAATGAATTTCAGACACATGTGCCCCTTGGCTTATATATACTGGAGAACTGAACCTGGATCCATAGGCTTGGTAGACCAGCATGTTAACTGCTAAGCCATCTCTCCAGCTGTAGACTGTAATATTTACAAACCAGTTTCTTTAGGTTTGGATAGCTGCATGACTTATTCTGAAGGCAGAGCAGTTTCCCGAAGATGGTGAATAGGTGTCTCCAAGTATGGACAGTAGAAGGAATTCAGAAGCCATGATAGGCCTGGGCTGACAAAGTTTCAAATTTCCTGGAGCCCTAGCAAGCAATGGGATTCTGCATTTGCACTGGTAATTGTTATTGAAAGTCATTGTCATGTGAAAAGTCATTTACATTAATCACTTCTCTGTAGTGTTACTGAGCTGATAGAGTGGTTACAGGGTCAATCTCTCTCTCACACACACACAAGGATCCAAAGACTTTCTGACACATGCACTCACTTATACTTACCTTCAAAGGGAAGCTAGCCTAGATATCTGAACAATACAGTACTTTACCAGTGACTCCAATGATGCCAAAGGCTCCTGACAATTTAAGCAGACCTGAGGAACTCTTGGCCCCCTAATAGCCTAATTTCTTAGTGTTTTAATTCTCTAAGAGCCACCTCAAAGTTTCTCAGAACACTGTAATAAGACAGAATGCCACTCATGATTGGAAAAATATCTGTGAGGAAGCTGTTCATAGTCCTTTCTGTTGGTGTTCATACATCTCCCTTTTTAAACACCATTTAGTACACAGAAACACTGTGTGTAGTGTCTCCTTATCCCCAATTCTTACCCAATGACAAAACTAGATTCCGTCAGTAGAGCTGACACTCAAAAGAGTATCCAAACTATGTCATGTAAGACTCCACAAGCATCAGATTTTCTTCATCCAATACAACAAATTTAAGATCCTCAGAACATATCTAAAGGTGGCTGGTAAATATTACCAAAAAAAAAAAAAAAAAAAAAAAACCCAAAAAAAACCTTTCAGCCAGGCATGGTGGTGCATGCCTTTAATCTCAGCACTTGGGAGGCAGAGGTAGGAGGATCCCCATGAGTTTGAGGCCACGCTGAGATTACATAGACAATTCCAGGTCAGCCTGGGCTAAAGTAAGACCCTACCTCTAAAAAACAAAAAACAAACAAACAAAAAAAGTAATTTTCAGGAAAAGATAAAATAACAAAAGTTGACCAGATAAAAATTAACATGTGAAACACTGTGTTTTACTCATCTGAAGTAAATTAGAAATCTGGTACCCCCAAATGTCTACTTGGACATACTGAATATTTTGAACTAGAGATAATTGAGAATCAGCAAGTGTAGGAAGAGTTCTTTGTCCTCCCTTCATCTCCTAAAAATCAGGGTCTGAATAGTGAACATCAAGGTGAGATTGCATGAATGGGTTTTTAGCAAAAACCATTGTCATTCACTTGGTCTCCCTGTGCTTCTTAGTCCCTTTCTTGCCATCTCACATCCCTGGAGGTCCAAACCCTCTTTGCTTCATTAAAAGTTGGATATAAACCCTCAAGTCTAACCATTCTTTTGCCTCTTCGCTATGAACTTTCATGCATGTAAATATTAATAAAAACTGTGTGCAGTTTCTCCTGTTAAACTGTATTTTGTTAGCTTGCTTTGGCAGCCCCTAGAAGGAAAATGAAGAAGAGGAAAAAATTTTCTTCCCTGTTAGAGGGAACCAAGCAATGGTTATGATTTCTTTAAAGGAAATGTCAAAAAAGTGCAAATTTTTCTGGCAAACAAGGGAATGTTGAAATGAATTGCCCAGGGAGACACACAACATATTTTTCCTCTGGAGGGTAAAGGATTCAATTAAAACTCTTCCAGACCCCACAGAGATTGCTGTTACCCATAACTTGAATGGGTTAAAAATAGCTCCAAACCAATAAGATAGAACCTAACAACATAGAAAGAGATACTAATAACATAGGAAAAGAATGCTGTTTTCTGTAGAAACACACCATTTTTTCTACAATTCGAAAATAGCTAATACTGATTTTTGTTGATTTCTCAACTTCAACCATTAAACAATCTCATTATACATCATAGTTTTATTCCTAGAAATCCTTAATATTCTGAAGGTCAGTGTTGTAAAAGTTTCAGGATGTTTGGAAGGGCACTTTGAGAAGCCCTTAGGGCTGCTTGAGATTGGATTTTAGGTGTTAGTTTTTGAGAACTGGAAAATCAATTACTATGCCAGCTTCCTGGATGTCAAGAATGGCCCCTGTTTCACACAATGCCTGCCAGGTAACGAAGCAGTCAACATTTTCCCTATTCAGCAATCTTTCATTCCAACTGTCCAATTTGACATTCTTCTTAAAGAAATCACCTGTACCCAATACCTGTACCTGAAGTCTTGAGAATTAAGAAATGTTTATCTTACATAGTCTAGCAATGCCTATCTGCCTGTATTATTCCCAAGGTGTTACTTATTGTTTAAGTTGCTTCTAGGGAAAAAAACAATGCAATCTATCATTATTAATTTTTGAGTTTCATATTTGAAAATATGCTTATGTTTTATTCATTTTGTGTTGTTCTAACGAAATGTCACCAACTGGGTAATTTATAACTGAGGGAAATTTGCTTCTTGCAAATCTGGAGGTCAAAGTGTTGGCAAATTGTGACCATTGAGGGAACTCCAAGATGGAGCCTTATTAATCCGTGCTCTGGACAGGATAAATGCTTTGTTTTCTTACACAGAAGAAGAGCTAGAAAGACTGAGTGTATTACTTCAAGTACTATAATGGATAGAATAAGGACACTAATTTCACTGACATGCCGCCTTAGTCAACTTCTACAAGTCACACTTCTTAAATCTACGTACGAATTAGTCATTAAATTCTAACCTATGTACTTTGAGGGACACGTTCAGACAATACTCTTCTTTTGCTAGCACACGTCTGTTCTTCTATGCAAAATGCACCCATTATATTCCAGTATTCCCTAAACTCTTAACTTATTCCAGCACTAACTCAAAAATATGAAGTCCAGAATCTCATGTACATCAGATGTGGGTGAGACTCAAGTACCTTCTTTCCATCTCCGGCCACATTTTCTCCAGTTGTGAGCCTGTGGGTGCAAACAAGTTCCAAACATCAAAAATACAGTGGTCATACACATGGAGGATAGGCATTGCCATTCTAAAGGGGATTCTACAACAGCACATGGGGGAAAAATAAAGAAATAAATGCCCAAAGCAAGTCTAAAATCCAACAAGGCCAGAAACCTTAAGTTTTCAGTCTTGAGAAAAACATTTGACCTCAGGGCCTGCCTTCTGGACATAGTAATGCCCAAGGTTAGGCCCACAAGACTCTGGGATGGTGGGCTACTCCTGTGACTTTCCTGGGGGCTGCCAATGCAGAAGCTGTCAGGAGTTGGAACTAGGTGCCTAAAAGGCTGGCCCTGCATGCTAGACGCTCCTCAGCACTAACTTTTTGGCCATACCTCCCATGGCCCCACTGGGTAGCACCATGGTCGACTCTCACTTCAGTATCTCTGACTCGCTACTCTGGTTTGCATTCCCCCAGTGGAGACTCTCTGAAGGGGCCGCCGTCCTAGCTGATTTTTCCCCTTTGTGTTCCTGAGGCTCTTTGAGCCGTTCTTTAAAATCTGGGTGAAGGTAGAAAGGTCCACATAGCTCTTGAACTATGTGCATCTGTAGGGTAAGCATCATGTGGTTGCCACTGAGGTTGGGCTGTCTGAACCGTGGTTGGGATGGTCAAGGAGCTCTGTGTTGGGATGCTGGGATCAGAGCTGGCAGGTCGCACACATGCTCAAAGTCATTTCCCTCTTCTCTCGAGGCCCTGGTACTCTTGGCCTGAAGAAAGTGACACCCAAGGTCTTCAAAATCTGCGAGCGTTCTTCTGCTGTTTCCACGACCAGCACGCGGGTTTCCCTATCACTATTGTTGAACTTGCCCACACGAGGTATTTTTCTCTCGTGATGGTAATTCTTGTTAATGTAATGGAATTTAGAACCACAATGGCTACAAGGCTCTGGGCTCATCTGCAAGGGAATTTCTAGATGAGGCAGTTGAGGTGGTGTTGTAGTAACCTTGGTGTTACTGGGATAAAGCACCTGACCACAAGCAGCCGATGAGCAGAGGCTATTTTGGTTTATCATCTTGAGGGGGAGGTTCTTGACGGCAGCGGGAAGCACAGAGGCTGGGCATCACCTCTGCTACGGTGGGTGGAAACACAGAAGCAGGAGAGAGTGAAATTCAAGCTGACAAGCTAAGGGTTCCTAAACCTCATGGTCCACCCCCTGTGACACACCTCCAGCCAGGCTTTGCCTCCCAAATTATCATCAGCTGGGCACCGAGCATTCAGAACCCATGAGTTTAGGGCGGACATCTGATTCAAAAACCATCATGAATGGGACGACCTATTCTAACTATGGGCAGCACCATCGCGGGGCCTGGGGTTCCCGGACTAGTGAGGAGGAGAGGACAAGTGCAACAGGAGCATTCACATGTTGTCTGCGTTCTTGCTTGGAATTTAATGTGACCAGCTGCTTGACGTTCCAGTTGCCCTGCCTTTTCTGCCGGGATGGACTCGATCCTCACACCGTGATCCAGAATACCCTTTCCTTAAGTTGGTTTGTCAGGTATTTTATCACAGCAATGAGAAAAGTCAATGAACACATCTCCAAAATAGTGTTGTTTTTTGTTTTTGTTTTTTTTTTTTTGGGCCAATTTTGCTTACAAAGTATATATCTTTGATTATTTTCTCTCCTTTTGCATTTCATTGTAAGCAGTCAAGAGAAGTATGCACACCTTGTTTAGTTATTTCTACTGCCAAATTTCCTATCCAGTTCATCCCTTTTGAATTCTGTCTGCACAAGGTACTAGGACACAGATGCAATATAGCTAATTTCTTGGTTATTTTGTAACAACGTTATCCCTCCAGTTACTAATAAGATAACCTTCCTTTCCAGCTAAGACCTCATCACCACAGCCTTTTCTGTCCATATCCTAACCTTTCCGTCACCAGCACCTAAGTGATCTCTGAGAGATCAGGGACTGTCTGCAGCACTTCTCTCTCAGGCCCTCACCTGAATCTGACTGAACTTCTGTACAAAGCAGCCTGGGATTTTTTTTCTAGCATATATCTCTCACTTTATACATTTTATAGTCCTAAGAGGTCTTTCACATTCAGCAGCCCTGTGCCCACCCTATCCACAGCTTTTCAATTTCAATGACCCTTGCTCAACCATAACCTGGAGATATGAAAAAGATAATTTCAGAAATAAATCGCTCATAAATTTTAAATTGCATACTGTTCTGAATAGTGTGATGGAATTTCACACAATATCATTCTATCCTGATTACATTTGAATTTTCCTTTTCCTCCAGAGTATCCACACTGTGTAGGCTACCTTCCTGCCAGTCACTTTGCAGCCATCTTTGTTATCAAATCCACTGTCTAATAACATAATGCTTATGTTTAAGCAACCCTATTATAGTTAACAACAGCCCCCAGGCACAAGCATAGCAATGCTGGCAATTTAAATACGCCAAGAGAAGCTCTGCCATGCTCTTTTTATTTTTTTTTTTAAATAAGAAAGTCCTCAATTTTATTAAAAAAAATTGTATGCTAGTCTGGTAAGATCTAGGGAAAGAGCAATTTTTCTATCCAGTATGAAACTACGAATAAGGAAAAAGAAAATAGTGTTTGTTTTTCTGTCACATGTCAAACTGCAACATTTTGAAGCCACAATGCATTATATGAACTCAAACTTTGAAGAACACTGCTTGCTTAGTTCAGATAGAAGGGATTGGTATTTTATTTTTATGCATAGAAAACATACATATGAATGATTTGGTAGCATTTCAAGCACCCAATGAGGGCATTTGGCCATATCTCCTATAGATAACAAAGGACTTTTTTTTTTTTTTTTTTTTTTTTCAGTGTTTGGTTTTTTGAGGTAGGGTTTCATTCTATCCCAGGCTGACCTGGAATTGACTCTGTATTCTCAGGGTGGCCTCGAACTCACTGAGATCCTCCTACCTCTGTCTCCCGAGGGCTGGGATTAAAGGGGTGTGCCACCATGCCCGGCAACAAAGGACTATTTTTAAGTAAGTTTTACAGTAGCTTCTCCATAACTTTTGTACTACTGTTTGTGTATGTGGCTGTGGGATTCAAATCTAGGGCCTCATTCATGCTAGAGAAGCACTCTACCCACTGAGCTTCATGCCAGGCCCTCATTGATCACCTTCTATCTTCATCTTTTTGTGTTCCCATGACATCATAACATATTCTGGGTGATTTATAAACAATAGAAACTCATTTCTCATATTTTGGGAGGCTAAGAAATCTGAGATCAAGGTACGGGCAGGTTCAGTGTCTGGGAAAGGACACTGTGCTTCCAGGATTGCACCTGGTTATGACATCCTGCATAGGGAATGAGAAAGAACAGCAGAGAGAGAATGGCCCTCTCTGGCCCTTACCTCATCATGTGTAGAATAAGGGCTCAGTCACATGCATGAGGATCCTGCCTTCATGGTGCAATTGCCTTGTATAAGCCCCACTTCTTCTTGCTATTGCATTGACTGTTAAGTAACAACACATAGAATTTGGGTCACCCATTCAGATTGTACAACACTACTTACCAAACACTATTTATAGCTCAAAAATAAGTCCTTGTGGTGTCTTCACAGTAATACTTAGACGTATATATGGGGGCAAAAAATTTGAGGTCCTGGTACCTATGTCCCCAGTGGAGGTTAAGTAAAGGGACATTTCATTTCCTTGCTTGTCTAATACTATAACACGTGTCCTTCTCATGGTTTTAGTACCATTTTCTTCAGTTTTGTACTTTCTTCTCATGATTTTTTGGTTTTAAATAGTTCCTGCATGAAGTACTGAAATGTTATCCAGTGTCCTAGTTGTGAGAAAGCTGTGATGTGCCCTATGGAGAAAAATATGTTAGAGAAGCTTTGTTCAGCCATGACTTATAATACTGCTGGTCAGGAGCTTGGTGATAATGAATCAACAATATATATTAAGTTAAGTGTCCTGAAACAGAGCTATATATAAAAAGTGTTTGTATTGATCACCTGACAAAAAGTACTTGCAGGAGCCTATTCCTCTACTTCCCCTAGGAGCAATAATTTAGAATTTTCTAATTTATTCTGTGGGGACTTTATAGAACCCAGGCACTCTGAATAATGACAAGCAACTGTATGTATCTGAGTGTTGACGTATATGAACAAATGCATTTTCCTTATGGTAACCATGTGGCTCTTTTGTTAATTTTCTTCCTGTGGCTGGAATTTAATAATTTGATTTCTTTGGAAATATTTGTGTCTTTGGGACTTGATTGAGGTAATAAGGACGCAGTGTTCTTTGCTATTATCTCCTTTTGGAAGGATTGAGAATGCCCAAGGATTGTTTTGAATGATAAGTGAACTAATTGCCTGAAAACTTCATCTGTAGTAGTTGGTAAAGTTTCAAGTGGAATGACACTTATATTGTTTTTTTGTTGCCCTTTGAAATCCTGATTAACTTGTTTATTGACATTTTGGCTCTTTTTCTTCTTTGGGGGTTTCTGGAATATTATTAATACATGAGAGTTGGGCAGTCCTTATATAGCTTGTAATTCTGGTCAATTTTGTCTTTAAAGGGAAAACATGCCCCTGCAGCACACAAGCTAACTGGGGTCGTGTGGTAGAGGAACGAGGGCCTGATGACACCACTAGAGGAGGAAGCTGCTCAGAGCTGCTTCGGTTCCAGCGGTTCTGTGTCTGCGGCCAGGCTCTCAGAAGCTGACTGACTCAGGCTGATAAGAGGTTACTTTGTAACATCACATTTTACTCTCACTTTAACAACAAATTGTGAAGCAGATCAGAAGAGGTTAGGGAAAGCAAAGCATGGAGATATATTGAGGTAGATGCCTGACTGCCCTTAGGCAACCACTGTATTTTGTGCCATTTTCTTCTAAAACTTCTTTTTGTTTTTTTATCTACCAAATAAGTGTCTAGGCTTATTGCTAGTCAGGGCACAGGGTCTATCCTTAGCCATCACTATGTTCACACAAACCTAGCCCCTTTTCTTTTCTTTGGCATGTTTCATTTTTATTTTATTTTATTTTTATTTATTTATTTATTTATTTGAGAGTGACACAGAGAGAAAGAGGGAGAGAGAGAGAGAGAGAGAGAGAGAGAGAGAGAGAGAGAGAGAGAGAGAATGGGCGTGCCAGGGCTTCCAGCCACTGCAAACGAACTCCAGGTGTGTCCCCTTGTGCATCTGGCTAACGTGGGTCCTGGGGAACCGAGCCTTGAACTGGGGTCCTTAGGCTTCACAGGCAAGCACTTAACCGCTAAGCCATCTCTCCAGCCCAGCATGTTTCATTTTAAGACTGATCTTTCACAGCAATATGAAGGAATGGCTCTATTCCCGAAGAAAGTCCAAGTATGTGTTTGTGTAAATGGAAACAGGAAGTGCCATGGTTTATAGAAACAGAAATCATGTCACAGGGGAATTGATTTGAATTGGGACAAGTAAGCCAGTGAAGTGAGGAGGAATATAGCATGGTGTTAGACAGTCCATTTTATTTTACTCACTATCATGGTGAATTTGGATAATTTTTATACCACTTCAAAGCGATTTGCTCATCTATTCAAGTTGCACAGTTGGGTTGGAGAGATGGTTCAGTGGTTAAGGCACTTGTCTGCAGAGCCCAACAACCTCTGCTTGATTCCCCAGTACTTATGTAAAGCCAGATGAACAGAGTGGAGCATGCAAATAGAGTTCATTTGCAGCAGCTAGAGGCCCTGCCCATTGTTTTCGTCTCTCTTCTAACTCTCTCTACCTTCAAATAAATAAATTAAATTAAAAAAAATAAAAATAAGGGCTGGAGAAATTGCTTAGTGGTTAAGGTGTTTGCCTGCAAAACCAAAGGACCCAGGTTTGATTTCCAGGACCCACATAAGCCTGATACACAGGGTGGCACATGCTTCTGGAATTCATTTGCAGTGGTTGGAAGCCCCAGAGTGCCCATTCTCTCTCTCTCTTTCTCTCTCAAGTAAATAAATAAAAATAAAATATTTTAAAAATAAATAAAACAAGCATGCAACAGTCTCAGACATGTGTGGAACAGTCTCAGTTGTAGCTCTGTTCTTATGAGGCAAAAGAAGATGTAGAAAATATACCATGAACCAGACCAAAAGATATTATACACAGAGTAAAACTTTGTAGACAGGGCTGGAGAGATGGCTTAGTGGTTCAGCGCTTGCCTGTGAAGCTTAAGGACCCTGGTTCGAGGCTCGATTCCCCAGGACCCACGTTAGCCAGATGCACAAGGGGCACACGCATCTGGAGTTTGTTGGCAGTGGCTGGAAGCCCTGGTGCGCCCATTCTCTCTCTCTCTCTCTCTCTCTGTGTCACTCTCAAATAAGTAAATAAAAATTAAAAAAAAAACAACTTTGTAGACAGAGGACAAATTTGGCAGGCCTGATTTGGACCATGGGGCTTTTACTTGATAACCTTGATCTATAAAATTGGAATGACTAGTATACAACTGTCCAGTTGTTGGGAATATTATAGGATTTAGTATAAAGCTTAGTACATGACAAGCACTTTTGTTGCAAAGATAAAATTATATATTTTATATGATATAAAATGAACATATATTAGGTATTTTACTTAATTATTAAAGAAAGATACAATATCTGGGTCATAAGAGTTGTTAAAAAAAACCCTAAATATCAGAGGTTTATAGATCAGAGATAATAAAATTTATTTGTTGCTTAACACAAAGTTGGCTTGTGGGAAAGAAGTTCTGTCTCCATCAGACATGTTACATATATATTCATAGTCAAGTCCTTTGTATTATAATGTTATTTTCTATGACTTATCAAGTTGAAAAATAACTCAAAAGTGAAGAAAATGAAAATCAAATCCAGAATGATGATAAAGAGATAAGGAGTTCATTGGTTATTGCAAGTTTGTTTACATGCTTAAATCTTAGTTACTAATTTTGCATAGATGTCAGCTAGAATTAACTTATGATATTGAAAAGCCATGATATTGAAAATCCATTATGTGTTTATTATAGAGAACTCAGGGGTTAGCTAAAATTTTCTTCAAATTGAGAGGTTATTGATTCCTGTGAGTTCACAGTATAGATTCTCTCATCAAAGTGGATGTCTAGTTTTTGGCCCTACATCATCCTTTTTGAGATATCTTTCCATTGTCTTCATGACTCAGATGCCATCAATCTTTAGTTCTGTGAATTCATGAAGTAGATAGGACATTTATAACCCAATAACATGAACAATTTAAAAATATGACAGCTCTCCTTGGCTCCCCTATCATTAGAAATTTCTTACTGGCTGACTGTCTTAATCTGTTTGGGCTTCTATGACATAAAAATATAGACTAGGAGACTTAGAAGCCATGGAAATTTATTTCTCACTATTCTTGAAGCTGTAATTTTAGGATCCAGATGCCAGAAGATTTGGTGTCTGATGAAAGCCTCTTCTCAGTTCACAGAGGACATATGTCCATGGAGGCAGATCTCTTTTATACAAACATTCATCTCACACTTATTGACCGTCTCACAGAGGTCCAGATGATTGAGGATTAGGCTTTTAATATTTAAGCTTTGGAAGGAAAAATACCTTTATTAATAGCACTGATTTCTTTGTAGAGTCAGGCATACTTGCCTTTTCTTTTGCCTCCATTACCCTGCAGTTAGCTGCTCTTTGCTGGAAGAAAACTCTTAACCAAGAGCAGCTTGTGAGAGGAAGGATTTATTTTGGCTTGCAGACTCAAGGGGAAGCACCATGATGGCAGGGAAAGTGATGGCATAAGCAGAGGGTGGACATCACCTTCTGGCCAACATCAGGTGGACAATAGCAGCAGGAGAGTGTGCCAAACATTGGCAAGGGGAAGCTGGGTATAATACCAATAAGCCCACCCATAACAATACACTGCCTTCAGGAGGCTCCAGTTCCCAAATTGCTCCCAGCTTAGGACCTACCATTGAGAACACATAAGATTATGAGGAACACTTGAATATAACAACACACCCTCCTTTTCCTTATGGTTTTAAATTCTTCTTCATTTATTTTGGTTGTTCATCAATTGCTTTTTTCTATTAACTCTTTTCAAATGACAAGTTAGTATTTTACCTTAATATACAAAATGAATTATTAAGTTGTTGATATAAAAGAAACCCCACAAAACTTAGTAGAGTAACTCAAAATTCCTATACATAAAAGAACCTACTGTGATTAATTATGAGCTGTGATTTTTAAATCACATTATCATCATTACCTATTATAGGGAAGAGGAAGTAAATCAACAGTATGAATGGAGATTTTTGAACAAATAGTTGCTTCTGTTATCTACTATTTGGCTTTCCATGTCTTTTATTGAGTTATCATTTTCCTATTTTTCCATTATTTATAATTTTCTTCATCACAAAAAAATTAGATATATTTTAAAATTAGATATATTTAAAAATTATGAAATAAAACCCTCTGTCTTTGTTAGGGAATTTCAAGGCCTAGAGAGGCATGATCATGTCTTAGCAAGGGACTCTAAGTGTATAATGTCTATGATTGCTCAGACATCTGTAAAGTTAATGGCCAAATATGCCTCATCAAGATGACATTTGAACACTTATGCAGTGAAAATAAGCTATAGATAGTGACATTTCTCTTTTCTATTAAGAAATTAATGGTAGATTTTTATAGTCTGAGGATAGAGACATAGGTCTCTTAGATCTAGTGGCCTCAACTAGCAACTGGTACGTGGTAGTTTGAATAGATGGTCCCCAATATATTCAGTGTTTTATAAGTTTGTAGTTTGCATCTGCAGCCACCTGGCTGGAGGCAGTGTCATTGGGCAGATCTTAAATTGTGGTGGTGGGTGTGAGATTTCAATCTAAAAATATACAAAGTGTGCCTAGCTCTTGTTCCTGGAGTGTGCTGTGCTGTGTGGCTTTTGACTTTTAGACTTGTGCTTCTCTCTCTGTGTTTGGTCATGTGAAAGCAGGCCAGCTTCTTCTGCCATTATGGAACTTCCCCTGGATTTATAAGCTTCAGTAAATCCCTTCCTCTATAACTGTGCCTGGTCTGTACGTTTGTCTCAGTGAACCTGAAGCTATCTGCTACATGGTATTTGACTATTATTCTGGTTAGTATGTGAAAAAATTATGAAGAGTTTTGAATTTTAGTGTTGTGATTTGGTTGTCTTAAGTTAACTGGTATTCTGGTTTTTACCTGGATAATTTGCAATAAGCTAAACTGAGAAAATTTCAAATAGTAAAAATAAGTTCTGTTCATAGAAATGTAAGTTATGTTAGATGTTTGATCAGATTGCATTATAAAGTAGAATAAGGTAAAAGAAAACATGTTGACACTTAAAGAGCTAAAGAATACTTAATCAAGATGTTGCAGTCCGGTTCGCATTGCTGTTAGAAATCACCCAACCAAGAGCAGCTTCTGGGAAAAAGAGATTTATTTTGGCTTACAGGCTTGAGGGGAAGCCCCACGATGGCAGGGGAAAACGATGGCATGAGCAGAGGGTGGACATCACCCCCTGGCCAACATAAGGTGGATCACAGCAACAGGAGGGTGTGCCAAACACTGGCATGGGGAAACTGGCTATAAAGCCCATAAGCCCACCCCCAACAATACACTCCCTGCAGGAGGCATTAATTCCCAAATATCCATCAGCTGGGAACCTAGCATTCAGAACACCTAAGTTTATGGGGGACACCTGAATCAAACCACCACACAAGACTATTCCAATATCGCTATAAGTGTAGGATAAACAGGTTATACTTATAAGTGAACAAAGACATCTGGGACTTTATAGCCATTCAGGAAAGTGAAGGGGTGATGAATAGAAAATTTCAAACAGGAAGCCAACAGTCAGGGAATCTTTGACTCAAGAAAGTTGTGGAATAAGTAACTTTATCAGGTATCTAAATGATCAAATATTACAAGTGATGGGGGGCGGGTGGGGAGAGAGTCTAGCTAAACCTACTTAGCAGGATTTATGCAGTGCGAGGGTAGGCAGGACAAAGAATGAATTAAAGCCCCAACAAGGACTACTTGAGAAGAAAGACCAGGAGAGCTTAACAAAAGTTGGATGAGGAAAGTGTCCTTATGACTGGTCAGGGTAGATCTCCATGGTAAGGTAAGATTTGAGCAAAAGCTTGTTGGAAACAAGAGAGTTACCTTAACAGATAACAGAAGAACATTCTAAGGAGAGGAAAGCAAAGACAAAAAGGCACAAATTTGCTTGGCGAAGTGAAGGAATACCAAGAAAACCACACGGAGGCCACTATAGTATACTCGTTTCACATTTACGGTATGGTTGGTGCTCATGCCATTTACTGATGGATTTGTATCTTTTCTGTTGAACTTTGTGATGACACTATGAATCTACTCAGTTTCTATGGTCAACCCATAGGCATATCATGCATTCGAATCTTCTTCTGTGGGAATATTCACTCTTGGAGCTGGTTACTATGCTGTTAGAAAGCCCAGGCCACATGAAGCTGTCACATAATGTTCCATGACAAGCCAACTTCCAGATGTGTGAGCGAGTGAGACTAGATGACTGTAGGCCCTTACTATCTTATCACTGCAGTCAATAAGAGGGATGGAGGTAGTCTCTTGCCTGTTTCTAATAAGCACGTTACTGTATGTGCATGCTTATATCATCAAGAATTGGGGTGACTCATGTAGCAATGGTGCCTGGGACATTTGTCACAGCTAAAATTCACTTAGTGAGTGAGAGGGGAAGTGGTGGTGAGTTCAGTATGATATTTGCAAAGGGACAGAATATATAGGATATTGTAAGCCAAGGTTACTATGAGCACAAAGAATACATAAAGACGTGTAAGCATAATTATCAGATTGTTTTTGAGGGTGAACTCTAAGAAGAGAATTAGAGTAATGATAATTAAGGGAATATCCAGTATAGCAAAGACACCATTAGTTTAAATCCAAATGCTAACAATTATGATTTGGGTCATGGAAACAATTGTTTGGATGTTTTGAGATTTTTAAATATGTGAAATTAGGCTGTTATGAGGATTAAATTTTATAATACCTATGGCAGACCCTTACCATTTACTGGGTTTCTTCTCTGCTTCTACCTAGTCTTTGAATATGTTTGTATGCTTTGCTACTAAAAGGTGCTGAATTGAATATACATCTTCATTCAAAAGACGTAAGTCTCCTGGGCTGAGGATGGGGCTCAGTGGGTTGACTGCCAATCATGCAGGTTGCCCTGAGTTTGATCTTCTGAACCATATAAAAAGGGGTATGGTGGATACAGGAGAACAAGAAATTCAAGGTTATTATCAGCCATATAGGGAGTTGAGGGCATCATGGGCTACAAGAAATCTTGCCTCAAAACAAAAACAAACAAACAAAAGAAAAAAGAGGAAGAGGAAGAGGAAGGAGAAGAAGAAGAAAAGAAAGATCTAGCAGATAGAAGAGACAAACTTGCTCTTTTTGGTTCTTTATAAGGGTAGATATATAGAATAATATTGGATATCAACAGACTTGTTTGTGTTTCAAAATAGGTATTTTTTCCCCCTCCTGTGTTTAGCCATTACCTAGACACAATAGATAATGCATTTCCAAACACAATCACTTTCTATGGAAAAGAGGTCTGTAAGGTGTGTTCTCGTGGCCACCTTATGCCTGTTCTAGTCTCTTGCCTTCAGTGACTTAAAATATTTATTCCCATTTTATGAATTAGTTACTGAGGTCAAGGGAGCTTAATGGATTAAAATACTGGCACAAGATCCCAGAGCTATTACATTTGGAAACAGAGACCAGCCCCACTTATAATCTGCTGTCTCTAGTGGTATACTCATGGTTTCCCTAATTGAAAATATTCTTAGTAGATATTAAATTATTTTTAATCTTTAATCTGCCAAGCACTTCTCCTTTCTGCTGGAAGCAGCACTTTCTTTTCTGAACCATGAAAAACATATAGTGTCCTGTTGTCTGATCACAATTGAGTTATCTAGGAAAAGGCACCTACTCAAACTGGGCCAATTATGTTCTTCCCTGGGATGTTCAAAGCTTGAAAACCCTATGAGTGCTTAGAGTACAGAGAACGGGAAGTTGTTGGCAGTCATGCTCCTCACTTCAGTGTAACATCGTCTCAAAGAATGAAATAAAAATGCACAACAAAGCAGAGATGAGAAACTGTGGCAGTTTCAGTTGTCCTGGAGGCTCAGCTGCCTTCCCTTTCTGTGTAGACACCTCAGCCTTCTTCCAGTGATGCTTCTATTGTGCCTAAACTTCATGTGGGTATCTGTCATGTGTAATCAAGAGACCCTAGTTAATCCAGTTTCTCAGAATTGCTGGCTTTGAAATCTGTTATTGTACTGATAGCTAATATATGTAGCATTACTATTTTGACTATTTCTTATTTCCCTTCTTTAAAATGTCCTTGGCTCATCTGCCAGCTAGTAGGAAGCAGAAGTCTCAGCTAGCCTTGGAAAGGAAAGGAGGTAAAGTATACCAATGAACCATTAGAAACTCATTAGTCCTGTAATAAAGGGATTGATCCCATTCTTAAAACTTCCACCTGGCTTCACAATTAACCAATGTGTAATTGTTGATAACACTGAATGTTCACTGGCTAAATCAACACTATTTCTGAAGGGAATAAGAGGGATATCATGAATATTAAATGAACTTAAGTTTAAAAACAACTATAAAACAAGTTGGTTGATGTAAGCATAAGACTGATATTTAGCATTGGTGTTATATTACTACATGCTCCAAAGAGTTTTTCCCTTGAATAATTAAACCTTAAGAAAAATTCCTTTAGCTTTCCAAAGTCAGGCACATGAATTACATTTTAGAGATGAGAATGGGTCTTTTCAGAAGGGCAAATTGAGGTTCAGCTTGACCTTGAACAGGGGCTATGTTCCTTCACCTGACGTATCTTTGGGTCTCAGTTTTTCTTATCTTTGACACATTGCTCATTTAATAATGATCAAATTAGATGCCCTACAATTTTATTATTCTCTTTTTTTTATAAAAGGTACTTTTTAAGGAGGACAATGTTTCTTCCTTTTTTTTTTCCCCCCCTTTGGTCCAATATAACCAAAAGAGAACCCTAGCTTAGTAAATTTATTTATGAAGAAGATGAACACCAGGATGGTAATTCAGATAGATTTCCTTTTCTGCTCCATCATCTTTGTGTTACTGAATATTAAACCAGGGCTTCCCATGTGCAAGGGAATTGCTTTTTAAAATTTATGTTATTTATTTGAGAGAGAGAAAGAAGGGGAAGGAGAGAGAGAGAGTGAAAGAGAGAGAATGAAGGCAAGTGCATTTGAGGCAGTTCGGCATATAGCAGGCTTAGAGTCATTGAATATGAAATCCTCCTTCTTCATCAGATTTGGACTCTACCTACCCTTTCTTTGGTAAAGGGAGAAGAGTGAAATTATCAGAGCTTTGCTTAGGGGAAGCTATTTCCTCCTACCCCAAAATAGAATTTGAGGTTTACCCCTGCACCTGGGTGAAGACATGGCCTTTCAAACTATTCAAAACCTAAAATTCTTGTCAACTCCCCTAAGAGTTAATTCCAATGAGCCTGTGGACCACCTGCCCAAGAGACCACTCCTCAGATAAAGACATGGTAAGGAGGTAGGAGGAATATTTATCCCCTGGATAAGATTATTGCACTTAAACCAGTGGTTCCTCCCTCATGGCAGTTGCTTTCAGACCTTCACTGATAAGCCTGCCAGCTTTCCTGAGATCTAATGCAAGCAGAAACTTCTCTTTTCTTCTTATCTCTTCCTTGTATTTTGGCTAAAATCCTAAGCTTGCTCTCTCAAACCCGAATTTTCTCACAGTTTTTTTCTGAAGACTCCATTATGCAGCCACTTGCTGAGCTTGCCTGCTTTCTTAAAAGGCACGGCTTTCCCGCTTTCCCGTTTGGGTTGTCCACCTCTTCTTCCCAGCGACGCAGGGGTTTACAGCTTGCCTACCTTGTTGTTTGTTTATCAAACCCTAATAAAATTATCCTTGAGCTTTATTATGAATCTGTTCCTAAATTCTTTCATTAATGAGACTAAACCCCCCACAAAATGTAACTGCCGTTCCCCAGCAATACTTTGGTTCTGAAGTGCAGGCCAGCTCACCAGATGGGTTTTCATGGTAGGAAACAAGAGTGGCTGACATAGCTATTCTTCTTCCTCCTGAGACTCCGTGTGAACTCTTATTTCTTTTTTTTTATTATTATTACTTAAAATATTTTTCTTTATTTGACAGAGATAAAGAGGGAGAGAAGGGTGGGGGAGAGGAAGAATGGACATGCCAGGGCCTCCAGCCACTGCAAATGAACTCCAGATGCATGCACCTCCTTGTGCATTTGGCTAACATGGGTCCTGGGGAATTGAACCCCGGTCCTTTGGCTTTGCAGGCAAGCACCTTAACTGCTAAGCCATCCCTCCAGGCCCTGAACTCTTATTTCTGCCACAGGTCTTGATTCAATGACATGGAAACGAATCTTCAGAGTGATGACTTGAACTACCAATAATTCCACTGGAAGTAATAAAATAAATGACAACACTCCTGTATGTGGGTTCTTTATAATATGTTGATGGAACCTTTTAATTTTTGAAAGATTTTATGATGGGTTCACATAAATTTTTACAAGTTTTCTAATGCTATTAGTAATAGGTTTTTTAAAATATATATTCAAAAATTGCCCTATCTGCACTGGTTGTTCAGAAAACCAGAATGAATTCTTTGAAAGAGAATTGTCTTTTAAATGCCTGTATAGACAAGAAGTATAGCTCTATAAAATAGTCTCAACCTCAGGATCTTTCCTATTTGGTACCAATTTAAAGGAAAAAAAAAGTTAAAACTGGTCCAGACAGTAAAGTATAAATAATTTGGAAACTGACAGTTGGTTTAGGGAAAAGTTTAGGAACCTTAAAGAGGAGATTTGAGGATTCTAGAAGTAAAGTCCCCAATGCTGAAGAAGCTTTCGGGCTAAAGGCATGTATGGAATGATGGTGAGGTCAAGTTTCCTAGGCAGGCTTTGGTGATTTTGAGACATGGTAGAGTATGATGCATAATTCAAAGCCATGTTTGGTCCAGCTCTGGGTTGTCATCTTCCCCTTACACCAAAGTATTTAGTAAAACCTCTGCTGGAATGTGCAGGCCCCAAACGCACTTGCACCTCACCCTCCCTGAGTGTAGAGGTCTCAAGCGCAGTGCACACCTCACTGGGTGTGAGCCTCAGTTCCCAGACACTCTGGCTCCTCACTCTCCCTCTGCAAGGCCCCTCCCATTCCTTTTTAAAACATATCTTTCATTTATTACAGAGAAGTAGAGGAAGAGAATGAGAATAGGGTGCACTAGGGCCTCTTTTGGCTACAAACTTCAGACATGGGCTACTTTATGGATCTGGCTTTAGGTGGGTTCTGAGGAGTTGATCCCTGGGCCAGTCACTTTTCAAGCCAGCATCTTTAACTGCTGACCAATTTCCCCAGTTCCACCTTTCCTATTCTATGAGAAGACACATATGTAACTGTATCTCGCATGTTATTATCTATTCCTGGTAGGATGAGACTGTTTTTATTATGCATCTTTGGAAAGATAATCTTACAGTTTTACTTGTGTGATGTGTAAAGTTATTTACATTATGACGCATACCAGCTTCTGGCTCTATTTCCCTGCTCCTAGTCTTGGGAACCACGCTCATATCTTGCTGCCACTATTAACACTTTGTCTAGTGTGTTCACACAGTGGGTGGCAGGAGCATTCCTGGGGCTTCTGGCCTATAGTGAAGAAGTGGTTGAGGACCATCTACAAATAAACACCAGTGTCCCCTGAGTGAACTTCTGCCTAGCCAAATTATAAAATGCCCGTAGCTGTACAGACTTTACGTGACATAGTGGGCATCAGTTGGTGGGAGTGGCAGAGTGCAGAGAAAGAACAGTCATGACCAACTGTGATGACTATTTTCCTCTTGGCAAACTTTACAAATGGTCATTGATCATGTGGGCACATGACAGGCTCCCCTGAAAACTTTGGAAGGAGCTTTCTGCAAGGAAGTCTCCCTCAGCGTCATTTGCTTGGAAAATCCAGCTGCGTTAACTGGTCAAGCAATTGCTTATCAGGTGAGTTTTACTTTGGGCCAAAGTCTTTTGGCAGTGTGGGCTCCAAAAACCCATGATTGCTTACTTGGGCATTTTTTCTTTTTTTCTCTAAGGGAATTCTTGCTTTGGCAAGAAGTGGTGCATAATGAAGACGTGGTTACTTTTCTCCCTGGTGAGACTGATATGATTAGTTGTGATAAACCAAATCCTAGCTTTAATAAGAAAATCATTTGACTTATTATTTGCCCAAGATACGTGCGTAGATTTTATTGGCTGTAAACTGTGTTTGCTAATTCCTCAGGCTCACGAACAAAGAGACACAGGGAAAGTTTCCTGGCCAAGTGGTTTCTGGACAGATTGGCTGTGCTGCAGAGACTCTGGACAGGGTGTTCAGTGAAGCGCCCATGAGAGGGGCTTCCCTGGCAAAATGATGAGACCTGCTCCTTGCATCAAAGCTACTCTTGTTAATGACACTTGAGAATTTCATCCCTGAACTCCCCAACTTGTTTCAGTGAATCTCTATTGTTTTGAGGAGCAGTAGGGGGTTTAAAAGTCGACAAATGACCCAAGATCTTACAAGATGACGAGGTAATGCAGTGCAGTCCAAGAGGCTTTTGGCATTGGCAAGGTTAAGGGAAACGAACATAGAAAGGTGATATACCCCTGTTGTAATAACAAAGTACCCCAGTTGAGAATTTGAAGTGTTAGGTGGACTGGAGACACTGTCAGTATTTGGAGAGAAGGCAACAATGGTAGGAGAGGAACATATGGCAAAATCAGAGACCAGAATGATGAAATGACCAATTTATAGCCTGACAGATCAAAGTACGGAATATAAACTCTACCTTTCTTCTCTTTGAACTTTAGGAGGTGATCCCCATTGGATGAATCCAACAGTGTATACTAAGGTAAGAAAAGTCCCTTGATTTCATTTATGGAGGCCAGGGTGATGGTAAATTGAGGCTGGAGAGTAGATTTTGAGAAAGCAGAGTAATCTAATATGGAGATTTACAAAAATGAAGCCCTAGCTTTATAAGATTGGCCCATGAGTGAAAGATCTGCATATTGTTAACTTAAAAATACATGCACAACCCTTGCATTTCTATGTAGCACTTGGATTTCTCTTTTTGTGAGGATGAACTACGTAGCCAGAGGAAGCACTTCCTGCTGACAAGTCCTCAGTGCTCCTTCCAGTTTGTCTCAGCTGCCAAGAGTCATCTCCCCAGATGTCAAATCATACTTCCTAGGGTAAACTTAAGTTGAGCAAAATTAAAAAGTTTACAACTCCTCTTTCTGCATGTCTACTAAAGAGTACCCTGTCATTTTTCTGGTGCTCTTCTATGGCTGGTTGAATAGTGGAAAGCCTGACAATTGGCCAGATTGGGTTCCAGTTTACTGACAATGACATTATTAAATTTTATCTATCTATGTTATCATCTTTATGATTGATTCCGTGCGGTGGTAGAAGGGGATGTCATTGTCCAACTTTATCTCCAACATGCAGATTCCACAGAGACTAAATGTGTGACTCCATCATTTACTTATCGTTCTGCTCTGCACAGCAGGCCCACACCATACACTGATTGGCATATGTTAATGCAAAGAAAAGAGTGAAGCATGGGGAAGACATCTCAAGATGCAGATACTTAGTTTAGTCATTCATTAGCATAGTTATTCAGGGCTCTCTCATGTTTATACACCCTGGGGCTTTGGGAAAATGACCACCACAAGACAACGATCTGCAGGAAGTGCTTGTGAATGGTCAACAAAAGTGCTGGACGTGCAGATGATGCTACGGTTCGGGTGCAGGCATGCGCTCAGGTGCGAGAGCAGTGCAGAAACGGCATGGTACAGTCCTCCCCGTAGCCCGCTAACTGAAAGCCAGAGGAATTCAGACTGGCACATGAAACCTGCAACATTTGGCCAGAGGGCCTTTCTCTTCAGAATTTTTCTTTTTTCAAGAACCACAGACATTTATTTTTATTGTCACTCTATTCTGTGGCACAGTTTTTCCCTGGGCTAACAATGGAATTGCTAACATTGCTTGTTCCATATTCTGAAAATCACTGTCAGGTATGAATTAAATGTTGTATTTGACGGTTTCAGCTCTTCTCATTAATATCAAAGGAAATTTTTATGGGTTAATATAGTTCTCGGCACTAATATAATTCTTTTCACCCAGCCTCTCAAAGTGTTCCAAACAGTTCACTTCCACTATCTACATTTCAATGACTCCTATTGCCTCTCCATCGAGGATCACAGAAACTTCATATGAACTCTCTCAGCTGTTTGAGAGCCTTTTCAGATGAGTATAAGTGCAAAACACTTGACTAATTGGTTCTGGATCCCTCAAGGAGGGAATAAGACAGCTTTGATGACCTTCAGGCATCTTGTGAATTTAGAAGTGTGTCCCCTTCAACTGACAGGTTAAAAACAAGCAACCCATCATTTCCTCCCTCCCCAATGACACACATGTCTAAACTTGTCTTGATCTTAAAGACATTAAAAATTGGGGCTTTACTTTATTCTACATTCCTACTTGGGTGTTCAACTTATAAATATTTTCTAATTATAAAAGTACTTACCATCATAACATAGTTGAGTTAGAAGGGATGGTAAACACCATTAATGGACATTAATAATCTGGTCAAACCATTCTATAGATGAAGTTTCAAGGATCAGAGAGGTCTACTGATTTATTCAAGGTCATGTTCTGAGTTTATTAGTACAAAACAGGGTCTTTATATTTCATGTTTATCTGCAGTCCCACAGCCCAATAGAAACTTCTCTATTTTGCAATGGTCCTTTCTCTTCTTTCTCCTTAGTTCCATCTCTCCTCTTCTCTCTTTTCCTCCCCTCTCCTCCTCTCCCCTGTCCTCCTCTCCCCTCTCTTCTCCTCTTCTCTCCCCTTCTCTGTTCTCCCCTTCCCTCCCCTCCCCTCCCTTCATCTGCTTTAATGGAGCTAGATTTAGTCACATGGATGGAAGCTGTTTTCAAGTATGAGGGGAAAGCAAAATAATTACAATGGCACAAATAAGTAGAAGAAAACCATACCAGACCCCCTTCCTTATCACTGTATCGTATTTTGTTATAAAACTTTAGTCGAAGTAAGATGACCACAGAGGTCACATTCTTCAGTGAATGGCCATCCTTGCCCTTTAGTTACCAGCAGTTTTTAACCTCCTGAACTTCAAGTTAGATTTAGAATTTGGGTCATTTAAAAACGTTTTAATTTGATTTGTGTTTAAAATCCCATGGAAGAAGCAGTAGAATGTGTTGATAACTAAAGATGCAATACATCAAGGGGAACAATCTGTTGGCTAACATTTTTAAGGGACTTGAGATGAGTGTTTCTAATTGCCTTTCTTAGTGATCTAGTGGCCCTTTCATTCTCAGGTGATTTGCATAACCCTCAGTTACTGGGCAGCAGCTGTGCAACAGAATCGTGCAGTGTTAGTGCCAAAGTGGGACTAAGAGAAGCAAAACCCTCCATCTCATTGATGAGATTCAGAAAGGTGCAAAGGCACATCCAAGGTCACCTGCTCATTCTTCTCTTCAATGCAGGATATATAAAGTTAACATTCTTTATTTAGTGGAAAAATAGGATTTTACCATGAGAAAGATTTTTTAAAAAAATATTTAATTTGGGCTGGAGAGATGGCTTAGCAGTTACGTGCTTGCCTGTGAAGTCTAAGGACCCCAGTTCAAGGCTCGGTTCCCCAGGTCCCACATTAGCCAGATGCACAAGGGGGTGCATGCGTCTGGAGTTCGTTTGCAGAGGCTGGAAGCCCTGGCGCGCCCATTCTCTCTCTCCCTCTGTCTGTCTTTCTCTCTGTGTCTGTCGCTCTCAAATAAATAAATAAATAAATAAATTTTTTTAAAAATATTTAATTTGTGGTGTGTGTATTTGTGCATGTATGTGCATATGTGTGAGTGAGTGAGTGTGTGTGTGTGTAAAGAGAAGAGAGAGAGAGAGAAAGAGAGTAAGTTTACAGGCATGTTGGAGTCTTTTGCCACTGCAAATAAATGCTAGTGTTGGAGCCACTTTTACTGAATTTTGTTTTATTTTTACTTATGAGAGAGAGAATGAGAGTGTGAGAGAGAGAATTGGCATGACAGGGCCTCAGCAACTGCAAGCAAACTTCAGACACATGTGCCACCTTGTGTGTGTACATGTGCAACCTGTGACATACATCACTTTGTGCATTTGGCTTACGTGGCTCCTGGGGAGTTGAACCTGGGTTCTTAGGCTTCGCAGGCAATTACCTTAACCGCTGAGCCATCTCTCCAGCTCTATTTGACTTTCTAGTGATGGTTGTGTAACACTGCTTAAAGATACATGCAAATATTTGTAGAAGCTTGACAGGCAACTGGAGTTTAAAGTATCTTTAAAAGTCAATTTTAACTGGAATTCACTACATAGTCTCAGGGTGGCCTTGAATTCACAGTAATCCTTCTACCTCCTGAGTGCTGGGACTAAAGGTATGCGCCACCATGCCTGACAAAATACCATTTTGACTCCCACTCTTTTCCAAGAGTCATTAAATCATATGAGTTCCTTTAGTGACCACTTCTTCCCACCCCCTCAATTTGCATAAATGGAAAAGTGAGCGTGGAGGCCTCAGGTGTTATAATCAAGGTCAAGAATGGGGACAACAACAATCTAGCATAATATGCTAGCCCTTGGAAAGTAAAATCAAATTGTTGAAGAATGACTAAATCCAAGTTTATCAACGTTCACTTATTTCAGTTTCGCCATGACTGTTTGCTCACTGGGTGTCTCATCTTTGACCCTATCTCCTCAGCTTTCAAGGGACCACACAAAACTCACCTCTGCCTGGCCTGCATCCGAGCTGGTGCACTGGAGCCCTCATCACAAGGCGGTTCTGACGTCTGCTGTCCTAACATGGTTTCAACAGGCACTTCAATCACTGTGCTAATTTGGGATTGCTGAGAGCTCAACTCCCTATCTCCTTGTTTCTTTTACATGGACATTTTTAATCAAGTGCCTAATTTGGTCCTGGGGGACTTCACTCTGCTTTAATAATACATGTGACAAAGTTTACCTCTTTGCTTTGAAAGTGGTTAATTATGGAGTGCATTTCAAATGAGCTATCATGGCCAAGAAAGCATCCCTTTTGGATGTTTATATATTTTAATATGGGAAGAAGTAATAAGTAGTGACGGGTTATGAAACACCTCTCCATATGGACAGTTATGCTTTGGGGCACCAAACAAGGTAATCATGAGGACTTTGGGTGTGTGTGGGGGGGCGACTTCTATCAAGTTGTTTTCAGGTTCTGTATAACCCAGAGGGCTTATCCTGCTTTAAAAACAGATAGAAAAGAAGGGAGACCTTTAGAGAGATGATTGGGTCAAATCATTGATCTCCTTAAGGAGGTAGAGTCAGTTTCTTGGGATGAGAGGTTTATTTTTAATGCTTTACACAGTGAGGGTGATGTAGGTTGCTCTAGGCAACTGGTGAATTTTCTGGTGTGTTCTCAGACTCATGTGGGTTGTGAATTCTTATGTCCACTAAAGTTATTACTTCTTACTCAATAAATTAGTAGTATGTTTCCAAGAGATTTGTAATAGGGCTTGTGATCTTCAGATATACAAACGCACTTTAAATACCAATGCCGTTAAAAAGATTTAAACAAGCTTCTAAATTACTATGCCTTAAAAGCGGTAGATCCCAGCCAACCCATTTGCATGTCAGCCTCAAAAAAAAAATATATATATAAAAAATAAAATAAAATAAAAGACTTTCAGTGGCTTAGTTCCAGAGCTTCCTCCATTATTTTCTCATTTTCAAAATGATTTTTGGGTTCTGCAAAAGATGGTGAGTGCCATGCAAAATAGTCATTTTAACCCTCCGTGGGACAATACCTTAGAAAATATGATTACTCAGGAGTTGAAATGTGGAATAAATCTTCATGAGTGAGCAATTTCTGTCATCTCCTCACAGGCATGCTTACTCTTGATCCAGGAATAAGACAGAAGACACCCAAGAAAGCTTTGGAGAAAAAGTCATGCATTTAAACAAAAATTAAGTAAAATCATACTGAAGCCAGATTTACTTGATCTCCATAAGTCTGTGAGAAACTGAGTGGACTACGGCAGCATGGCCACCTAGCCGTTACAGGACAGTAAGTTAAATTTTGGAACACCTGAAAGATGACACTCTTCATTCTAGTAACTGGCCTAATAAGAACAAACAACCAAACATGTTGCCACTAAGAGTTAAGAATTTTGCAATGTCATAATGCTTGGTAACAGAAGGTTAAAATCTGTTCATTATTGGGGAGAACCATGACTACTGGATTTGTAATGTACGAACAGTCTATGGTGAGTGACTTCAAGGGATCCTAAACTATAATTCATCCATTTACCATCTTTCCGGTCATTTTCCTAGGCACCATAGAAATTTGGCGGTCATGGTAAGCATCTCTTCTATTTTGAACTTGTATCCAGGTGGTAGGATGAAGGTTGGCGTGAGGGAGAGGCTGCTGTCAGGGCCTCATGAGCTAGTCATAGTTGTAATTCTGACAATAAATCACTGCTACTACTTTTGGACATCTAGAGCCCTTCCTGTTGCATACTGTGCTGTACATGAGTATTTTTCTCTGGAACACGTTCCTAATGCTAGAACAAAGTTACTCACCTATAAAACTTGCATTAGCCGGGTGCGGTGGGGCATGCCTTTAATCCCAGCACTCAGGAGGCAGAGGTGGGAGGGTCGCTGTGATTTCAAGGCCACCCTGAGACTACATGGTTAATTCTAGGTCAGCCTGGACCAGAGTGAGGCTCTACCTTGAAAAACCAAACAAACTAAAAACAAAAAACAAAAAACCCCTTGTATTATTTTACTAGACCCAAACTACCAAGCAATGCATTCTCGCCAGTTATATGATTCTGCTTACTTCATTGCACATTTGGAATTGTAATACCAAATTAGAATTAAATTAAAAATTAAGTAAACTCAAGTAAATCAAACCAATAGGAGTTTTGAAAATAACTTAATAGCAACAACAAAAGATATGAGTGTCTTCAGAAAAACTTAGATGGCTTTAAGTATCATTCCTTCAGCTTTTTACATGACTAATACACACATATGTGCACACACACACATGAACAACAAACCCACAACAATGCATATCTCTCCTTTCCTTTTTCCCTTTGTATTCTATTCCCCGACATACTTTAAATTATCTTCCTGTATGTACAAACTGCATTAGCTTTTGGTAATTCTCTTTTGTCAATGACAGATGCCAGACAACACAGATTAGCAGTTCTGATGCCAAAATGGCAGCATCCCAGAAAGCCCGCCCAGCAGTATCTAAGATACTGGGGTTGTAAGTTCCATTTCTCTATCAAGTGTTTCCCGGCCCCATTCTAATCTTCTATTGCACAGAATATGGAGATGAAATATTGGAAATTTCCTCAGCCATGTTTTATGTTTGAGGTCAAGTGGCATTCTCATGACCTGTCATAAATAAAAGTACAGTGTTCCAGGCTGAAAAATATCCAGGAATTTTTATAATATAATTTTCTTTTAAAAATATTTTATTTTTATTTACTTTTTTTTGGAGGGGAGAGACAGACAGAGAATGGGCACGCCAGGGCTCCAGCCATTGCAAATGAAGTGCTCCCCTTTGTGCGTCTGCCTTATGTGGGTTCTGGGGAATCCAACCTGGGTCCTTTGGCTTTGCAGGCAAACGCCTTAAGTGCTAAACCATCCTCCCAGGCCATAATCTTATTTTCTACTAAAAGTTTATATTAGACCTGATTTAAATAAAAGGGATAACTTTATTTTTATGAGACTCATGGTAACTTTGTATAAGTCACTTTGTTCCTCAGGATCTCCAATTTCTTAACTATAAAATAATAATGTTTAGACAAGTTGACACCTTAATATTTTCTGAAGTTAATACCTAAGCACTCTCCTTTCATTATGCTGCATGTGGGGGAGTGGGGGATGAGAGTGTGTGTATGTGTTTTTGTCTGTGGGTGTATGTGTATGGGCAGGAGTGTTGAGGGTAGGGGACAGCCTTTGGTGTCATTCCTTGAGAATGTTGTACACCTTTTGAGACAGGGCCTCGTATTGGCCTTGAGCTCAGCAATTAGGTTAGACTGGCCGGCCAGTGAGCTTAGGCTTCTTCTGTCTCTACCTCCCCAGCGCTGGGATTACAGGTGTGTGACATCGTGCCTCACATTTTTATATGGGTACTGGGGGGTCACAGTCAAATCTTCATGCTTGTGAGATAAGAACTTTACTTACTGAATTATCTGCCCAACTCCTCCAGCATTTTATCTAGGGAATCCCAGCAGCTTCTTATGAGGTTGATTTATTAGAAATATCAAGATTTTCATCACTGAGAATTACATTTATTGTCAACAGCAGATAATGGTATATTGAAGGCCTACATTTTAATTTAAACATCTAAAAACCATGTAGAAATTTAAATGTAATGTTGAAAAATAAAGTATCAATGTACTCTATGGAATGTAGGTATGAATCTTATTGTAAAAATTATAATACTTTATCAGGCAGAGAGTAAAACTTGTACTTAGGGAAATGTTGGGATTTCCTCAGATTAAATGAGTTTAACACATTTTCACACAATTTCAGAGAAGCCTATAGTAGAATGAAACTAATTGTTAAAACTCCTATTTTCTTTCCTAGACATATTTTTTTCAGCAAAAAGACAAAAGGTACTGAATCTGATCTTGAAGAGATCAGTAGTACAAGAGGCAAGTAGACACCTAGTAATTATAAAATAATTTAGAAGGCAATGCAACAGAGATAGAACAGTGAGAGAGTCAAGTCCATCTCAGCCTAGGAGGGGGAAAAGCTGGGATAATTTCTAGGCAGCCACTGTCTAGAGATGTTGGGTGATTTCCCAAGGTGACAGCACTAATTAATTCCATAGTCAGTCTCTCTCCCAAGTGCCTAAGTTCTTATTCCACTTTAAAGAATCAAAATGAGGGAACCTTAGCTAAATCCAATATTGTTGCCTCTATGCTATCTAGACTCTCTAAATATGCTTCACATTTATACTTTGGTAGTAAGAAAAATATGAATATTTCCAAAAGGGCAGTAATCACCCTTTTCTCTCATTACCAAAACTTCTTTTTAAAAGTATTTATATTATTTTTACTTACTTATTAGAGAGAGATAGAAAGGGATAAGAAGAGAGAGAGACAGAGAGAGAGAGAGAATAGGCATGCTAGGGTCTCTAGCCACTGGAAACAAATGTCAGACACATGCGTCACCATGTACATCTGGCTTACGTGGGTTCTGGGGGTTCAAACCTTGGTCCTTAGGCTTCACAGGCAAGGGCCTTAACTGCTGAGCCACCTTTCAAGCCCTCATGACAAAAATTTCTGTTTTTATTTTAAATACTCACTGTTATGGTTTGGGTATAAAATGTCCTCTAAGGTGTGGTGAAGGCTTAGTCCCAGGTGCTGGCAATGGAGAGGAAATTGGATCATTAGGGTACTAAGTTCATCAATGCAATAATGCAATATTGAGTTCTTAGCTGAATGGGCTATTAGGAAATGAGGGCTTCATTGGAGGAAATAGATCACTAGCAGCATGTTGTTGAGGGGCGTATTGTATCATTGGCTCCTTCTTTTGTTTCTTTGTTTGCTTCCTGGCTGCCTAGAGATGAATAGCATTACCTTATTTTCTTTCTGCCAGAATAGTTCTGTCTTGCCATGGGCCTAAGGGCAATGGGGTTATCCAGTCCCAGGTTGGAAACTCAGAAACATTAAGCCATGATATATATATCCTCACTCTGTAAAGTTATTCTCTTGAGTGTTTTTCACTCTTGAGTGTTGGGATGACGACTCACATACTCATCTCCTTATTGATTTGGTGATGCTTAGAAACCTGCATAAAGCTTTTCTAAGCCAAAAATGAGAGTAGCATGAGTCAAAGGGTAAATTCATACATTTAAAGGGCATTTTTTTGATGGGCGTAACACCTCTATTTAGCCAAAGAACAGCAGAAACTTCTCTACAGAATCTATATCCTTCTCAGCCATAGGCTTTTGACTTGGTTCTCAGAACCAGGTGTGAATTCCCTCCCACTGAGTGTGCATCATATCCAATCAGGGAGCAGCTGATTACCCCCATAACATATGTGTCACTATGCACCACTATTGCACCGTGGGTACATCTTGGGTGGTTGGTAGATTTTGTAGCTTGCAGGATACACTTTTCCTACTGCTGGTGACTGTTATCCCCCAGGGCCAGTAGTTTGCATAGAGCTCTCTCACACTGATGGCTAGCCATTAGGAAGATTGCTTCCATTTAACCCCTGCTTGCTTTCTTATTGTACTGTGGGGTACCACCTTCCCAACTGGCACATTCCTGACCTCACAGTGATCAGTTCTGAGCCCATAAATGTTGACAGAGAGGACAGAGGAGGGCCATAGGAATACAACAACAAAACAGAGGAAGGACTACCTTGAAAGAAGAGGTCCTCAGTAGAATAAGGGAAGGGGAGAGGGGAAAAAGGAGGGTAATGTGATGGCAACATGACCAAATTACAGTGTGTGGCTATATCAAAGTTCCCCACACAAATAAAAAGAAGACCATTTGTATGACTCCTTCTCAAGAGTATTTCAGAGTGTCTGGCTCTCAGGGAATGTATCACTGTCTTTTGCTCTCTCACACTTAATATATCTGCTAAAAAGGAATGGGCTATAGAAATGTATGTAATTGTAATTATATACTACTAAAAATAGTAGCCTTTTGTTGAAAATTAGTAAGAAAATTAGTTCATGAAGAACCGTATTTAGAAAGGTAAATTTATGTGTCTTCACCGTGGCCTCAAACTCTCGGCAATCTTTTTACCTCTGCCTTCCTGAGTGCTGGGATTAAAGGCGTGTGCCACCAAACCCAACAAGATAACTTTTTTATTAACTATATATTCTGAACCATCCTTATTTTTTATTTGTTTTAATTTATTTATTTGAGATTGAGAAAGAGAATGAATAGGCTCACCAATGCCTCTGGCCAATGGAAACGAACTTCATACTCATGTACCACCATGTGGATCTGGCTTATATGAGTCCTGGGGAATCAAACCTAGGTCCTTTGGTTTTTGAGGCAAGTACCTTCTCTGCTAAGCCATTTCTCCAGCCCTAAACCAATCTTCTTAATCTCTCAACATTGATAATCCACCATTTCAAACTGAGATGCGTGTGCCACTTTGAGCATCTGGCTTTATGTGGGTACAAGGGAATTGAAACCAGGCCATCAAGATTTGCAAGAAGCATCTTCAACTGCTGAGCCATCTCTCCAGCCCCAGAACATTATTTTTGTCATAACTGATTTCTGAACAGAGAATCCAAAAGATACATGTATGAACATAATGTTCATTACTTCTTTGGAACTTAAATGTGATCAAATTTCTCTTGACTTCTACTTCTACTTTGCCATAATAGATAGTATTATTTTTTCCAGTTTTTCCCGTGTTTGATAATTCTGCTGCTGCATTTCTGACATGGCTTTATGATGTATGGAGTGTTCTTTTTTTCTTTCATGAACTTAGACTGGGTCATATGACTTCCTTTCACCAATGGAGTCTTTGTAGAGTTGGCCTAACTGCAGGTATGAAATGTGTCTGCATGGTTTAGACCAACCTTGTCTCATATTGAGTTATGTATTGCCAAATGTCAGTTATCTTTGTCTCCATTCCTATGTATTAGTTATGCCTGTTATTCTAATTATGAAATTACTTAATGCTCCATAAGCCAACAAACAAACTGTGTGTATAAAACTCAACTGAAAGCATTTGCAAAGACTTGAGAAAAATAAGTTGCTAAAAATAAAGTCAAGTTGGATAATATATTCATGAGAATTTTTTAAGACTGGGGGAAAATAAATATCTATAAGGATCTTTTATTTGCAATGGCTATATAAGTTTAAAGACTATTTTTTAAACAAATTAAAACTGGAAATCTTGTGTGATGTAATACATGTGGTTCTGTAGCAGGAATGTTAGCCAAGTCAGAATAGTGACACATTACTATAAATCCAAGAATTTAGGAGGCTGAGGCAGGAAGACTATAAATTTGAGATGCCTAGATTTCATAGAAAGATCCTATCTTGTGAATGGGGACATGGCCCAGCAATTAAACGCTCTTTCATACTTGCAAGCCCAGGTTTAAGTTGCTAGCTCCCACATAAAGCCAGGCACAAAGCAATGCAGGCTTTAGTCACAGAATTTCTACAGCCATGGGAGGCAGAGCCAGGAGAATCTGAAAGCTCATGGGCCAGCTAGACAGGCACAAATGAAGTGGCAAAAATAAAACCATAAGGCAGACTTTGTCTCAAGCAAAATTGGAGGGGAAAGACAAACACCCCAAGGTCGTGAGACCTCCTCAGGTGAGCTGTGGCATTGTCATGCACAAATGCACATGCAACACATCATATACATCTAAACACATAAACACGTAATTAAAAAACAAACAAACAAGAAAATCCCTGTATCTAAAAATTAAAAAGGAACATTACTCTCAGCAAAAGATGACTCAGAAATGTTTATGTATTCATTTAGGGTCAATTAAATGCTTAACTTCTGTATCAATATTTGTAATTCCCTTCTTTAACCAACTCTTTTGGTAATTAACTGAAAAAACGTAATCTTTTTTTTTTATTAAGAATGCTATACATTTAATAACATGCTAAATCCTTTCCATGTAAATAGTATATGCTAATGTAATATAGTCTATACTAATAACATTAGTATAAACTGTGAGTATAAATTAGTATGAATGTTGGAACAACCTTTCCTTGATGCGGAATGAGCTTGTCTTTTCAGCTGCTGCCCCTCGTTTGGCTCTTAGGTGCTATTCTGGTTCATAATTTTGCAGTTGTGTTAATAATCTTCATTTTAAAGTCAGACACTGCTTGGTTCAAATCAATCCCCATTTGCTTCCTAAACTACCTCAAATCAGTTGACTAAATCTCATTAATGCAAGATGCTTTTGGAAATTTGACTTTTTATTCCCACAAGATCATACCTCAGGATCATCTAGATTCTAAGCAATAATCTCTGAATGAGAAAGGGAAAACTAGCCAGAACTCTTTTGTTTCCACCTGACCTTCTGGTTGCCACAAAAAAAAAAAAAAAACAACAAAAAAAAAAACCCAACCCTACTATGTACATTATTTCCTGAAACCTGAGCTTTACAAAGTATGTATGAAGCAGAACCTGTTATGGATTAAAAACATCACTAACAGTTTCCATGCATCTTGACTTGGCTTTGAGTTTGGGAGGAGTTGGATTTGTTTCAGATTCAGGAGAAAATCCCGCATGTATTGATTGATGAAACATGCTGCTGGCAGTTGGGTTTGGGGATGCTGACGGCCACCGCCTTGGAACCATTCTGTAACAAATGCTTTGTGGCACTGTAGGATCAAAAATCAATCTGTAGGTGATGACATTTAATCACCGCTGACTAAAGTTGGACTTGAGGAGAGACCGCCAATTGAAAACGCAAGCTTCTCACCACACTGCCCATAAGTCAACTGCTTGCAGCACGAGGATGAACCACAGAAGGCAATCTAAGACGTGCTCTGCAGCGGGCCGTCAGCAGCGTGCAACACATGGGAGTCATTTGAAAAGAGAAGGAGCCTGGGCCGGTCCAGTCTTCGAAGTGTCAGTTCTTGCCTGGACACAAAAGGTAGGCCAGGAGAGAGTGGCTTTAATAAAGTATGCAGACTCCAGACAGTTTTTAATACAGTAAGATTAGTTTAGGACCACAAAGCCACAGATGCAAGCCAGAGGGCTCAGGTTAAACAATTTCTTCCCCTTTGGAGTACTTTTTTTTTTCCCCCCCATAAGAGTTTATTCACTCAAAGAATGAGGGAATTCAACTAATTTGTTGCTAGAAATGTAAAGAAATTCTTGGTTTGAGTGTTAATGAACTTGCAACTGTTTTTCTACATTCATCTAACAACCAAATCCTCAGATTGTGTAGCTTTTATTCAGTGGGAAAACTACTGGAGTTGGGATAAAAAGGACCAGAATTTGAGTCAGGTTATGTACTTCATTATCTACAAGTTCCAGAGGCTTGTGAGAACATGTCTAGAGCACCATGTTATCTGAAACCTATCAGTATAACCAACCTCCCCAGAGTTGATGAGTGTTATAATATTCATGAAAGAAATCTATCATACCACCTTACACTTGAATAGCCCTTCACAACCAATGGGATAATATAAATATTGAGCCATGCAATACTTAGGAATCCCAGGTCTCCTGCTGTCTTATGAAATTATTTGCTTTTCACATCCTGGGTGGTTGATGTCCGATAGATAACGTTGGCAAGTATGTGAAGACGCATTGGTGAACTCTGACCGTGTTGACTCCGTGCAGGGTTAAGTGGCCTTCAACCTCTGCAGCTGATAAGCATTCCTGAGAGGAAAGTGCTCTGATGATAGGCTTCCCTTTAGATCTGAGCAGATGGCTGTGACTGGTCTCTTTGCCTCTTCCCTCCTAAGAGCCCAACTGCCTGTATGACTAGAGAAATCAAAGGGAATAATATATAGCTATTGGTAATAGATAAACCCAAACTCCAGCATTTTTTCTTTCTTAATTGGACCCTCAAGCAGGGAAACAGGAAGAGAGTGGCATCCGTGGCATTCAGCCTCAGACACATGATGGTTTGCCTTCTTCAAATGGAAATAAAGAGTCCTTTATTCTGTTCTCAGCATGGTTATTTTTTTTTTTTTTCACACAGAAAAGGGATAAGGAAAGCTGATAGATTTCATCTTTGTCTAATGTTATTTCTTTACATCTCCATCATTTCTTTTATTTATATTCGTTCCCTTTTTAGTGTTTGTGCCTTAGAAATATGAGTCGGTGATGTTTTTATTGGTATGTACTCTTAAATAGACGATATCCAAACCTGATGGACAACAAAGTGATTTAGAATTGGATCTAGTTAGTTTTCTCTCTATATTTAGGTACATGCTATGTAACATTGGAACATATTGACAGTCAGGTTCCTCAACTGAAACATGGAGGAGATAATGGTACCCTTTTCCCAGGGAAGGGCAATAATTGCTCTGCCATGGTTATTCTGTTCTAGTATGCACAAGTGCTCAGAAAAAGTGTTGTTAAAATATTTCAGGGCTGCACACTGATACTGTGTATACAAAATGCCTTAATTATTAATAAGCCAATGTATTATTATACCAGTATCTCTTTTAAAAAAATTAGAAGACCCAATGCTTCTGGCATAATAAAATCATGGAATTAAATCAAGGGTTTAACATTCATAAAGGATGTTGTATTGAAATATATCCCACACCAGTTTTTAAACTTGAGAATATTTTTAGTGGCTCTTTTTTTTTTTGCCAGAATCTTCATATTATATTTGTATGTTTATTTTATCCTTATATAAAGGTAAAAGGTTATTATGTATTTGTATGGATGTTTAACTGGAAATGTCCATGGATTTGGCTAATTTATATTCACTTTTTATTATATATAGATTTCTAATATTTTTCATTTCTGTAACATTCAAACTTCTTTCATTTGAGTAAATTTACTAATTAGTTCTATTTTTTGCTTTTTTAATTGATTTTATATAAATTCCAATGCTTTTTCACTACATGGGTTTTTAAAGGTTACCTACAATGTTTTAGAGTTGTTTACAGTATGCTGATGTATTTGAAGTTCTGACACATTAAATTACTACCTCCTCTAATGGTTAGTATCAAATTCCAGCAAACTGTATGTATTTTTTGTTTTGTTTTTAATTCCACTTGTAGTGTCAGTGAAACCAGTTTGAGAATGCTTTAACAGTTCTGGATTGTACCTGTCTTGAACATGATTGGGATTTAATACCAAAAAAAAAAAAAAAAAAAAAAAAATTTCAGGGCTGGAGAGATGGCTTAGCAGTTAAGCACTTGCCTGTGAAGCCTAAGGCTCTGATTCCCCACAATCCACACTAGCCAGATGCACAAGGGGGCGCTCGCATTTGGAGTTTGTTTGCAGGGGCTGGAGGCCTTGGTGCACCCATTCTCTCTCTCTCTCTCACTCTGTCTCTTTCTCTCTCTGTCTGTCACTCTCAAATAAATTTAAAAAATACATTTCAATTTATTACAACTGTCACTTAAAATTTCCCAATTTTGGGGGAGAAGTAAGGCTTCAGGAATTTACTATTGAAGACTGATATTCACACCCATCTATTTCATCAAAATTGGTGATTCCAAGTCCAAAATTTGGACTGCAAGTCCAAAAGAATGAGAAGCAGTTTCTTTCCCTCCCTACCTCTCGCCCTCCTCCCTCTCCTCCCTCTCCCTCCTTCTATGCTTTCTTTCCTTCCTCCCTTCCTTCCTCCCTTCTTTCCTTCCTTCCTTTCTTCCTTCCTTCCTTCCTTCCTTCCTTCCTTCCTTCCTTCCTTCCTTCCTTCCTTTCTTCTTTCCTTCCTTTCATTTTCCTCCCTCTCCCACTTCTTGCATCCCTCCCTCATCCCTTCTCTCTTCCTTCTTTCTCTACTTTCCTTTTTAGAGGAGACAAAGCTTTTATAATATACATATATATGAGGAAATGACTGACAGTATAAGAAGATTTTTTTTAAAGGCAATATTAGGCAAAAAGAGAATCAGCAAACATTTTAGCTCTTCATTAATTCCAAAGTACGAGAAAGTTATATTAATGTGGGATAGATGATGGTAATATTTTTGGATTATCTATCTGCTAAACATTCTTTTGTGAACTGGTACGCTTCTTACTTAGTGGGTTATCTGAATAATTGATAAAAGAACCAGTAGTCTTGTATTTTTGTTTGAAGTGAAATATATTTCTTTGGCAAATTTCAGCATAAAGACTTTTGTTCCCTAAAAATACAGTTAGATTGAAGCAGAGATGAGATAGGGCAATACAAAAACAAAAGCAAGGGCTGGAGAGATGGCTTAGAAGTTAAGATGGTTGCCTGCAAAGCCTAAGGATCCAGATTCAATTCCCCAGTACCCATGTAAACCAGATGCACAAGGTGGCACATACATCTGGAGTTTGTTTGCAGTAGCAAAAGGCCCCAGTGTGCCCATTTCTCTGTCTTTCTTTCTGCCTCTCTCTCTTCCTCTCTCAATTAAAAAATAAAGTATTGAAAAAGAAGAAAACAAAAGCAAACCAATCATTTATATTTCCTAGTGCTAACTTTCTATTCTCTACTATAAATGCAAATTTCTCATGTGAATGTAGTTTCTGTTTGCCTTGCATTCCTCACTTCCCTTATGATCCAGGAATTACTTCTCTTGATAAACTTGGCAAAGCCCATAGTCATGGGAAAGAAAATGGACTTTATCCATGTTTGTGTTGCCCAGCATCTCATGTCTGATAACCCAAATTGGCTTCTAAATCTGGTGGGCCTCCCTGTCCATGAGATGGGATGGATACATAACTGCATTATCTTTGTTAAACTCAAAGGCCTTTTGAAATTGGTACATTTCACTATTTTCATAAGCTCCATTGATGATGGTTGAGATAGCCTCTAGGTATAAGGAGGAAAGTGAAATGTTTACCTGTTGCAGCAAAGTGAAGCACCTTAAGGTCCTTTCCCTCCTGCCCTGAGCTGAACTTTCTATGTGATTGTAGGACAGAGTTGTCCTCTCTAAGGTTTTCTTTGCCCAGCTATATTTCAGTAAAATAATAATAATAATAATAATAATAATAATAATAATAATAATAATAAAATAGCCGTTCATTTAAGCAATTGCATTAGTTGAGAGTATGAAAGCTGCAATTTGAAAACTATGTAGGTGGCAATGAAGAGGGAAAGGATAATTATGGAAAGAAAACCCAGCCACACACACCATGAGACACCAATTACATAAGATGGCTAATTTAAGAAGGAAAGCTGAGTTAGAGCCATATCATAATGATGACTCAGGTCTTAAAGCAAAAGCCACCTGACCTCATACTCTAGGGCAGCCTGGAAGGAGTTTTGGAAGAAAGAGAGCAGCACGGCTAGCAACAGCGAATGTTTCAGCACTTGCTAATTTTCAGGCACTCTGTCTTTTATTTTACTCTATTTATTCCTTAAATAACCTTATTGTTGACCTTATAATGGAATTCTCCCTATGTGTCAGTTAAGAAAATGGGGTCCTGGACTGGTCCCTGTAAGAGTAAAAACTGAATCTAGGTCTTTCTGAATGCAAACTTCTTTTATTTGCCAAGTTCATCTGCCCCAAGATATTCCTAAAATATGCAGATGAGCTTCTCCAGATAGAGTGCAAATTGAGAGTATTGACATCAAGGAAACAAGGAAGCTAAAAGAACTTGTTTTTCCATTCTGTAGAACATCTTTAAACTTTGTTCTTCCTACTCTGGAGCTTGTTGTCCCTATTATCCAACATGAGAACATCAAAAGGCATTGCCTGAATAATTACTTAGCAATAAGGATGTTCTTCTTAAGCAAATATTTAATGTACTATAATTTATGGCTAAACTAAATTCAAATTAACTCTATCTTTGAGACACATACAGATTTGTCCAAATGAGTAATTTGGAAGAAATTTATGAGAGGGAGAGAGAGAGAAAATATTAACATTTTGCCTCTCTTTTGGATGCTCACCTTATTTTCATTCTTGTCTACTTATCTTCCCCCACCTCTAAAGAAATTAAAATCATAGAATGAAACGAACTCCCCGTCTCTGCATCCATAGCATCTTTCCCCAGGTAGAAACTGACCCCATTTCCTCTCTATAAAATTCTGTCACAGTACTTGATGACCCACCAAAGATTAATGATAAGATCTTACTGTGCTGCTGGGATGGAACACAGAGCAACCTGGCTGGAAACTGGAAGAGAATGAATCCCCAAATAGTTAGCTTCTCTAGTGCCAGAAGGTGTTACATGAGCAGTGATGGTCGTGGGGGGGGGGGGGATGACCAACATCTGTGTAAGCAACTCGTGGTCTAAGCTACTCAATAGCAATCAACCTGATGTGATACTCTCTGAAGTGCAATAGTGGCTCACAGCCATGGTGGGTTACCAACTGCTGTTGATTTGGCTAACAGACCAGCTCAGTGGAAAGGAACCCATACCTTGCATGGGGAAACAAGTCAGAACCAAATCCAAAAATGAGGCTGCTCTCCAATATCAAGCACCCACCAATAATACAATACAAAAGGACCTACACCTATTAAATTCTTTCTAAAATAATAATGAGTATCCATGTATCTTGCACTGACCTCACTCTCCATCAGAGAATTTGCTTCTCCTTTTCAGATGGATGCAGAACCCAAGGAGAGAATCAGCCCATTGCACCCCCACCTGCTGCATCTGCTTAAGCCATAGAGTTAGCAGGGTAATGAGCAAGAGGTGCTTTCTCGGTGAACCTGGTACCAGCACAAGGGTGAAGGAGACAGACATAGAAAACATTCAACTCCTACCAAGTCACATATCCAGACACACAGAGACTCCCAAGATCTCCTGTTACTGAAATAGACCTAAAATGAAGCCAACATGCCTCAGGGAAATTCACAGAAGAGGGGCCAGAAAGATTGTTAGAGCCATAAGTTGGGACATTACGCACAGACGTTGCCTCTACCCCATAACTGAAGGCCACCCCGACAATGCAACACCCAAAATCCACAGGTGGGGGGCGAGGATGACAGGGAGAAGGCTAATGATGGTAACATCGTGGCTATATATACACTATATACATAACTAATAAAAATGTATTCAATGGTTTTAGCATAATTACTTCAATTTTTTTAGCATCTCAAATATTTATACCAATTGGTCAGAAGAAAGTATCAGTAATAGGCAGAGATAAAGCATTATTTGTGCAGAGATAAATCATTAATTATGCAGAGATGTAGTATTGTCTATGCTGAGATGAAGTATTGTTTATGCAGAGATGAAGCATTGTTTATGCTGAGACAAAGTATTATTTATGCTGAGATGAAGTATTATTTATGCTGAGATGATGCATTGTTATGCAGAGATGAAGCATCGTTTATGCAGAGATGAACTTTTATTTGTGAACAGATGAAGTATTGTTTATGCTGAGACAAAGTATTATTTATGCTGAGATGAAGTATTGTTTATGCTGAGATGTATTGTTTATGCTGGATGAAACATTATTTATTATTAGTTTTACTTGTTGGCTGCTTTCTTGAAACATGATGCTTTGGAAAGTAAAACATTACATGCATTATTTTGGCCCTTTGCTTTGACCTCATTAGTTTACACAAAAGAGACTTCCTGAGGCACTCCCCTCCTCTAAAACATCTGCCACCATCTCACCTTTGAGATCCTCAGCCAGGAGAGACATTTGCCAATTATTATTTGAAAGGAATAAGCCACAAATAAATGAATTTATTTATAGAATCCACTTTATATAAATCATAGCATGTTCAGCACTATAGAATTCACATGTAGATGCCAATGTAATTACCTACTTGGGGATAGGAAAAGGAGAATGAAGAGTACCAGATGGAAAGGATTGGGACAGCTGAGGAAATTTCAAAGGTGGGGAAGAGTGGAAAATTATCTATATTTAGCCCTCATTACAATTCTATTACTATGAACATTTCTTAAAATATATTTATGTATTTAGCAACTATTTGTCAAATATCTCTTATATACCCCTTTATGCTCCCTGATTTTTGGCTGAAGACTTGATGATTATTTCATCTGCACAAATCATTGAAATCATGTTTGTGTTGAGTTTTGTTTTATTAAGTTGTTTATTCTGGGGATTCCTTTATTCATGTTTTGCATGGCACTATGGTCATTGACTCAATCTATTGATTTTGGAATTTGTTGTTGGTGACCTACCATTAATACTGTAATATATATTTAATACATTTAACATATTTAATAAATATTTACTACACTGTACTGGTACATATAGTTTGCTATGCTAGTTTCTTATTGATCATTTTTCTTTAGTATAAAATTCCAAAGGAGAACTGATAACTCCAACCATCCACTCAGAGCACTGGGCTAAATAATTATGAATTTCCCCTTGTCTCATACTTGCTACAAACAGTGATAGAGTTCACAGAGGATCTGAGGTAGGTGTGACTTTTTATATATCCAGGCTTGATGAAGTTGTGGGTTCAGGTAAGCTTATTTTAAAGAAATTATTCACCCATTTAGTCCATTAGGTTGACATGGCATAAAAAGAGCAGAATTATGTCCCTCTATTTGTTTTTTATTATCCAATAATCTTACCAGTTTTGATTTGGGACTTACGTATGTAGTATTAGTTATTTAGTTATTATGGTATTAATTTTTTCTAAAGGAAATCTAGGTTTTTCTACTCAATGGGCAAGGTGGTGATGGCCAAGACAAACTAATTTTGAAAAAAAAATCTGATTTTTATACAAGGAAATGCCAGCCCTGTAGATCAAAGACAGTGAAGAATTAATTCATGCTGCATCATTTCAATCAAAGGAAGCTGAATCTAGTAAATGAAGTAAAAATGGTATTTATTTGGAATTTATGGAGTAGCTCAGAGTCTCTGAGTGGGCAGAAGAAGATTGCCTGGTATAAACTTCCTGAACAAGCCTTACATTGTACCTCTGTTCACATTTACTGAGTGTGGTAGTTTGAATAGATGGATCCCATTATATTCAGTGCTTTATTAGTTTGTAGTTTGCATCTGCAGCCACCTGGCTGGAGGCCATGTTGCTGGGCAGATCTTAAGGTGTGGTGGTGAGTTTGAGATTTCAATCTAAAGATATGCAAAGTGTGCCTAGCTGGAGTTCCTGAAGTGTGCTGTGCTGTACTGTGTGACTCTGAGGCTTGTGGTTCTTTCTCTGTGCTTGGACCTATGAAGGCAGGCCAACTTCTTCTCCAATAAACCCCCTACTCCATAACTGTGCCTGGTCTGGAAGTTCATCTCAGCGAACCTGAAGCTGTCTGCTACGCTGAGTAAACTCCTGGCCCTGCTGTCAAACACCAGGTTCTGGAGTTATATGGCTATAAATCCTGGCCTGCAATCAGACCTGTTGTGCTGAGTAAAGAAAGCACCTTATCCCTTCCTTTTTGGGTCTCTAGCTTCAAGCTCATAGTCAAGCTTATTGGATTACAATTGCATTGATCTCCTATTGTTATCAGAATAGGATGCTATAAACTAGTCTTTCAGTTTCTAAAATGTGTCATTTGTTGTCCACTGGAAACGAATAGTGGAGACTGAGCAGCCCAAATGATGAGTTATAAGAATGCAAATATTCCCCTCTGGGCTTCTTGATGTGGTAGGTGAGATATGATCGATGGAGTATAGTGTTCATATTTTTTCCATATTCTTTGTAAGATTTTATTTATCCAGCCAGCTGGACAATTTCTATCCTATGACATCTTTTGGTGTATAGGATTTTAATTATTTCAAATTCAATTTTCCTTATGGACAATAGGAAGAAATACTAGACAGAAGTATTTTCACTAGAAAAATGATCTTTTGAAGAATTTTGTATTTAGTGTGGAAAATATTTTAGCATATGACAAAAATTATAAAAACTCAATATATCCTGATCAAAATGATAGTTAAAATATTTGAATTTATTGAATTTTATAAAAAATGAAGAGTACTTAGAAAAATCTTAGTGAAGCATTGCCAATATTAAATGGTATAATTGAGCACAGAGTTATGAAAAATTATTGTTCCCAATATAAACAGAAATATAACTTACAATTTGTTCTGTAACTTCCATGGATTTTCTATATTGAACAAACTATAAAAATGAACATATTGAGTTTAGATTTATTGTTCACAGGCATTAAAATGATTTTTGACCATTAGGAGCTTAAGGAATATGATAGATGTACCACAACATTTACTATTTTACTGCTGTATCCAAAGAGTTATTTTATGAGTGGTAAAGCATGAGTAACTTTTTTTTTTGGTCAAATGCTGAGGTAATTTTAGAAGACGTATTTCTTTGGATGCACTGGTCCAAAGCAATACCCATGCCATTGGGTTAAGTTCAAAGCCACAGTTTTTAGAGCATATAACCACCACCAACCTCCATTACAACGATGACCTCAGAGTGAGTGGAAGTATCATTTTATCCACCCTTGCATGTAGAAAGAAAAAAGGGATTGGGTCTGTCCTCCTAAGACATATATTATTGGTTAGCGATCAGACAGAATTTACATCCACATAGTTAAGACTTTTATGCTCGAAGGACCATTGAATGCCCCAACTTGTCCAGTGTGTCCCAATAACCACAACCCCTGAACTGGGTGGATTTATTTCATTATGACATTTGCTGTGTTCATCAACCTTCTGTGGAACTCATTCCCTACTGGTGGTTTAAGGGTTTACAGATGAACAGCGAGTGAGCAACCAAGTGAAGCCTGACAGGTGGACAATCAGGCATAACCATGTCCTCAGTGCTTGCAAATTCTGCCTGCATTTATTCTTTTCATCACCTATAGCTGAGACCCATTTCTTGACAAGGTGAGAGGCCCACTGGGGTATGAACCAAGCTTACATTCTTTCTCCACCGAGTGTTTCTGGCTCCATTGACTCAATCAAACCTAATTCCGAAGAAAGTTTATGATGGGAAAACAGAAAGAGCAAAAATCAGTGATTTTCTCATTGTTTCTCCCACTCGGGATCCCCCTGGTCATCAATGGTCCAGCGGGGCCAACCTGGGAATAATGCTGGTTGCTCTGTTTCCCAGGTCTGCTCTGTTAACTCAGTTCTGACTTTTTCCTTAAACATTAGGACTAGAGTAAATTCTGCTTTTACAAAGAATTCTAATTTAAGGCAATAAAAAAAGAAAACCTTTGGAAATAACCAGCATAAAGAAACATTTCTAAAGGGATGTCTCCTCCTCCTCTCCCTCCTCTTCCTCTGAAAATCTTTTTATTCCAAATATCTTTGCTTCCAAGGTAACACCTGACTCATGATGACTACTATAGATCACTTTTCTCAGTGACTTGCATGTATCAAACAATTTCATAGCTGGGCACTGTTTCTAGCCCCTCCTTAGGAGGCAGTGTGACACAGAATTCAAGGCTTTTGAGGGTGGCATATCCACTCCACAGAAGAGCTGGCATTTGGACTTCCAGCATCAACAGCTGCCCTTTCATCTCCCTCACCGTATGTCTTCTCTGCGACATGCCATGCTGCACTACACGCCTTTTATGTGTGTGCATGCATGTTTGAGGGTGTGTACATGTTTGTGGAAGTCAGAGGTGAACCATGAGTGTTGCTTTTCAGGTGCTATCCACCTTTGTTTTGAGACAAGGACTTTCATTGCCCTGGAGGTCACCGATTAAGCTAGATTTTCTCGCCAGTGAGGCCAAGGAGTCCACCTGTGTTCACTGTCTCAGAACTGGGATTACAGGTGTGTGTCACCATGCCTGGCTTAAACTGCTACTACTACAACAACAACAACAACAGCAACAACAAAAACCCAAACAGCTTGGTTTCTGAGGCTTTCAATCAGTTTCTTGTGCTTGTGATGCAAGCATGTTATTGACTGAGCCATCTCCTCAGTCTCTTCATCTTCTTACATTGTACTTTTGAGCAATGTTGTGGCCTGTCATTGAAATGAAATTCTTAAGAGGTAGTGGCTGGCTATGTATTTTAGAATTAAATTTTGTAAGTATTCAACTGAGCAATCTTCACAATTTATACTTTCATGTACAAACTCCTGGAAGCATATTAAGATGCATTTAGAGTGCACTGCTGGAGGAAGACTTGTGAGGTTGGTATGGTTATTTCCCCAAAACCTTTAAAGAGTGATAACTAGATGTCTTCTGTAAAGCAAGTGTTCTAAATCCTCACATATCTACAAATATCACGTGTTGAAACTCACTAGAACATTGCCTTTTTTTTTTCCTATTTCTAGTACCTTCTCCCTTTCCAAGAACAAAACTTTAACTTTTCCATGGATCTGTATATGTGCCTGAATAAAAAAAACGCTGCTTAAGAACAATTATGAGGGAGCAACTGAAATAATCCGAGTACAGTAGTTGGAAATCTCTACACATAGTCATTCACTCAACTGTCTCAGGCATTCATGTCCCATCTTTCAGACCACTGTGATAATTGCACTGCAATGAGTCTGTTTTACTATTCTGGATAAATCAATGTAGAAGTGTTCTAATCTGTGTACCTGTCTCTCTCTCTTGGCATGGCCATTCTTCCTTCATGTCAGGGCCTTCCTGGAGGAACAAAACATAGATTTCTAATTTATCATGGAGGCTGATGTCCTGGTGTAATCATGTTGTGTAATTTCACCCTCATCACTGCATATCTGGAATTATTAGACATGTTCTCTTGAAGAGACTTAAGCATAGGTGGTATTAAAAACAGGTAAAAGCTGGCTGGGCCTTATCTTACATTTTGTAAGAAACTTTGTGCATATACTACATTGAATGTCCAGGCCAGAACATTGATGAATGAACATTGGATAAATGTATACAAATAATGAATCTTAGAAAGCAGAAATTGTGGGTATATGTTTCTTTCTTTCCCTTCCTTCATTCCTTCCTTCTTTACTCTCTCTCTTTCTCTTCTTCCTTATTCTTCTTCTCCTCTTCCTCTTCCTCCTTTTCCTCGTCCTCTTCCTCCTCCTCCTGCTCCTTCTTTGATGGAAATAGGTTCAACAACTTGCCTAAAATTCCAGGCAGTAGGAACTGCTAAGAGTTTGTTCTAACAACAAATACTATTTGAGCCATAAAACTAGAGTGGTATTACTCCTCTATTTTAAGCTTCAAGAGAATGGCATATGAATATAGTTGTATTTAGACATATTGAGGCTAAAGAAATGAGGGGACTGTGGTATCTTTACTCATTGGTAGAAACTCTCAATTGAAAGCAAAGATTGCTATCACATATTCTCTAACACAGTATATATATGTGGTTTCGTGACTGGCCATGGAAATTCCTCTCCACACTGGATTTTCTTTCCCAAAAGAGAAAAATTTTTCCATCCCCCAACTTGAAATTTTGTTTGTTTTAAAAGTGCAGCAGTGTGTATTTCTCTTACAAACCAGTAGATGGCAGAAAAGGCCCAGCCTAGGCCCCTGGAAGTGCACAGCTGAGCTCCTGCAGTTGCAGAGCCCAAGGCAGCTTTTAAAAAATATAATCACCCACCTCCTTACCTGACACGTTGGAGGGGCTGATTTTCCAGGTCACACATGTCTTATTACTTTCGAAAATAATCATGTAGAAAGGCTTTTCATTGTGTTTATTGCAACATTTCTGCACAGTGGTGACTGTCAAGCCAAAATCAAACTAATAGCAGGAAAAAAATGGCGACCCAGGAGAAGTGCAAATAATTTCCATTAAGAATGTTCCTCATGGGTTTTCAAAGAAGTTTCATCAGCACATCTGATCACTGAAGCAGTCATGTTCATAAATTATTTATCATTCTCTCCTCTCGATCTTATCTTTCCCTCCATTGAAATAAACAAAATTCAACTCTCAGTGAATTCTCTTTTTAAAATATTTGGATAGAAACATTTTCCCCTACATTTTAGCATCAGAAACAAAGATCAAGTGTAAGACAAATACAACAAATATGTTTTTACTTTTAATTAGAATTTTCATGTTGTTACTCTTGACATTGAACATTTTGTATTAACACTTCATTTTTCAGCATATTTATGGCTCATTTATCTGGGCCATTGTGCTTTGAATTTTATGTAACATTGGTCTGATTTTAAAATAAATTGGTTCTGTGTCCTGGAGCAGTGGGGTCTTCATTATGGCTTCAGTGTTGAGAAACAAATTGCCTGTCCATGTCTTGGTTTTATTGTGTTAAGGGGCTGGAGGTATTTGACATAGTTGTTATGAAGATTATATCTCATTAAATGAGTCCATCAGTAAAACCTCTTAGTGCTTGCTAAAAGGTCATTGTGGCCAGTCCTGAGGTAAGACTAGTGTTGCCTAATATTCCTTCCAGTTTTGAGGGCCTGTGAGTCTATTAGTCTTATCCCATACAACCACAGAGTTACAGATTTCCTTCCCAAGAAGGGAGATTATTGAAAGATGCTGAGATGGGACGTTATGCACAGAGACATTTCCTCTTACCCATAACTGATGGCTACCCCCACAATGCACACCCACATTCCCCAATGAGGAGGGTCCCTGTGGAGTGGGGAGGACAGGATGGTGCCAACAAGGCTATATACACACTGTGTGCATAACTAATGAAAAAAAAAAAGAAAATTGTATAAAGGACGTGAGATGCGTTCACCTAGAAGTGCTTTTCTCTTTATGACTAATGGGCGCAAATACTTTGTGAAGTGTTCATGATCCATCAATGTGATCTAATAGAAAGAAGATGAAGGCTAGTGAGAGGAGAAAAAGAAAGCAAAGTTTCTGAAAGGATAGAAAGGACATTGCCATCTTGATCTGAGCTCAATCGATAAAGTTATCTAGGATTGAGCCAGCCTGGTGGCACAGGAATGTAATCTCAGCTAAGGAAGGAGGATTACAGACTCAAAGCCAGTTTGGGAAAAGTAGTAAAACCCTTCTGTTTCAAAATTAAAAGTAAGATGAGTGCTGGGGAAATAGCTTACCGGTAGAGTGCTTGCCTAGCATATGTGAGGCCCTAGGTGCAGTCTCTAGTAACATACACAAGCCCACATGCATGCACACACATAGAGTTACCATGATTAAATGCTTTGAGCTAGATAAATTTACACATAATATAGTCTCATATTTATTTTTTTAACTTTTATCATTCATTTTAAAATTCATTATTACACTACAAAATATCATTCCCTTACCAATGATAGTATGGCAACTTTTCTCAACTGCTTTGGTACTTTTTTTTCTAGCATTTTTGGCAAATCCACGTTTTCGAGGTTGTAGAATTTCATGAATAGTACCTTGCTTCTGGTTCTTAGCACTCAAGTAAGTGAGTGTTTCAAGTCCCGTTTTGCTAACGGGCAAACAGAGTTAGAGAAATTGATTTGCTAAGGATAGCTGACTCTGGGCTGGGGGAATAGATGGTCAGAGATCCACGAGTTTTCTCTTATTGTCACTGTCACACTCTGCTTTAAAACAAGCAAGAAATAGTGGTCAAGAATGCATCTCTGGAGGATGGCTTCTCTGTTCCACTCTCTCTTTCATTCCACACCATTCGAGTATATCCACATGATCACAGAGAGGTTGGAAATGTTCCCACTCTGGTCATGGGCAGGTTGGGAGTTTTCTATTTAGAGGTGTTGCAGTCAATATTTATTATCTACCAGTGACTACTTATTAAAAAAAGGATAGTACTGCACAGATGTGTGCATATTTTCAGGCTGGTTGCTGGTATACAGCAGGGTTCTCTGCTTGCTCACAGCATTGTTGGCTATCTTCCCCCAGCAGCTCATGTCCTGGTTTTAAGCACTACATGGTCTAACCACCTGGGAGCTGACTTCCTTCCTAATTCAGCCAGATGTTCTGCATTGGCAGCATGGGTTGTCTTCAGCAATAGGGTCTTTCTTACCTTTTCCCCTCAGTGGCTTTCTGATTGGCTAAGAGATCTGCTCGGTGGAAAGGAACCCATAGGCAGAACTGGGAACCGAGTCAGAGCTTTATGGAGACCAAGATTATGGACTCCAATGAGAATCTTCCACTAGTCTTTGGCCAAAAGTGAGGCTACCCCTATACAAATAGCTCTAAATTAACAATGTTTATACTAAGTTTGTGTGTGTGCCTGTTATTGCCTTTACAAGTTATTGGTCATGAATTGGATTTTTTGCCTTCAGAGGTGGTCTTAATAGTGAAACAAAATAATTATGATGGTAGGGCTCTGATCTATTTTCTGAAATGAATGTTCTATTTAGGCCTAAACAACTTTAACAATATTAATTTTGGTATTAATTTCTGATAAACCATGAAAAATTTTGAATCAGTATATCTTTATCTGAAAATTTTGTGGGCTGAACTGGTTCTAACCACATTACTTTTCAGCGTGTATTGTGTTTCAGACCTTGTGGTAAGCACATTGCATATATACCCACACTTAATTGACATAAAGCTTGTATAGTGTACATTATTTCCGCTTTGTAGAGGTACAAATGGAGCCATAACATGGAATAAACATGTCAAGATCCTGTGGCCTCCATGTGACAAGCCTAGAGGTTTTCTGACTCCAAAGCTCGTGTTTACAGCAACTGCATGAATCTGGCATGACGATGAAGGTCTCTTCCACCTCTGACATCTTGAGACTGCATTTCAAGTACTCTTTACTGTAGTAGGTAGAAGTGTTTTGACATATGCCTTCAGCTTGAGGGGGAACAAGACAATTTAAGGAAAATAAACACAGTGTATCACGTATAAATTTATACATTACCACTCAGGGGCACAGAAATGTAACGTTTTAGTTTTCTATACCTCAATTCCATTTTGTCTCAAGTTCCCTCAAGCTACCTACAGCTGACAGTGTATTTTTATGATGTTCTGGTATACTTGGCCCAAACTAGATCAATTAAGTAGTGTTACTTTGTCAGCTGTATTAGATTGAAGCATCTCCACTCTTGAGGAGAAGGATTCTACACACACCTGCTAGCTCAGCTTTATCAAGCCTATTACTTTCTCTTTGTGCATTGTTTCTTGGAAAACTGTAATTAAGACATGGAGGAGAGAGACATCTCTGACCAGTGCGCTATTTTCTGGGTCCTTGTTGGGCATTATCGGTAATGAAACTTGACTTATGGGCTAATCTCATATCTTCTATAGACAAGCAACATTCATGAACTGCATTTTTTTTTCTTCTTCCTACCCATGTAATTCCGTGAGTTTTGGTGTTCTCTGTTCCTCTCTGTGACATTTTGGAACTACTGGATGTACCACAGACCATTATGACCTGGCAAGTAAAAGAATAAGAGAAACCTTCAGTTCCTGTCTCCTTTTTTATTTTTTTTTATTTTTTATTTACTTATTTGAGAGTGACAGACACAGAGAGAGAAAGAGACAGACAGATAGATAGATAGATAGATAGATAGAGAGAGAGAGAGAGAGAGAATGGGCAATGGGTGCACCAGGGCCTCCAGCCACTGCAAATGAACTCCAGACGCATGCGCCCCCTTGTGCATCTGGCAAACGTGGGTCCTGGGGAATCAAGCCTAGAACCAGGGTCCTTAGGCTTCACAGGCAAGTGCTTAACCGCTAAGCCATCTCTCCAGCCCTCCTTCTTGCCATCCTTAAATTTCCTCAGCTTCTTGAGGAATGGGTCAGGTGGGTCTACTTCCTGGCTTGAGGCCAAAATTTGGGGGCCTCAGAGTCATTTGGAGACACTTACCTTGTTCTTTCTAAACCTTTCTGCTCCTCCAGTCTACTAGGCTGGGAAGATGTTTTATTTTATTGATGGGGAAGAACTTTCTTTCCTTCACATCCTATCTGCTTCAGACTCTGCAACTGCTCCATCTCCCTGTCAAGATGCTTTTCTTTTATCAGGCAAAAATCCAGCCTTATGAGTTTTCAGGAAACCATTTTCTATGTTATTAAACCTTGATTTCAGGAGTATTGTTTAATTATGGGTCTGTGGAAGTCTACTTTGATGAAACAAAAACTTAGTAATGGCTCTCTTATTCTTGGCATGTTTATCCAGCACTGGAAACAATTACAAATGGCTTGACTGTAATTTGATGAATGGCAGCAAGTCTTTGGGCAATTGGAAACAATTAAGACTGCTAGAAATGCCAGTGAATGCTATCTCCACTAAGATTTTTGCCCACCTTCAACAGTGCACAGCTTTCACTGGAAAGTGGGTGCTCAAGGCACCGTAATATTTCCAAGTACCCTTGTATAGAAATGTGTCCCTCTGATTGGTGCTAAGTAGCAAAATAGGAGAGAAATCATATGTCAATTTCAGGTGTACATGGTTAGTATATAAATGGTTTTCCTGTGTTTACAAGCTGAGGTCAGCATCACTGGCAACCTTGTGACCCTGCTAATACTGACTGATCCTTCATCAACATGGGTTTCTGTGTAACTATGTGGAACAGAGAATCCCTGAGCATCTTTCTGCCCGGTAAAATAGAAATCTGTCCATATGTAGCAACTTGAGATTTGTGGGCCCATTTGATGCATCAGCTAGTGTTACTCCAACTAAGAAGCAAGATCAAAGAGGCAATTATGTCACACTGTCTCACAACATTCTTGGGGAGATGTGCTGATTCGTCCCAGACAGGGAGAGAACAAAAGAGCAAAGAAAGATCCCACCAAGTCCATCTCAATAGACAGATAACTTTATCTGGGTTACTTACAGGGGTGTGGGTGTCCTAAGGGCAGCTGTACCCCAAGAAAGTCCCATTTCCACTCAGATTTTTACATCATGTACACTGTATGCTGTTGGGTAGGAGGAAGTGGTTATTGGACTCTCAAGGGAGCATCTTCTGAGGGCCTTTTAAACTACCACTTCCAAGGGAATTTATAACAACTCCATTACTGCTACAAAGACCTATCTATCTTCTGTACAATTCTGTTTATTTTGTTGCCATGGCTGCTGGCCAAGGTCTTCTATAGGTAATCACAGCTTCTCTGCTTCAAGATGGTGATGGTCAAGTTAAGCCTGAAGGAAACAGCTACACTCAAAATATGTTTTAAAAAATTACCCCTGCTTCAATAGCCAAGAAATTTTTCTAAAAGAATCAAAAAGAAAAAAAAGAAAGCATCATTGCCCATGTCCTTTTTATCCCCCACCATACATACATACACACACATTATACTTTGATGTTGGGTGTTTCAGTTATAGCCCATTTTTATATGGATTTTGGGACAATTTTTTAAATTTTAAAACATGTATAAAAAACAAACCAAAGCAAGAAATTATAGGCTGCAGAGATCATCTATTGCCTGGAAGTTTAAATTATTTACTTTCTGACTTTAAAGAAAAATGTCTATCCTTTGGACTAAATGGCAAAGACGTCAATAAACTAGGCTGCACTGTTCTGGTTGGACTCTGAGGTTGTGCTTTAGGCTTTGGAAATGGATGAAGTTGTATGGATATTGTATTCTTGATCTCCCACTAGAGGAAAAGAACGTTCTGCTCAGTCTTCATTTCTTACATCTATTAGGCCTTAAAAGAAGCTTGACGCATTCATATCCTTGACTGATTATTTTTGAAGCTGATAGTAAATTTAGTACTATTCAGACACAGCCAGAAAGGAAAAAGTGTTCATTTCTGTTTGTTTTGGATCGGTGACACACCAAACCAAGGCAATGGACCCCTGGATTTATGGGGTGGATGAAACATTTTCAACACTTCAGTACAGAAAAGAAATTCTCCTGAGATTTAGATAACCAAAACATAGCAATGTTCTTTTCTTCTATAGCCTCAGGAAAACCAAACACATTTGTCCAAAATAATCTATATTAACCACCGGGCTTTAAATTTATTATAGACACGTGATTTTTGGTCGGTTTGCAGCTAAACATGCCCGCTGAATCCCACTGGGTCATTGGTCATAATGAAGAGGCAGTACTTGCGGCTTCCTATGGGGACCAGCGTCAGGACGGCATCATGATGAAGTGGCTGCTTCTGATATGTGCCACTGAGCAAGGTTTGTTTAAGTTGGCAGATTTTAATGCTTGTGCAAAATATTTTTTTTTTATTTTCCTGCCTCTAATTATGTTATGATTAAGTTACATCCACTGGAGTGTAATTATCTATTGCATAATGCTCCTTATATGTGGGTCCCTAGAAATTTGTCACTTCAATAATGCTGACTGAAGGCCTGCTGCGCCTTTTTAATGATAAAACTTTCTTTGACATCATTCAGTTTATCTTCTTTTCCCTGGAAACTCCTTAATAATCACTTTCAAAGAATAAAATCCTAACAAGGGCTGTTTATGTTGCAGATTTTTTTTTTTTAACCTGGCCCTTAGGAAATCTGGGGCAACATGATTATAGTGAGACTCAAGTGGGAATGAGGCCTGCGTAACCACAGAGTGGGGAACGTCACCAACAGACGGTACTGAGAACTCATTTTCATTTCAATTTCCATAGCTATGAGTTTTTCCAGGGCCATAAGTAAATGGAGCTCTGATATATATTACATAATTGAGACTTCCTATTTGATTCACTCATATTTTATTTCCTTCTATACTTTAGATAGTTATGCAATTTCCTTTGCCTCTGAGACTGTGAGGATTTCTATTAGTTCACTGAGTCAAGTGAGTGATATTTTATGCCAGCCTTCTCAATTTTAACTCCTCCTCTCCCTTTTTCCCACATTGCATCTTAATTCCATGGGAATGAAAGTCATACCTGTCTTTCCCATCATTTCATTCCTAAGAATGTAGTTATCAGGCACTTGACAGATATCTGCTGAATAACTTAATGACAGATACCTCTGACCTGCAGTATCTTCTTATTTTACCACTTTGGAGTTTGTTTGGTCTTTGTGGAAACTAAGTAGTTAGATTATGTCAACTTAATTACTTACTGCTTTATGATCATGAAAATTTTTATCTCAGGATTGATTTTATTTAATTATCTAGTCATTGAGCAAATATTTATTATGATTCTTATATGAACCACATTATTATGTAAAGAGAGTTGAATAGGTCCATAATCTCAAAAACTTTCAATTGTTTTGAATTTAGTTTCACTTACATTCATCCAACATTAAAAATGAAATATCATTTTAATCAAATTCTTCCATGGAAGCTTAATGACAACAGGCTGTGAACATCATACGTTTTCACCTATGCTTTGACTATTAGATTATTTTTAGCCCCCACTATAGAACTTCCTTTTTATTGTAAGAGGGGAAAAAACATACAAATCACAGAAGTCCAAGTGGAAAATGTGCTGAAGAAAATAAGGGTGGCTGGATGGAGTGCCTCCTGTTTAGGGTTTGGAGAAGTCCTTTCTAAGGAACTGTATCAGATCCAGCTCTTCCTAAGGTATTTTTCTAGGCCTTCAGCACTTTGAAATGTTACTGAGAATGTTAATTATGTGTTGTTTATTAAATCTTTTTAAATGGTGTCAGGAGAGGGCCACTCAATAGGCCCTTCACTTATGCCTGGCAGAAAGTGTTCAGAAAGAGATGCTCTTGCCTTGTAGGAGATGTTTACACCATTGCTGTAAAATGCTGGAGTTTTGCTTTAGGGAGCCTTGTTTCTGTCACACCATACGCCCATTCCACTCAAGAAAACCCTGTAAAGTTACCTGATCCTATTATTGGCAGAGAGCCCCACCTCTGGCCTCTTCAAACCTTATAGAATATGTCTAAAATCAGACCTGAAGCAGGAAGAATATTCTCCTTATGACTCAGTGCAAAGTTCATGATCGACAGCTAGGAACGTTGTGCCTAACCCTAGCTTAAATTTGTCTTGGTGAAACTGAAAGTTATGTTGTGATTGGTAGAGCTAAACATCAGTTCATTTGTATGCCATATGAACACATCATCATTCCACTATATACTTGGGCTGTTCATGCTGTTCAGGTTCAAAGTACCCTTCTACGACATACCCCCAGTTTTCCAACATTAGGCCAGAATAAGTCTCCTCTTGATGGGGCTTTTAAAACCGCTCCTGGTTGTTTTACTATAAGTAGAGTAGGCTGAGTTGTGGCGTGAAGAGAAGTGGCTGCTGAACTGAGGCAGCAGTAGCGGTGAGGAGATGGCTGGAATAGTACAAAGGGTGAGTAGTCACAGAGATGGCAGGGAGTCGAGGCTATGGAGCCACGGGTGGATTGTGGACGTATAAAGAAAGAGCGAGCCAAGAGTTCAGATGACGGATGGCTGTGAAGAGCCAAGTGTGAGAAACTATGAGTCCCAGTCCCTGGAAGTGTTCTTTGGACCCTTCAAGCCTTTAAGGTTAAGGATTCCAACACCCAAGGCTTAACTGCTGCTGAATGCTGCCAACTGCTGCTGTTGCTAGATGAGGATTTCACAGCTGCTGAGTGACAAGCTACTGTTAGTGAGCCTGTAATCCGAGCACCTGGAGCTGTTGGTCTCAAGCTTCTATGACTTGGAGCCTACAGCTCTAGGTCTCAGGGCTTGGAGGTAGAAGCCTCTGGATCTTTCAGCTTATCCTATAAGTCTTTGACACTCAAGGGCTCAGGACTACTAAACTAGACAAAATTACTCCTCACATACTCCTAATTTCCATCTAAGGATAGCAAGAGGACCCAAGGCAGCTCACTGGAAACAGAAACAGCATGCACCTGTTGTGTAGGGATGAAATAGAAGAGCAAAGACAGATCTCCTGGCTGAGGTAGTGGCAACGGCATATTCATGAAGGCCCATGGAGTTGGAGCACATAGAATAAATGGAAAGAAGGAGATTCAAACAGTATATGGAGCCAAGTGATTGAGTATCAAGGTTGGATAAGGAGAGCCTGAAGATAACATTGCAAATTCATTATGTGGACATTAATAAGAATGGTTTTGGGGAAGCATTCTTAGGATACAGGATCAAAGGTCAAAAAGTAATTCTTAATCTTAGTCCATCTTCTACATTAACATCCACAAAGATGGGGCAAGCATTGTTCCTAAGTTTAGGTCATTACACACAATATCTTTCAGGAAAGTCCAGGGCATGAAAAAGAAAGTATTCTACAGCATTTAATCCAAAATAGATTCACAGGGGAAGGCTTTTCTGCTTGAAAGCAATTATACTGTACAATGTGTTCTTTTCCCTGGGCTTCAGCTTCCCATGATGCCCGACTTCATTAAAGCAGACAGGAAACAGCATTTTCTGTGGTGTGCTGGGAGAATTATATCTTCTGAGCTGCAACTAATTGTTTTGGTAAAAATAAAAAAAAAAAAGGCACAGTGTAACATTATATGACAAGATCAATGCTTATGTGCTGGCCAAACCTAGAGAGTAAAAAAACAAAAGCACAACACATTGCTTTATGTCACATTTTGTTGATAAAAAAATAAAACCTAAGAGAAACCAGCTTAGCTTAATGACAGATCAGAAAGACATTTGAGAAAACCTCACTGTAGCTTATCCATGTCATTCCCTCTCTTCCTCTACCTCTCTCTGTGCATTCAATGAGTGTTCTTCAAGTGACATTTATTTATTTCATTACTGTTAGTGTCCTCTGTTTCAAAATTACTTCTTTGCAAATGTGAGGAGAGTTGGGTTCTTGTCTTGGCTTTGTCTCTGAGTGAGTCTTTGGGTCTGTCCCTTTTTTTTTCTGTGACTTCCAAGGAGGATGGTGGTGATGAGTAGATAAAAAGAGAAGCCTTCCCTGCCCTGTGGTTCTGTGTGTCTACATATTTGTCATATATTTTAATAATATAACCAAAGGAACCATGGTTTCCCTCTAAAACAACTGATAATATTGTAGTTAATTTCTTGCTGCTGGGACAAACACCTGACCAGAGCAGCTCATGGGAGGAAAGGGTTGGTTTCAGGCATACTGATGCCAGGGAAAGCTTCAGCAAGGCAGAAGAGGCTGTCTCACTGCATCATAAATCCTCAGCAGAGCGAGAGCAAGAGAGCTTCCAGAGCACAAGCTGGCTCTCTTAGAGCCGGAATCAAGATCTGCCCTAGTGACACACCTCCCCCAGCAGAACTTAATCTGCTGAGGACTCTGTAGGAAGGTTAATTAAAAATACTTGAGACTATTGGGCTGTTTATATTCAAACAACCATAGGGAACATAACCAAAAGAAGACAGGAAGGGCTATGATGCAAAAGCTCCTCCATTAGGAGGATGTTTTCAAAAAGTCTTTATATTTACCAAATCACTTCTTTTCACCATATAAAGGAAACAGATTCATCATTACAGTTAGAGTTATGATAGTCTTTTGAACTGTTTGCTTTCCAAGTGTTGTCCATAGAAGAGCACCATCTACCCCACTTGGGAGCCTATTAGAGGTGTTGAATCTCAGGCCCTATCCTGGCTCTGCTAAATCAGTGTCTTCTATGTTACAAGAGTCCTATATGAACCAGTTTTTTTCTAAATTATTTTTACTTGTTTATTTATTTGAGAGAGAGAGAGAGAGAGAGAGAGAGAGAGAGAGAGAGAGAGAGAATGGGCTCGCCAGGGCCTCCAGCCACCGCAAACGAACTCCAGATGCGTGCGTCCCCTTGTGCATCTGGCTAACGTGGGTCCTGGGGAATCGAGCCTTGAACCAGGGTCCTTAGGCTTCACAGGCAAGCGCTTAATCACTAAGCCATCTCTCCAGCCCATGAACCAGTTTTTAATAAGTTTAAGAAGACCAGTGCTTGGAAGGCAGCTCTTTTAGCAAAGTACTACCCTTGCAAACATGAGAGCCTGAGTTGGATCCCCAGTACCCACATAAAATTCCAGGCCTGTATGACACATGCCTGCAATCCCAGCACAGTGAACATAGAGACAGGAGGATCCCTGGGGCTCACTGGCTGCCTCGCCTAGCCTAATTGGTTAACCCTGGGCAAATGAGAGACACTGTGTCAGAGAATGAGGACAGCATTCCTGATGACACCTGAGCTTGCCTTCTAGCCTTTGCATATACACACATGCGTGTGCACCTCTACACCTGTGAACCCACCTTCTTCCCCACTAAAACAAGTACTAAAAAATTAGACTGAGGTGGGTGTGGTGGCACAAACCTTTAATCCCATCACTCAGAAGCCTGAAGTAGGAGGATCACTGTGAGTTTGAGGCCAGCCTCGGCCACGTAGTGAGCTCCACGACAGCCTAGGCTGGCGTGAGATCCTTCAGAAAACAAACACACAAAAAGCAAATAAGAGAAATTAAGACTGGCTTTAGGTCAGCGGGCAAAAAGAGGTGGGTTATTAGTTAGTTATTTTGACTAAGTCCAGAGTAAACATGCTACTATTACATGCAGCCCCAACTGTTGCTGTGGTGCATACTCTTACATCTGAACTCAAACCACTTGCATAACAATACACCATCTATAAGCCATAGACTTTTTTTCTGCTTTCCCACTGATACACTGACCCCTATATTAGCACTGTGAGTTACCCCATGGTCTTTCAAATCTTAACTCACATTTATTCTTTCTGAGATGAGTATTTATTTAAGAAAATCCCACAATGGAAAAATGGTCACTTTAATTCATCACCCAAAAAGTATAATTTTAAAGCAAAATCAAAAATATTTTTTCTTCTGTTGTGCATATAATAGATATAGGTGTGTGTGTGTGTGTGTGTGTGTGTGTGTGTGTGTGTGTGTAGGTTAGAAGGTAGATGCATATTGCCTTTGACCTGGAAATATACTTAGTTTTGGTCTCTGCTTGGGATCACAGAGTAATGGGCTCTGCAATGATCACCTGAGTTAAATATTTATTTTCCAATTATCAGGGTCTGACACTGGATAGGTTATTTTTGTGCCATAGAGGTGGTAACTTCACTGTTCAGGTAATCAGTAGCCACCTAGGAAGCTGTTCCAATGCCCACTGCAGCAGAGATCTGCTCCGTGGCTCTGGGAGATGAGTTGTACTTGCAGTGTGAAACTTGGTTGCTTCTGTCTCAGAGAAATCATGGCCATCCAATCTCAAAAGAATGCCTTTTTGAAAGACATTACCTTGCCTTAAACAGGAGCAGACCATAGACCACACAGTGCAGGAAAATGTCTGACTGGCAAAACGTGGAAAATATTCTTGAAGCCAGTAAGAAAGTATTTGAATTGGATGATAGTTGAAGTCAACAGCCCTCAGAACACAGCTTGAGAGCTGAGTATGTCTTAAGTGTATACATTGTGAACCTAGGGACCTCATATAAAACACCATAAGTCATTCTGGTAAGGCCATAAAGGAAAGGGATTTTCAAGAAAAAAAAAAAAAAAGAAAGCCTTGATAAAACTTTTGTGTTCCAATGTATATATCGCTATGCCCTGAGCAGACAATACTTTAGAGAAGAAATGAGAAAGGAATAATGATCCAGAATGGTTTGTTACTTAGATTAATATAGTCACAGGCTTGACCCATGGCTGTATCTTTGGTACATGTCAGATTTCCTCAAAGAAACTGGAGATATGTGGGTTAAGCCACTTATATTCCAGATTATTGCAGTAAGTCTCAATGAAGGTGAGTGACATGCCAAGTTCATAGAGTTGATAGTAGATTTGGGACCAGAACTTTGGTTTCTTGAATTTTTGACCCTTGATATTTGGATTTCAGAGAAAATATAACAGACAGTTATAACTGGGTATAAGATACAAGAGATGGTTAAGCTAGTAAATTAAAGTAGACCACCAAATTACAAGAGCCTGATCCAACTATCCAGATTATAAACTTCTGTTCAGCTATCAATCAATATGAGGGCATGCTGGCTCTGAGGTGCTCCAGTCTGTGGATGTACGTAATGTAGAAATAGCTTAAGTTTCAAAGGAACATCAACAGGCCTCTTTACAACATGCTGGTGTGAGGGAAACTTGCCAGAGATTCAAGGGTGTGCTGAATGTTTCCATAGCCAGTGCGTTCTTATTTGTTAAACGAATGTTTATTTTTCTTTGTAATTTAGAAATGGGACCTCACTATATAGCTCAGGTTAGCCTCAAACTCACTATGCAGTCCAGGTGGGCATTTCACTTGCAATCCTCTTGCCTCAGCCTCCTGAGTGCTGGGATTATTGGTATGTGCCACTTGTTCTACTCAGCAAATGAATCATGACTGTGAGACAGCATTGGGGTTTAATAGTAAAACAAACATAAAGCACAAAGGTACCCCATTATAAAATTCATAATTCAGAAAAAATAAGTAAATGTGAATGTATTTCCTGTATTTTATTTTATTTTTTTGCAGTCTATGTCAGACACTGTGCTTGCTGTGGGGATATAGTAAGGAACCCAGCACCTGTACTCACAAGGCAACAGATAATTTTGGAAATAGTATTATGACAAAGGTGACATCTGCATTTGAGGAACTCAGGGTAGGGGCATCTGATACAAGTAAAGAGGGGTCAGACAAAATCTTGGTCCATGATGAAAGGCTGTGATGGCCTAAGCTGGAGTTGCTGAGCTCATGAATAAGTAGATTTGCTGGAGTCCCTTTCAGAAACTACAGAGAATATGCCCTGATGCAGACAGACTTACTTCCTGAGCTTGAAACCATTCCTTCTCACTTGGGTCCCAGGAGTTGAATGAGGCAATCACTTCTTTTGATTTCTTTGGCTGGGAAGAGAAGATTTTTGGCCCTTTCCCCAGAAGGCTGTTTTCCACATTCATCACAGTGTGTGACAGCTTGGCCATGTGATTAGCAGGTATTGACCTAAGCAGGAAATATCCTGCTGGATGTAACTGGACCACGGGGCTTATTGCTTTGGGCTTTTGCCATTGGGATAATGGAGACCTGAGATGTTTTGTTTTTGTTCTCTCTCCCAAAATGCTCCTGTCTGCAGCTTTGAGAATCTGAGTCAGACTATCAAGAATGATTAAGCTTTCTGTAAAGCCTGTGGATGCTAAATAGAGAACTTTAGAAGATTGTTTACAGATGAAAGAACTCAAGCCCAGAGAGGAGAGAAGGAACTACCCAAGGTGAGATGATGAGTTAATGCGTCAGCTTGCTGGACTTGACTCCCATCTTTGAATCCAGTCCAGATGCTCTGTGTCCAAATTCATGGTCATTTCCCAAGCAGCCTTCCCTTCCAGATTTAGATGAGACATACTTCTGCTTAGGGCTGCTTAAGACAATTGTCTTCAAGTGACAAAGGGACTCATTAATTTTTTTTTTATTTTGGGGTCATCCATTTCTAATATGACACATAATAAGGTTTTAATTTGTATATTTCAATTAAGCAGTACTGATATGCTATCAGTCAGTGCTCTGAAATCTTGCCTGACCAATGCCATTTTCAGCTGTGTGATTTTTAGGTTTACTAACCATTTATTCCCTTTGCAGCAGAATTGCAGTGTTCACCCAGTCAGTCGTTCACTCAAAACATGTCTATAGCTCCCTTACTATAATTTAGGAAGTATTGTAAGCCTGGGAATGGTGATGGAAGAGGCAGTTCCTGCTTCTATGGGTTGTTTATATACCAGAGACAGTTAAAAATCTTATGGCGACCAACACATGACTTGTTCATACAGTAAGGTCCATAATTAATATGAAAAAAGTACAGTAGCAGAAATTTATTGAAATTCATTAGTTGTGTGCAATCCAAAAATTGGATATAATTACCTTCTTGACTTGTAAAGAAGAGTCAAAATGAGACATTATAAAATTTACCTTAAACATAGTATTTTATAATTATCATTATTTTATTTCCTTTTCTTCTGGGTGTTTTTGAACTAAGGGTTGCTCCATAGCCTTGGTTGACCTAGAACTCACTGCTCTGTGTAGCCTAGACTGGCCTAAAACTCATAGCAATTCCATTCCTTAAGTTCCCAAGTGCTAGAATTATAGGTGTGCATCACCATACCTGGCTTATTATTTTAAAGTGTGGCAAAACATACATAATATATAAATTGACCATTATAGCTATTTTCTGAGATCAGGTTTCATGCAGCTCAGGCTGGCCTCAAACTTCCTATGCAGCTGAAGATGACCCTGAACTTTTGGTGCTTTTGCCTCCACCTCACAACTGTTACCAACTGAGTTATACCCAAGCCCTATTTTAATCAGCACAGTTCAGTGGTTTTAAGCACAAACCACATTGTTATACAAACGTTATTTTTTTTCATTTTCTCACACCAAAGCTGTGTACTATTGAACATTAGCTGCATGCTTTCTTTTCCTCACTCCCCAAAATCGCTATTGTACACCATGTCTCTATGATTTCAACTACTCCCAACAGCTCATAGATTTGTACAATGAAGTATAGTAATAATGTAGAATTGAAAGAAACAAATTTCCTTAGAAAACTCATAATTCAGAAAATTAAACACTTAAAAATTAATCTTAGCTGGGTGTGGTGGCGCACACCTTTAATCCCAGCACTTGGGAGGCAGAGGTAGGAGGATCGCCATGAGTTTGAGGCCACTTTGAGACTACATAGTGAATTCCAGGTCAGCCTGGGCTAGAGTGAAACCCTACCTCGGAAGACAACAGCAACAATGACAAAATTAAACAGGTTAATCTGTGTAGTAAGGTGGCAGAATTTCCTTCCTTCTTATGAACAGTTTATACAAACACACCACATTTTAATTGATGGCCACCTGGTTTTCCTCTGATATATTTTGATGCAAGCACTTAATAAGGACTACTAATGAGGGTTTTTAGTCATAATTATTCTAGAAACCACACCCATAATCCTTATGTAATTTCTGGCTAGGGTCTCTCTTGTGTGGAATGAGAACCTGTGTATTTGTGAAGCAATTGGGAGTACACAATTCTAGAATTTTAATTTTTCCACCCTTTCACATTAGTCTTGATTATATGAAATGATAGACTCATTTTTATCACCTTGTATCTATTGTTTTCAAAGACTTCAATTTTTATAGATATAATTATTTTGTATACTGAACTTTATTAGGTGTATATAATCTAATTAAATCTTATCATAGTAATAATAAGAACTGTACCTGACATAAACAGGTGAATATATTTGGTTTTTGGTGAATATACATTTTAGACTATAGGACCTCAAAGGCTGCAGACCTTTAAGAAGGTAGTAAATATGTAATTATCCAAATGATTCACAACTATTAGCTTTTAGTTTTTTTTTTTTTTTTTTTTTTTTTTTTTTTAGTCAAAGGGTCAGATGTTGTTGAAAAGAACTTTGTGGTTCTTTCTTTTGGGGGCTTGGGTTACCTCCATTAGTATAATTCTTTTCCATTCATTTTTCTAGAAATTTCATAACTTTATTTTTGTACAGCTGAATAAAACACATTGTGTACATATACCACATTTTAATTATCCAATCATCAAGTAATGAACATTTAGGTTGATTCCACTTCCTAGATACTAAGATTAGAGCAGCAGGAAACATAGATGCGCAAGTATCTCCGTGGTAGGCTAGAAAGTCCAGATGCCCAGCAGAACTAGAGCTGGGTCATATGGAGAGTTCTATTTTTAGCTGTTTAAGACACTCCCACACTGCTTTCCATAGTACTCATACCAGTTTACACTCCCCAACGGAGAATAAGAGTTCTTCCTTCCCTACACCATCTCCAGCATTTTTAACCTTAATTTTCTTGGTGATTACAAAGTTTGACTAGGGAACAAGAGGTGACAAGAAGTTGGAGAGTGGAGAAAAAAAAAATGAACTAAGATAGAGGGAAAGGGCACAAGTGGGAGAGGGAGAGGGAAAGGAAGAAGGGAAAATTTGTTTGAAAAGACCTTAATAAAACCAAATTCTTTGTATGCTAACACAGTCTTTTGCTATTAACCAAAAGTGTGACTATGACTCAAGGGTTAGTCACACATTTTGAGGCACAAGTCTTTCCAGCCTCATTTCTTTTCTTTTTTTTTTTTTAATATTTTTTGTTCATTTTTTATTTATTTATTTGAGAGTGACAGACAGAGAGAAAAACAGATAGAGGGAGAGAGAGAGAATGGGCGAACCAGGGCTTCCAGCCACTGCAAACGAACTCCAGACATGTGTGCCCCCTTGTGCATCTGGCTAATGTGGGACCTGGGGAACCGAGCCTTGAACCGGGGTCCTTAGGCTTCACAGGCAAGTGCTTAACTGTTAAGCCATCTCTCCAGCCCTCCAGCCTCATTTCTGATGAAGCAACCCTTCTGGAAAAGATGTTTAGATTCATCTTTAGGGGTGGTGACAAATTAGCCAGAGAAAGCCTGGGAAGGTGTTTTAGGTTGAGGTAACTGTAATGATGGTATGGGGCAGAAGAAACATCCAAACCACTGAACTGTTTTGTCTTGATGGTAGTAAAGGTAACATCTCTTAGTTTAAAAAAGAGTTATGATATGTTAGACAGTTCGGAGGGAGGGGTACAAGTTGAATACATTAGACATAGATGTTCTGTTCATGAAATTTTCTATCTAGAGAGGAAGATAGGTCCTTCCCAAACACACATATGCATTTGACACTGTGACATGTGCTGGAGTAGATCAATAGAGACTATAAGACAGCCTGTAATGGAGAGGCAGTCAGCAAGGATGTGGGGGTGAGGAGCCAAAGTACTGAAAGGACTGGAGGTGAGTATTTCAGAGAGAAAAAACTTCAAATGCAGAGGTGATAGTATAGAAACTACATCATAAGAGGCTGAGACTGGAAAGGTGGAAGGCTCAAGCTTCTGGCGTCACACTAAGGTAGATAAGAGTTAGGGAAGAGGGTTTCTAAGCACTGTCTTCACCTCTAACTCTCATTCTCCAAATGTCATATCTGCCAATCAGCATATTCCTTCCTGCTTGCCTGTCTGACCCTGCCATTGTACTTCTCTCAGTCTTCTAGGGAACCAAGGCAGGCACCTCACTGGTACACTAATTTCTATGTTCTGTGGGATACTAGTGGCTTGTCATGGACAGCGAACCTCTGATGATTGAAATGAAAAATGAGCTCTTTTAAAATTCTTTTCCTGGCCTGGAGAGATGGCTTAGTGGTTAAGGTGCTTGCCTGTGAAGCCAAAGGACCTACGTTCAATTCTCCAGTACCCATGTAAGCCAGATCACAAGGGGGCATGCGTCAGGAGCTCATTTGCAATGGCTAAAGGCCCCAGTACTCCCATTCTCTCTCTGTCTCCTTCCGTCTCTGCTTGCAAATAAATAAATAAAAAAAATTCTCTATAGCTTTTCCTTGCTTAGCATCAAGTACAAGAAGGCACTGACTTCAGTTTTGTGAGCCCTGCTGAGACCATTTGTATTATCTCCTAAGCACTGCCAAATCTTAATTAGTTACGTGACTTCAATGCCAGTCATTCATTGCTGAAAGTCATTGGGTCTACAGTCCCTTCATTCCTCTTGTGTGTTGCTAGTATATTACCCTTGGAGATGGCAGCTGAAATGGAGCCCTAACCTCCATCTTATGATTTAGTGTTTCTAGTAGAATAGTTACTCTTCACTTACAAAAGTTCTTTAATTGAATATCTTCTTTGTGTCTGAAAGTTTACCTTTGATATAGAAACAAAGACTCAATAGAAACATTCCAATGGTCACATGAGATGGCCAAACATTACACTGGGTTTTGTTTCTTTGTAAAGACAAAATGAATATTGATTCTAAACATGCTCAAGTTTACTGTGTGTATTTCACTTGGGCTAACGGGGTGGGCACAACTGGTAACATAAATCATCAATATTAATTACACTGTTTGACACTGTGGTTATGGAACTACTGTGCTTATAATGCAAGCAAAGAAATCATATTTGGTTCACTTCCAAGAACGTATTATTCTTAACTTTTCAATGTTAAATGCATTTTGAAACCCATGATCCTTCCTAAGGGTTTACTGCTTATTTCATGGACGAATTGTGACATGGCACTTCAAGATCATATGTAAAATGGGCATGGTCTCTCATTTCACCTTCTAATTGCATCTGAGAACCTTACATGTGATTGTAAAAACAAGGATACTCTGAAGCTGGGCTTACAATGTATCCTTAGCATTCCCATGCCTTGTGAACAAACGTATGTCACCAAATATGTTAGTGTTCTTTCATGCTTCTGGTTTTGAGTCTGTTCTTTGCCTATAATGCTTTTGTCCTCTCTTGCAACTTACACACTCATTCATCTTTTAAGACTCCTGTTATCTCCACTGCAGACCTTGTACTCCCATAGGTCTTGATGCTTGCTCCTTTTCCCTGTTCTCATAAAATAACACATACTATTGTCATTATACTTATTGGAGTTATCAATGTTATTATATTTTACTTGCTACTAGGAGCACAGGAAAGTTAGAGAACTGTCTCAACAAGTTTATTCTCAGGGTTATGAACTCCACCAGTTAAGAAGAGCTCTTTATCGACACTGGGTAGGCTACTCAGTAAATTTTTGCTTAAATATAATCAACAACAATAAATGCAGTGACCCTGTATTAAGAAATTGGTTTAGGACAACCTTACTTTTACCAAGGTTTTAATGTTTAAAACTATCCTTTCCTGCATGTATCATTGCAACCATTTTACCTTTAGAATGTCTAAGACACACCAAGGTTAATTAGTTTGCTGAAGGTCTTTTGGATACCAAGAGGGAAGGCTAAGATTTGACCCCTAATTCTGTGTTATTCCAAAGGCCATATAAGCTGCCTCCCACTGTCAAGATTTATGTTGAAATCACAGAAGCAGCTGGATAGAAAAAATTAGAATGATGACTAATAACAGCTTATATGAGTAGCAGTTTACATTGGTATAGCATTTTACCGTGTATCATATCCTTCATGAGCAGTTCTAACTTTATTAAACACATAATAATTTTCCTGTGTAGAAAAATTACAAATTAAAATATCAGTAAACAGGAAATTAGCTATAATCTTTAATATCTAAAATTAACATTTATCTATTTTTTATCAACATTTTGGTATACGCTGTCTCTCCAACTTTATGTGTGTGTATGCATGATGCTGTACACAATGTTTCTTTGATAATATATCAATAGCTATAAATGACTCATGTTCACAATTATATTTCATGACATTCTATTTTTGAGATGTGTCATAAATTACTTTGTTGGTATTTCTGTGATTTTTTGCTTTAATGTCACACTGAGTTCTGGTGTTGCTCCCAAAAGGATGATATTGGATCACTTAGTGTCTTGTATCTCATTACTTTTTGCTCATTTGCATGCACCTTTCATCAGTATAATTTTTAGAACATAGTAATGTCGACCAGGCCACAGATCCATCTTCACTGCATCTCTGCTCTACATGGCTTCCTGACTCAGTTTCTCTTGGCAGCCAGAGTGTAAATATGCCATATTTCCTTATTTTTGGCCTTTGAAGTAGGTTCTTTTTGCTTATACATATTCCTTGGGCCTTAGTGACTTAATAGACTTTATGTTTTACTTAAATTCAGCACATTTTATTACCTATGAAATGAATTGGATGAATAAAATTTAAAAATTAGCCTTTTTTGAAAATATACCTTATGATACCATTGTCTATCAATGCACTTTATTTTTATGTGCTATACCATTGAGTATGGGTAGAATTATGCATAAATATCTTATTTATACTTCAATGAAAATTTACAACTAGTCTATATTTGAAAGCATTGCATTCTCAAAAAGTATATTTGCATGTCTGACTTCTGGACATAACATGTATTAGGGAAAAAACCTAAGAATTAAATCAAGCCACTGTTTAATATTAACCAAAATATTACCTTTACCTCTAATGACGTCTCAAATGTCTTGGAAAAGACACAGTTACTATTTAAAATTATTTTGGATTTTCATTTTGTATCTCATTAAAATACATGATGAATGGTGTTTTCTTTGCTACAACAAGTCACAATAATCCTAGTATGTTAAAATGGCATGCTCTTAATTATATCACTTTTTAAAAAAGTGTTTTTGCTTATTTTCTATTATTTATTTGAGAGCAAGAGAGACAGAGAGAGAGAGAGAGAGAGAGAGAGAGAGAGAGAGAGAGAGAGAGGGAGAAAGAGGCAGATAGATAGAGAATGGGTCCACCAGGGCCTCCCGCCATTGCAAACAAACTCCAGATGCATGTGCCAACTTGTGCATTTGGCTTACAGGGATCCTGGAGAATTGAGCCTCAAACCGGGGTCCTTAGGGTTCGCAGGCAAGTGCTTAACAGCTAAGGCATCTCTCCAGCCTCATTACATCAGTTTTTATACACCAGGAACTCGTAACTGACATTGCTTGATTTTGTATAAGGCTACATACAAGGATTCTCACCTGCAGACATAAATTTCAGAGCACTGATTTCCCAGCTTCCTGCACGTTCTTGGGTATATGTTATTTCCTTGATGAGGCAGTATTCATGCATCATGTGTCCTCACATCCAGCAATGCATTGAAGTGAAGCACTGAAATTAGCCTGCTAGCATGGTCTTATGTAATATCTCATTCACTTCAGTTATGCATTATGAGCAGGTCTCTACCCAGAATCAAGGTCAGGAGGTTATACTAGGGCATAGTCATAATAACCAGAAAGTGTGGATTATGCATTGAAAACTCGTTCAACATCTGCTCACTAGAGTCTGAATTCTAGCCTCCAGTGAGTCTTATTCTTTCCACACATGCAACATGCCTTCATCCCCTCCTAACACTTTTAAGAGTCTCATTTTACTATTAATTCAGAGTAAAAATATTAAAAAGTCACATTAATCAAGTCCAAGTGTAGATGAGACTCCCATGTGTGATCTGGTTTTTGAAGCTACTCAGACAAAAATTATTTCATATCTATAGTTCTGCAATATTTCAAACAAGTTTTCCGTCTCCATTTGCCCAGCCTATATAGGTGAGACATATTAGGACAACAAACACAAATAAATTTGGTTGAAAGGAGAGAAAGGGAAGTCTTGTATGAATAGTGATATATGAAATTTCTGAAATCCAGATGGGGAAATATTGGAATTTCATGGCTGTTGCAGTCCAGTTCGCATTGCTGGCAGAAATTAGCTGACGAAGAGCAGGTTGTTGGGGGATGGGGACGAGGGAAGAAAACAAGGTTTATTTTGGCTTACAGACTTCAGGGGAAGCTCTTAAGAAAATGGTGGACATCACCTTCTGGCCAACATCAGGTGGACAACAACAATAGGAGACTGTGCCAAACACTGGTAAGGGGAAGCAGGCTATAATACTCATAAGCCCACACCAACAACACACCTCCTCCTGGAGGCATTAATTCCCAAGTCTCCATCAGCAGGGAATCTAGCAGTCAGAAAACTTACGTTTATGGGGGATACCTGAATTAAACCACCACATTCCATCCCTGACCCCCCAAAGCTGATAAGCATACCTGATATAAAATATAATGCCAGGCTGGAAAGATGACTTAGCAGTTAAGGGACATGCCTGCAAAGCCTAAAGATCCAGGTTCAATTTTCCAGGTCCCACATAAGCCACATGCACATGGTGGTGCGTGTGTCTGGGGTTTGTGTGTAGTGGCTAAAACCCCTGGCACACCCATTCTTACTCTCCCTGTCTCTCGTACCCCTCTCTCTGTCTCTATTAACTAACTAAATAAAAATAAATCTTAAAAAATATAATGCCTTCAGTCCAACTTAAATCTCCATAGTTTTTTTTAAAATATTTATTTATTTATTTATTTGAGAGCGACAGACACAGAGAGAAAGACAGATAGAGGGAGAGAGAGAGAATGGGCGCTCCAGGGCTTCCAGCCTCTGTAAACGAACTCCAGACGCATACGCCCCCTTGTGCATCTGGCTAACGTGGGACCTGGGGAAGCGAGCCTCGATCTGGGGTCCTTCGGCTTCACAGGCAAGCGCTTAACCACTAAGCCATCTCTCCAGCCCATTAAATCTCCATAGTTTTATCAATCCTAGTGATGTTCAAACATCCCTGTAATCCAAGGATTTTTAACTGAGCCATAATGCCAAAAAAATCCCTCCCCCCAAAACCCATAATGCTGGGCTTGTTGGCCTTCACTTTTAATACCAGTACTTGGGAGGCAGAGAGACAGGAGGATTGCTGTGAGTTTAAAGCCAATCTGAGACTACATAGTGAGTTCCATATAATCCTGGTCTAAAGAGTGACCCTACCTTGAAAAACCAAAAATAAGAAAAATTCTTTGCTTTCTACATGGCTTCAGGAAACAACTTTGCTTAGCTGTCTGTAGTACACAGAAAGGATCCATCTTCCTAGCTCTCAATATCTGGTCATTTCCCTCCTTCCTGCTCTCACTGGCAAGGTCCTCCAGGACACAACTTTACTAACAGCCTGTTCCAGCCTTCATTAATGTTTTTCAATTTATGCTACTCAAAACTCTTTAGCCTTTGCCAAATGATGAGTTCTAAAGATAATCTTGTATTTGCATTTTTTTCAATATATTTTTTAAATTTTTATTTATTTATTTATTTATTTGAGAGCGACAGACACAGAGAGAAAGACAGATAAAGGAAGAGAGAGAGAATGGGCGCGCCAGGGCTTCCAGCCTCTGCAAACGAACTCCAGACGCGTGCGCTCCCTTGTGCATCTGGCTAACGTGGGACCTGGGGAACCGAGCCTCGAACTGGGGTCCTTAGGCTTCACAGGCAAGCGCTTAACCACTAAGCCATCTCTCCAGCCCTTGTATTTGCATTTTTAATACTCGGGTGCTCTTGCCACAAATATAAGATCTTTATTATCTTTCTGTGCTAAGGGGCTTACAGAACTTTTTTTTTTTCTTGCAATGTCTCTAGATGAGAGTTTTGAGTACAGCTCAGCTGGGTCCTTTCAAGGCTACCACTAAACTTCTCAGCCAGAGGTGAGTTCTATCTAACCTGGAGGTGAAGCTCATATGGTCCATCTTTAAAGCATCTAGAGCATTTATATACATGCGAAATAAACAAATGATTAGTCAGGCCACTAAATAAAACTAAACTAGAAATAGGCATGATGCATGGTGTTTTAAACATATGGATATGAAAAAAGTCAAAGTTGTACATATTGCTTTGCCTGGTAATTTCTCCTTTACGAGTTTATTATAATGAAATAACTAGCAAAGCAGAAAAAGAGATTTATACATAGTTATGTTCTTTAAAGCACTTCTTATAACAAACTCTAATGCATCTGAAAATAGCCTAAACATTCCTGAAGAAGGAATTGTTGAGTAAATGATGGGATATCATGAAATAATTACAATGATATTTAAGATGACTATTTAATGATGTGTTGAGATGCTTTAATAGGTAAGAAAAAAGATATGAAATTGCTTAAGTTGAAGAACTAGTATGTCACATAATTTATTATTAGGAAGATATGGGTAAAGATGTTAGTGATCATTTTCTTTGGGATTTGAAATTGTTCTTGACATACATCTGTTCTCAACAAAGAGCTAACTGCCTTATTTTGAAACTTCCCAGACACATTTTTCTTTTAAAATATTTATTTATTTATTTTTGAGAAAGAAAGAGGGAGATAAAGAAAGAATGGGAATACCAGTTGCATGTACCACCTCATGCATCTGGCTTATGTGGGTACTGGGGAATCGAACCTGGGTCCTTAGGGTTCACAGGCAAGCACTGTAACTACAAGCCATCTTTCTAGCCCAGATACATGTTTTTATTTACATGCATGACAAATGTTGGGAAGTAATGAAATGACCTTAGCCAAAGCTAGTTTTAGGCGCTTATAGAAGTTGCTTTATAAAATTGGTTGAAATGGAGAAAGCTTGATGTCACATGCAGTGATTTCTTTCTGTTCCTGGTCTCACAGCTGCCAGGACAAAATGACATAAGTTACACACAAGCATCAAGACCACCTTATAGATGTAAGCGAGGGAAGACAGTGTCTGCGTTCTGAATGTTCTTTTGCACTGTGGTCATAGTTTCAAAGAAGAGAATAAAAAGTTCGCATTCTTAACTATGAATTATCTTAATTATGAAGGGGTACATTTGCCTTAAGATAAAAGATTTTGTGATTTTTTTCACAAACATTTCAAAATGTATTACATGAACTGATTTAGTCAGCATGAAGATGAAGTTATGACACAATGCTAGATAATCATGGGATGAATTTAAATTATTTTAAAGACTATGGGCTAGAAAAAAAAACCCACAATTTGTATATTCCAAATACTATGTGATTTAGGTAGTCATACATAATAAATGTTATAGTCATATATTTACCTATTCACTAGTAAGTAGATATTTATCTTAGCTAAAAATAATGATAACAGTATGAAAAAATATTTACTGATCGTCTCCTTGTGAAATTAGGGTAATGCCTGACATAGCCACATACTAAACAACAATGTACTCAGTGGACAGTCTTGTACACCATCATGGGACCATAAATTCTCTTGCCTAATGCATTATAGTCACCTTTACCTGTATACTCTGCAATACATTCACATGGATGACACTGACAATGCATTGTGTAGACTATGTTCTGTCATTAGGTAGCACATAGCTGTATTTAGGCTCACTCTGTATCTGACATATACTGTTTTATACTGTGTATGTTTTCTGCTAGAATTAGTGTGACAAAGATTCGACATTAGTTTTCATCTGCTGATTTGAAAAGGTACTTAAATTTGCAAGTAATTAAGGAGAGGAAAAGGTATTCTCAATACTGTTCCAAATTCACATTGTCAAATCTCAAATTCTTTTTGCATATGTGGCCTGGAATTTTGTGAGCGAGTTGCGGAAATTTCATGGGATTTAAAGTAGTAGAGGACAAAAGGGAGAGGGAATAGAATGCCTTCAATGCCAGCTATAACTGTCCATTTGCATTTTTTTATTTGGGTGGGGAAGGAGGATGAGGGACAGAGAATGGGCATGCCAGGGCCTATAAACCACTGTGAATGAACTTTCAGAGGTGTGCTTCCCTTAATATGGATGTGTGACATTGCATGCTTACATCATTTTGTGTCTGACTACATACGACCTGGGGATTTGAACATGTGTTCTTAAGCTTCACATGCTAGCACCTTATCCACTAAGCCATCTCTACAACCCTATTTGCAACGTTTTTATGACTTCTTCTGAAATTGAAATTAGCATCATATTTACTCCTTGCCACTACAATATCACACTAAGAATCTGTTTCATATTCTCATGCCCACAAAGAACTAGAAAAATGTTATCCACAAAGGCTTGTATAACCATTGAGAACATCCTCTCCCTAGATCTGGAGATCAAAGTCAGCACTTTGGTTAAATGGGAGTGGGGTAGGGGATTGTAGGTAGCCTTTGTGTTGGGATCTACTACTTTCTGGTCATAGCACTTTAGTTACATGGTCAACCCAGTGTAGTGGCCATCGCCAAGCTCACTGGAAACTGCCCATATGTAGGTAGCCATTTCTTCTAGATGTAGTACATGAAATCATATCCATGCTAACTTACACTTTGCTTTGTGCTGTGGCTGGAGTTGGAAGCCAAACACCGATGGAGTGTGTGTGTGTGTTCTTTTTTGCTACCCTCAAGGAGGTGGCAGAGTTTGCTCTTTTGGGCTTCTGTTGCAGAAAGTACACCTTTCGCTAAGAGTGTGTCAGTATCAACTTCTGTGAGGCAGAGGCTGAGGGTGACGACAGCTGAAGAAGCAGACTGTGCCTTTCTCTCCATCTGTTTCCCAAAGCCAAGGCCTTTATTTATCCAAATAAGATAGCTAGAGTTGGAAGGGAAAGGACTATTTTTATATCCCTGAGCCCAGTCTCTGGTGTCCAAAATGAATATAATTAGTCAGTACAGAATTGTATATTGTATCCAATGGCCCAGAATTCTCTGTATATTTGTGTCTCTGTCTTTCTCTTCCTTTTTCTCTCTCTGCTTGCTACTACAGGATTTTATTTCTTCTTTAAAATCAATGAGACACTTTACGCTGAAGAATACTGAAGCTGGATATTGTAGACATATTGACTAGCCCCAAAGAGTTAAAATTAATTAGTCCCTCTTCTCAGTCATTTCCTTCTTCTCTCTGCATGTAGAGGAAATAGGCCCAGGGTGCCATTAGTCCCATTATTTCTCAACTCTTTGTTAAAACCCAGATAAAGACTTCTGTCAGAGAGTTCCATTCTTGAGTTGTTTATACTATGGATGAGTTCCACATAATGGATTAGCTATCATATCTTCACTGGAGCTTGAATTTCATTATTCTCATTAAGATGTCATTTTGGGAGCCTTGCTGTTTATTTATATTTTTCAAAATATCACATAATGAATCCTAGACTTTTATAATTAATCACTGAAATATCTTTCAAAATTATATTGAATATAATAGCACTCATTGTTAAAATTTTTCAAAATATGTACTCTATTCAAAAAAAATCTGATTAAGAATAGGCACTTTTGATATATTAAAAGCTCATCACTGTCAACCTTAAATGGCTATTTCATACTAAATGTTATATATTTTAAAACAGTTATTTGATTATTAGGAAGGAAAGAATTAGCAGTAGGTTTACAATACATGTCTTCCCTTCACTGGGTAATACTCCAGGAAAGAAAGAATAACTAAGGGGCCTGACAGCTTTGTTAACATCCTAAGAACAGACCTCCTAGCTTTTAGCCATAGTAATTGTTACCTCTACAGTCTTGCCTATGATGACCAGTAGAAGCATGTACCTAACATTCCGAGGGTACACTATGATAAGCAAACTTGGAGTCTATTACTTCATGAAAAGTGGCAGGGGAGATTATTATCAATTGTCTGACTCCAACTGACATCACAAGTATTCTTAGAAGAAAGACAGAGGGTTTCAGCGAACAGAATAGGTCTGCACAAGATGATGATAGAGACTGAAATGATGTAGCCATGAGCCAAGCAGTGCTGGAGCCACTAAGGTAGAAGGAATGATGCCACCCCTTGAGCCTACAGAAGGAGAAAAGACATAGATGGGTCTAAATTTTGGCTTAAGGAAACAGATTTCTGGCCTCCAGAACTACAGGTTAATACATTTCTTATGTGAAGCCATCATGTTTGTGGTAATTTGTTGCTGTAGCTATAGGAAACAAATACAGGAGCAAGTGACTATAGGGGCCCAGACCATGCCATGCTCTGAGGAGCTGGAACTTTATTTTTTATGGGCTGGGAAATAATTGGAAATTGCCAGAGTGTTATGAGCAGAGTGATGGGCAGTAGAGAAACACTTAAAAGCCCTCTGTCCCACAAAGTCATGTGACTCAGACCAGCAGTCCTTTGGTGTCACATTTTCTACTTAGTTGACATGGACGGAGTGCCTCACCACCCTGCAAGTCCCTGGGGTGAAGAAAATAGAAAGATACACTCCTTAGTCCTACTCCAGCATGGTTTTCAAGCAAACACAGGTTTCTTCTTACTAGGTGATAATCTTCCTTTACTAAAAAGACCTCTTTCTTTTATCTTTAACTTATACACACTTTTATCCTAACACAGTCTCTACCATTTTGTTCTGTCTTTCCATAGCTTGTCTTTTATTGTCTTTGTCAAGGTTCAGAGATGATATGTGTACAAAGCCTGCCTCAGACAGATGGGAGGATGATGCTGGGGATGAGACAATAGGATAAAATAACAATTATAATTAAAAAACATCCTTGGATGTGCCTCTTGTTTAACCCTTGATAAGAGAGCTTCAGTATGAGACCATATGTCTCTTCCTAAACATGTCTGGTGTTAATTTAAACTACTTATCAAACCAAGAACCATTCCTCTCTGTGTTGCATTCCTCTTTGAACTCAGTGCATTGCCTTTTACAGATTTAGTGCTCAATGCATCATTGTTGAATGATTTACATTTGGTCAGAGTGTGGTGATTAGAGAGAGAAAAAGGGCTTGAGTTATGAAGTAGAAAAAAATAAAACTTACATTTCTCATCATACTCTGCATAAAATAAGGGTGTAGGCATCGACTGTGTCTTGAACAACCTCCCTTGCCTCCTCCATGTATGTTCTCAGAAGGGAATTATGTGGGTGTTCTGCTTTCCAGTGGCAGCTGTTGAGGTGGCACTTCCAGTTTGAGTAACAGAGCTAACTCATCTGAACTGGAAAATCTTAGAATTTTATTAGTATTACCTCTTCCTCTCCACCCATCCCCTCCTACCCAATGCCCTTCTGGATAAGAACATTTAGTTCTAGATTTATTTCAAATATATGCTTTTTATATTGTGAATACTAACACCAGTATCTCATTGGCCAGACAAGTTCAATTCATTTGTCTATTATTTGCTTTAATTCACAAGGCTTTGATGCAGTCATATCTGTATGTATTTACAAAATATACAGAAAAAGATAAGGAAAATACAAATGATAGGTTTGTGAGGTACAGATTAGATTATAATGAGATCTTAAAAAAACTAGATAATAACAATATAATGAACATATCAAGAAAATCTACTATGACACACTTTTGCTTTTAGACTGATAGAACAATCGGAAGGCCCACCTTTAACTAATATTCCAACTTTTTATTATGTTTGTTTCCAAATATACAGAGGGAAAGAAATGGTCTTCTAAGAGATAGCAGCAGTGCATCTTGCTTTGGTAAGAAGCCTGTATGTTCTGTGGACTACAACTGCAACATTTTAGGATATTATTATAGAAATAGAGAATGACCTTTGTGAGGTGAATCATAATTATTCATAAGGAAAATAAAAATCAAGGAAGTGGAAGAAATTTCAAGCAAAAAGCCAACTTTCTCAAGACTCACACCGTGAAATTAAGTGACGGTGTCCAAGCCAGTGTGAAGCTGCTTTTCATTTTGAAGTGTTAGAATAGGGACAGATATTAGAGGTCACTGGATTCAACATCTTCATTTTCAGTTGTCAGAAATGGGCTCAGAGAGGCTAAGTGATTTGCTCCTGGTCACACAATCAGCATGCTATGAAGCCATAACTACATTTTAGGATGTCTGAGTCCTACTCTGAACTCTCTATTCTACTTCTCATTGCTATCATTGCTACTTCCAGCTAATATTACTCGGAGAAGGAGATATGTACATGCTTACCTGGAACTCTGACCTGAAGAAATTTGCCAGGAGGAGAACAGGTACAGTCCGTACAGGAACATTGCAGTTGCGAGGAGCATTTACAGAAACTCTATATGTACTGTATCTGACTTTGGCATAGTTTTGGCAGAAAGCATTACCAGATTTTGGGCCAGCGAGGAGACCATTAAAAGAACCATGGGACTAGGCATATTAAATGATGGAATCTAAGGTTTGAGATCATACTTTTTTAAAAAATAAGCAAGTTGGTAGCTATGAGTTGAGGTAACAAGATCCACACCCACAGGAAGGCTCTGTGCAGACTAAGTAGCCTATCAGAATCTCAGCAGCCTAAGGTCAACACTAACCCCATGATGGAGCTTAGATAATTAGTATGGACAATGTCTGAGTCACAGTTTATTTAGCATAGAAAGATGCAGATTTGAAAGAAAGATAGGTAAGCAAGAATTATCTCTGTTCAAATCTTCATATACAGATCAGTGAGGTTGGGTAAGCCAGATACTATTTCTTCCTCTCCTCAGGAATGGTTGTAAGGGGAGGGAGTGAGCATGCAGATTGAAGCTCTCATGTATTTAGCTGACAGAGACTGGAAGATAAATGCTGACATCTGAGCATATGATAGTGCATCAGCTGGAATGCACCTGGCAGTAGGTAACAGACCACCTGTTCAAAAGCATCTCAAGCCCTATGGATGTTTCTAGAAGTCTGGAGGCAGACAGTCTTAGGGTAGTTCTGGTGATTCAAGATATCTTGCCATCTACCCTTCCAAGTACCTTGATGATTCCTTTCTTAGCGGCAACATGGTGGCTACAGCTCAAACACGTGGTTGCATAAAAAAAAATAAAGTAGGTGGAGCCAGAGAAGGTGGCACACATCTGAAGTTCTAGCACTGAAGAGGCTTGTAGGCTGAATCAGGAGGACTGTGAGTTTCAAGCCAGCCAACCTGGGCCATATAATGAGATTTTGGCTTGATAGACAGACAGACAAACAAGCAAACAAACAAACAAAGAAATGCAAAAAAAAAGTACCTTCCTCGGAATGTTGCTTTTATTACCAAAGGAACATAATTCTTAGTTTTCTTTGCCTTTATTTTTCTAGACCTGGGTCATATGACAGATATAGCAGACATAGACCTATTATCAGCTAATTTCAACAGGTTTGCCATGACTTACTTAAACGATCTATATAAAACCGTGTGTGTGTGTGTGTGTGTGTGTGTGTGTGTGTGTGTGTGTGTGTGTGTATTCCATGCATCAAAATTTTTATCTCTTAGTATGGCATATTGGAAGAAACTTAACAGTTAGGCACATTTAGTTAGTGGATTGAATATTTTTTAATGATTCTGAGTCAGACTTGCCGAGTAGGTAGTATCAATATAGCAGATTTTCAAAGGGTTTCAACTAATATCATCCTGGCTTGAGCAATTAAACCTTTAAGGCTAGTTTTCTTGATGTTTCTTATTAACTTCAGAGATCTTCTCTTTGGATTTATCATGACTTAATGGGGAATACAATAGAAGCATCAAAAATTTCCACGTTTCACAGAGGGATTGGGGAGATGAGCAAGAGTGCTGTTTCTGATAATCAGCAGGGTATAGGACACAGACCCTGAGGATACTCAACATATACAAAGCAGAAATCCAGAGGCTCCCAAGAGCCCATCACTAAAATAAACTTAAAACACACCCAATATGACTCAGGGAATTTTGCAGAAGAGGGGCCATAAAGATTGTTAAAGACAAAAGTTGTTGCGACCTAGTTCCTGAGGCATTGCCTCTCCCCGGTAACTGACTGCTGCTCCCACAATGCATGACCCACAATCCCCATGGGGATAACCTGTGACCCCAATAAGGAGGACCCTCTTCAGAAAGAGGGCAGAGATAAGGGAAAAGATAGTACCAACATATGATGTTGGCATTCTAAATATGTCCATAATCAGTAAAAAAAAAAAAAAAATTAAAAAAAAACATTTTTCTTCTTTCTCTAACCCAAGTTGAATAGTCATAGTTGGATAACTGAGCCAGATGTAACTGGCAGGGATATAACTTCACCTGTACTCAAGACTTTCAGAAAGCAAGCAGTAGCTGTGTGACCTGGGGGGAATGTGATCAGTCTCTCTTGTCTTCTTTCTAGCAACTGTTACCATAGGCTTATAGGGTAATTTAAAGATATTGACAAAAGCCAAGGGTTTTCTAGTATTTCTTCATGTCTTAATTAGAGAAGCATCTTCCAGTATTCATAGGCCTTTATGTGTTTTGTACACTCTTTTTCAAGGTAGAACACATACACACACACACACACACACACACACACACAAATAAAATTCACATGGCACAGTCACTATGGATAGCAATTGCACAGGTCCACACAAGTTAAGTGCAGAATTAATATTTGACATATCACCTCTACTCCTACATATGTACACAGAAGAATTGAAAACAAACTTAAACAAACATTTTTCACGAACTCAAAGAAATATTGTGACAACAATGTTCATTGCAGCATTAGAATTATTCACCGTATCTGAAAGGTGGGGGTCACCCAACTATCCATTGTGAAGAAGGGAAACTTCGAGTGTTTCACAAAATGGCTGATGCTGCAATATATTTTCCTTAAAAAATATCCTTACCTCAGATGCTATGTACTAACAGTAATAATTATGATTTACAATCTTCAAAGAAGTTCGTGTTCTTTTATCTTTTTCTCAGTGTATGGTCAACATGTGTGATGTCTGCCTAAATCTCTAAGTGGGTAATCTGGAATAGGTTTCCACCCCCACACCCCTTCTCTACACCTTATGTTCAGAACAAGTTGAGTGACAGGCTGAGGAGGAATTTTCTTTTATGAGACTGATTGGAAAACTGAATAGTCAGAAAAAAAAAATCTCTTTTTATTTAGCTTTCCCATATGATGGAGCCCTACCATTAACCACATTTTCTTACATTGTTCTGAGTCTCCTTGAGACAGATGTGAGAATGGCCAAATGGGTCTCAGAAAGCTTTGTGTTCTTACACTAATTGGGAACAACATTTGCATAGCATTAGCATTTGACTCAGTTACAAAACCAAGCGGAGAACAATGGAATGTTTGTTTATGTATTTCTTATATTTGGTGAAGCAATGAAATGTGCTTTGTTTATGTTAACTGACTGGCAGGGGAAAACTAGTGGGATTGCTCCCTCTCAAAGGCAAATACTAAGATATAAATGTTCTGTGGAACAGTCTACTAAATCTGAAAGTTTGTTTTTAACTTTCTACATTAGCTAAGTGATGATCCCATCAGGATGAAGGTGCGCCTTTCTTCCCTATCCTACTAGAATTTGTATATATGATTAAAGATTAGACTTTTCCCATTCCTAAGAAGTATTGGGCCCCACTTATGAAAGACAGGGCATATGTTTCCAAATTGCCATTATCAAAGAATTTTATAGAAACACCATGGTGAATTACCCTGGCCAATCTTAGATACCTTTGATTTTTTTTGTTGTTGTTGCTTTGAGTAAAAATAGCCTTTTAATGTCCAAGTTCTTTCAACACTGCATCTCTCTTACCCTGGCTGTTAAGCCTCAAAGCTTGCAAGACGTGGAGAATGAAAGAAGGTGGCCTACTGAGAGTTACATGTGCATGCCAGCTGGGTTGTTTCTCCCGGGAAACACTGGAATCACTAGCAAAGGTGAAATCACTTCTGATTATGATGATAGTGACAATATCTTCAACATTCTGAGTGCTGTGGTGTAGGAAGAATCTTATAGAGCTATGTACTTTAAACCTCAAAGACAACTCTGGTAGGAGAAAACAATGAGGGAAAAAACAGACTGTTCTGTATGAATATATTTGGGAGAGAAACTAAAGTTTTTTGGAGGAAGAGACATTTAATCAAAACTCTAAATTTCTAATGGAAGACTAGAGGAAAGATTGTCTTTGGTAAGTAGTGTAGATATACAAAAGCCCTGAGGGAGGGAATGATTCAGTCTATACAATGAGAGGGCAGATTAAGGAGCTGGGGAGTAGTGAAGAAGGAGAAACATGACCTCATATAACCTGCCAAGGGCTAAGTCATGTGAGGTCTCTATCCCTGACCCATTTGTGAGAATTAGTTGTATAGGTTGATCACTGCATACATATCATCTGGGCTTTTACTATTTAACATCAATCATATAGGATACTATATCACATTTCTTAATTAACACAACAAAATTAGAATTCACACAATAATTTTGTGTATTGTAATAAACATTTTTAGAAATGTGTTTACTGACACAATTCTAGAGTACACATCCAAACAAATTAACCGTAGACTATTAGACCCCACCCTTTTATAAATATCTTACAATATCATCTATAAACAGCCTCTCAAAAATTTGACTTTCTCCTGTTATTACTTCTTTTTTCCCATTCTATCAATATTTCCTTTCTCTCATCTTCTAATCAATAGTCATTTTCTATGGAAATCAAATTAGCAACTTGTTTGCTCATTGATCTTCACAGAACATCTCCTTTCACTTCCTATTATCTTACTACAAAAATTACTATGTAAAACCGAGAGAGGCTTCTTCCCATTGTATGTGTAATTATATGTGATTGGGCAATTACTTTTTATCCTCATATCAATAAATTCTGAAATTTTACTTTTATAACTCATATACATAAAGAAGCATAGCAAACTCTATAGGTTTCTTGCATGTATCTGATGGCCATTTATCATCAAATCCAAGTATTTTAAGATAATAAGCTAGAAGTATTTTTGTTGAGGTGTTAAAATGCTTTTGGAATATTCTACTGCACATGGTCCATTATAGGCAATACAAAGAGGCACACAGTAGGTTTATGAACATCACCCATCCTGACATCTTACCACTTAATCATGGTGGTCTTGGTGTTTGACGTTTTCCTCTTGGTGTTGAAGTCAAGATTTTGGTTGCAAACAACAGAATCCTCTTTGGTTTAAGCAGTAGTGGATATAAGGTAAAGGAATTGAGGTGCCTTCTAGATTTTCAGAATTGTAAGAATCCCAATCTCCGAAGGTATGAGGCTAAAACTAATATATAAATATGTAGAAAAAGGAGACAAATATCTCTTTAGATGCATGAAGCCAATGTGATTTGAAGATTACTTAGATATGGAGATTAGAGAGGGGAGGCAATAAATATGAATTATGGATTTCTACTTAAAGAGCCACTCATTTGACAATCCCATTTTCTGAGAGCATTGGGGCCATGTGCTACATGTGACTATCAACAACTTCTGAGTTCCCTTCTAGTGTTTGAAGAATTTTCACATTATTAATACTGTCTCATCAAAGTGGAGTTAGAATTTCTTTTTATACTTTTATTGCTGAGTTACATTATCAGAGACACTTTAATTTCCACCCAAATGAGTAAAATGATGAAATCGTATGTCCAGGATCAATCTTTATGTGAGTAAAGTGAAAGACATACTGACTTCTTCATGAGAAGATAGCCACAGGCATTTGTTTCCTGTATGAAGGGTCTTTGAGAGGAAATGTTGTTGCCAAGGAGCAGAAGCCCTGGTGTTTTTGCTAGTACAGCTGTAATGGGATATAATTAAGTCTGATTCTTGGCTACCTAACTTCCAGTTTTACTGCTATTTCCTCCAATTTCTCTTCAACTAATCTTGCTCTGCTGCCAGCCTATATTTTTCAGTGGAGTTAGAGTCATCCTTTAAAACTGAAAATCTGATAGTACTGCTTCCCTAATCAAATCTCATCATGGCATTTTTCTGGCTTTACTCAAAACTCCTAAGGAATGAGTCTCCTAAGGCTGCCATAATAGATTTACACAAGCCTGCATGGCTTGAAACGAAAGAACTGTGTTATCTCTGAGTTCTGAATGCTGGAAATAAGAGTGGAAGGTATAAGCAGGGTCATTTTCTTTCCAAAGCCTGTCAGGGAAGGTTCTTCCTCAATGGGCCCGTAGCGGTTGGCAAGAATTCCCAGTGCTCCTTGGGTCATGGTGGTGTAACTACAGTCACTGTGCCTTCTTTTTCCTCATGAGACGACCTCCCATTGGTGTGGGTTTCCATGGCTTGACAGGGAATGCTATGCTCTTATATGGCATCCAACCATATTGGGTTAGGACTTACCCAGTGCAGAATGACCTCAGTTAAACGGGTTATAGCTTCAAGAGCATGTTTTCAAATAAAGTCACATTCATAAGTATTAGAGCTTAGAGTTTCAAAATATATCTTAGAGGAACAAATTTAAACTCACAACAGTGGCCAACAAGGTAACCCTATGTCATTTTCCACCCCTCCCTTCCTACTGTTGTCCAGCTACTCTTGCTTTCTGTTCATTTCTTGTGATTTACAGGCTATCTCATGTCCTCAGAAGCAGGTTCCCTCCCTCTGGAATACTTTCTCTGCACCAAGCTGCTGCCCTCATGGTTTACCAAGTCTTATGTATCCTTTTACACATCAGAATGGGCGTACTATACTAACTTAAGTATCCCTTATTCTAAGCTTCGAGCTCGTCATAGTCCTTTGGTACCCATGCCGCTCTTTATCATAATGATTTGCTCAATACCATAGTTACAGGAAGGTCAGGGGTAATCCATTTTCTCAACACCATATTCCTAGCAATGATTGTGAACTTTCAAAAAGGATAATTTTACCAAGTCTGTATTAGTTTGAATACATAGTAATCTAGATCCAGGATGGTGTTGGTTTGATTCCAGTGTCCTCCATAAGCTTAGGTGTTCTGGATGCTAGTCTCCTCAGCTGATGGAGGCTTGGAAATTAATGACTCTTGGAGGCAGTGTATTGTTGGGGTGGGCTTATGAGTATAATAGCCAACTTTCCCTTGCCAGTGTTTGGCACACTCTCCTGTTGCTATTGTCCACCTTATGTGGGCCAGAGAGTGATGTTCACCCTCTGCTCATGCCATCATTTTTCCCCCACCATTGTGGAGTTTCCCCTAGAGCCTGTAAGCAAAAATAAACCTCTTTATACCACAAGCTGCTCTTGGTTGGGTGATTTCTACCACCAATGTAAAACTGACTGCAGCAGCAAAGTGGTTCTGAGAAGTGGGATTAATGCTCATATGCATATATTTAATACTTAGATTTAGGCATTATTTCTGTTTCCATTGTTGAATATGAATAGCTTTGTTTTGAAAAAATACATATGAGAGGCTGTAGAGATAGCTTAGTGGTTAATGTATTCCTGAAAAGCCTAAGGACCCAGGTTCAACTTCTCAGTACCCATATAAGCCAGATGCAGAAGGTGATGCATGTGTCTGGAGTTTGTTTGCAGTGGCTAAAGACCTTGGCATGCCCATTCTCTCCCTCTATTTGCCTCTCTCTCAAGTAAACCATCAAACAAACATGTGGAATTTATAAACTTAACATTAATATTATCCTGTGGTCAGCCTTGCATTTTCTATTACCTGTCTAGTATGTAAGAAAAATAAATGTCTTTTAATGTCCTTATTATTTAACTAACCCCACGTATTGACTATAGTTTGCAGAAAGAATTGAAAGGGTGGAGAAATAAAAATTTGTTGGAGATCATTCCTTATTGGTTTTCTGAAAATGAACTCAGGGTGTGCTCTGTACTGGGATCACATGAAATTGCACACACAGTAATGAGCAGATGCTCCTCACTGGTGTAATTTGTGATAAAATTGCTAAGTGTTGAAATCTTACAAAGCACTTGTCACAAGAATGCTGTACTTGACGTTCACTGCTACTGATAGATCCATTTCCATATCTCTTCAGCATGTACTCAGATACACACATACACGACACAAGTGGAATTTCGTGAGTGCAAAAAAAAAATCAATATCTCTGTGTTTATTCAGTGGGTTAGTGAAACAACATAGGGATGTTGGCATGAATTTTAAGAAGGGGAGCTGTTCTTCAAGTAGATTTTTGCGTCTTTCAATTCCAGTATAAAGACTCCAGGAATCTGGAGAGAGAGAGAGGGAGAGAGAGAGAGAGAGAGAGAGAGAATGTGTGTGTGTGTGGTGTGTGTGTGTGTGTGTGTGTGTGTGTGTGTGTGTATCAAATAACTTAGAGAGGGGAAAATGCAATGGTAAACATTATGTGCTGGATAAAAAAATATGGAATATAAATGTAGCAGAATATTATTCATCCTATACGAGGAAAGAACTACTGCTATTTGCAGCACATGGATTAACTCATAGCACATCAGATTAGATGAAACAAACTCATCCCCAGAGGACACATATCAAATGACTCTATCTTCATGAGACATCTAAAACAGTAAACTAATAGAATCACAGAATCACATGATAGAATGGAGTAGTGGCAGTTAAAGCCCAAGAGAAGGGAAATGGGAATTTATGTCTCTTGTTATTTATATAAGATGAGGAAGTTCTAGTGATTGGTGGCATACCATCACACATAAGAGTTAAAAACACAATATTATGCTCCTTAAAATATGCGGTAGATAGATATCATGTTGTATTCAAGGCAATATGCAAACATGTGCACATACACACAAAAGCACAATATTTAGAGGTGAAAAATATCTTGGTACTCTGGAAAAAATATTATAGACATATACATACATACACATTAAGGTATTGTATGGCAAATTTCCTCTGCATTGAAAAGTATAAACCATGACTTCCAGCTTTATCAAAAACAGCTTGGTCAACTAACAAGAGAAGTATGGGGAGAGTCACCAGGTGCTCACCTGCGTTTTAGACACCCTCTGTGCCAGCTATATATAATAATGTACATGATCTAGTGACCTCACAGAGACAGAGAACCTAGAGTAAAAGATCTAGGAACAGTGAGCTCCATCTAAGCGGTTTCTTTGGAATCTCCATGCTTTGTAAGTAAACTTTCACCTCAAGGCTGAGGTAGGAGCATTTTTTAAGGGTAATCCCAGTATAGTAAATCCCACTGAAGTGCTGCTTTTAGGGGAGGGTCTCCTGCTCTGTAAGTAAGCCCTCACCCCGAGGCTGAGGGAGGAGCATCCAGGGGAATAATCCAATATAGTGAGCCCCACTGAAGTGCTGCTCTATGGCAACAACCCTGCTTGCTGCTAGCCTTTCCAAGCTTGAACTTCTGTATTTAAATTTTCCTTCACCCTTCCCACCTTCTCTACTAGTCCTGTCTTCCGAAGGCATACAAAATAAGTCACAGATCAAGAAATCTATTGGAAATAAAAGGTATATTAGTTGCTGTTTATCCTATCATCTAGAATTGGCTGCTTGTTAGAGATTTTCCCATAATGTAAATTCAATAACATCATTCTGTTCTTTTGGAATATTAGCCTCCAAACTGTAGTGCACAAGCCAAATTTTTTTCCCCAAAGATAATACTGTGTCATCAGTAGCTAGATTATATGGATGTGGCAAGGGAAGGATAGAAACAGAATTGGTCCTTTTCACTGTAACACTAAGGGAACCAAATTAGCTTGGAAACTTTTATATTTTATCACACAACTTAAGTTCTATTTTAAGACAGTCTCCAGCTCCCAGAATGAAATACTTCCATTAGGAGATACAAAGCCATGGTCTGATGAACTTGAGGGTGGGGTGAACAATTGTTTTCTTTAGGCTGGTCATGTTAATGAAGTGACTAGGAAAGAGAAAGACTGCTGAAACGTTATCAATCTTTGCTGCTAGCAGCAAGCAGGGTTGTTGCTACACCATCAGGTGAGGGAGATATATGTCTCTAAATGAGGCTGGATTTGGATTTTCTTTGGCTTTTTCACAGACAGTCATGAAAGAAAATAGTTAATCACAGCTACTAAAAGCTCTACTCTCTAAGAATACTGGTATTACAAAGTGATTCAACATTAAGAAGAAGGAGGAGGAAGATAAGGAGTAGAAGAAGGAGGAGGAGAACGAACGAGAAGGAAGAACAGGAAGAGGAAGAGGACAAAGAGAAGGAGGAGAGGGCGGAAAAGGAGAAGAGGGAGGAGAAGAAGGAGAAGGGGAAGATGGGGGAGGAGAATGAGAAGGAGAAGAAAGAGGAGAAAGAGGAAGAGGAGGAGGACAAGGAGAAAGAGGAGAAGGAGAAAGAGGGGGAGGAGAAGGAGGAAAAAGAAGAGGAGGATGCCAAGGAGAAGAGAAGGAGAAGGAGGAGAAGAGGGAAGAGAAGTAGAAGGAGGAGGAGGAGAAGGCGGAGAAGGAGAAGGAGGGGAAGGGGGAAGAGGAGGAGAAAGAGGAGGAGAAGGAGGAGGAGAAGGAGTAGGAGAAGGAGGAGGAGAAGGAGGACAAGGAAGAGGAGCACGAACAGCGTTGAGTCAAGGGAAAGAGAGAACAATGTCAGGAGGATTGGCACATATTCAAGGAAGCAGTTTCCTTGCAACCACTTGATTCTGGTGCTGAATTTAGTGGCACATCATTTAGTCAGCATGCATTGTTGCCTTATTTGCAGGATGAATGTAGATTTCCTGTCAGGAGAGACTTGGCATGCCAGTGCTGGTGCTTTGTATTTTCTAAAATGATTGGTGTGGATGTGAACCCAGAACAATTTTTTTCATTAATACCTATTTATTCTTAGCTATTCAGTAGCTATTTTATTTTCATCCATATCAAGTGGGACAGAAGTCTGAAAGAAAAGAACACTTGAGTAATTGCCCACAACATGAATTCATGGTAAGAATCACTGACGTCATTCACAACAGACTTACCTAGGCATTGTAGGGACACCTGTGTGTGCAGGTGTGTTGGCACATGTGTGCACATGCATGTGGAAGGCAGATACCAGTGCTGGATATTTTCCTCAATCTCTTTCCACCTTATTAATAGAGATAGGTTCTCTCCTTGAACTACAAGCTCACCAATTTGGCCAGTCTATCTAGCCAACTTGCTCCAGGTATCCTCTGGTCTTTGTCTCTTCAACACCTCGATTACAGGGGCCAGCTCCCATGCCACACTGGGTATTTGAATGGATTGTGAGGATCTGGATTCAAAACTTCATGTTTGTGTAGCAAGTATTTTACTCACTGAGCCATTTTCCCAGCCCCAAGTCTATGATTTTTGTTCATCACAGAAATTACTGGCATTCAACCTTTCATTGATATCAGGCTACTTTTATGGGTTTTATTCATATTTAAACAGGAAATGGTTCTAATAAAGGGGAAAAAAATCAAACACTGAAACATCTATGTCCCTGGGCAAGTTATATCAGCCATTGTGCTTTGCTCTTTTGACCATTGAAATGTGGATGACAGCGCCTTCTTTGTATAGCTATAATAATGGTTAGATCAGTGAGTGAATGAAGGCCAAACACATAGGCCATGTGTGCTTGTATAAAGTGGTGTCTATGAACCAAGTACTGTGCCAGATACTTTGTTTATATTATCTTATACATTTTCCCTAAGCTCTTGGCCCTATTTATTTATTATTGTCTCTCTATTTTACACATGAAGAATGGGAATCCTAAGGGTATTAAGTCATATGGTTAAAGTGATAGAGGCAGTAAGTGGTGAAATCAGGTTTTCAACTCAGACATTCTGGCTCTATTCCAACATATGGTCTTCTTAATTAGCACTTGTCAAATCTCTCACAAATATCGGAGAAACTCAGAAGCTAATCAATGTGAGAGTATTTGGTGTTTTATAAACTGTTACACAAATATCAAGATATTAAAAATTATACATAAAATGGAAAATAGCACAGTTGTTTAATACTTCCTATTTATGAAATCTCTAGTTAGCACTTTCAGGGACAGACAATTCAATGTTTTAGGAAATTGGCATAACATATTTTTTGAAACCTAGTTATTTCCTCACTCAAAACATTTGCCTAATTTTATTCTTCCTGTCATTTTGTTCCTTTTGTAATTCTGTGAATGTTTGTCCCTCAGTGGAATACGTTTGCATATTGGGTAAGACTCTCATGTTAGTGAGGAATATTGTTGATAGGCAGAGAAGCAGAAACAGTTTACTGTTACACAGGAAGCTTATGAACATATTGAGGGTTGTGTGGTAGTTTGAGTACAAAGTGTCTCCCATAACCTCATGTTTTTGTGGTTAAGCTCCACACTCAGTCCCCAGCTGCTGGAACTTTTGGGAGGTAGAGCCTTGCTGAAGGAGGTGTGTCACTTCTTCGGCAGACCTTGAGGTCTATTAGTCCAGCTCTACTTGGTGTCTGCTAGCTAGCTCACTCTTCTACCCATGTGATGTGACAAGATGTGGTGCCCATTCTCTACTCGGCTATACATTTATTGAAGCTTCCCCTTGAGAATGTAAGGCAAGAAAGAAACTTTCTTTATGCCCATAGCCTGTTCTTGGGCAGATTGTTCATTTATTTATTTGAGAGAGAGATGGTGTGTGTGTGTGTGTGTTTGTGTGTGTGTGTGTGTGTGGTGGATTGGTATGCTAGGGCCTCTATCCACTACAAATGAACTTCAGATCTCCAGATGCATGCAGCACCTTGTGCATTGGCTTAGGTGGGTACTGGAGAATCGAACCTGGATCCTTAGGCTTTACAAGCAAGTGAGTAAGCCATCTCTCCAGCCAGGTAACTGTAACAAGGGCTTCTGTTGATATGTGAAGATCACATATGAAAATAACAAAGAAGAAACCATTTCCAATGTTGGGCAGTTGGATTTAGTTGTTACATGGGGTGATTGATATGAGGGAAATTCTCAGGTCACAGAATTTGTGAGCTATTTCTGTGTGTGTGTTGAAGGTAGTGCTATCTGAATTTCTACTTGGTGAGATTGCTTAGAAGTTAAGGTGCTTTCCTACAAAGCCAAAGGACCCAAGTTCGATTCCCCAGTACCCACATAAGCCAGATGTACAAGGTGGCGCATGAATCTGGTTTGTTAGAATAAAAACAGGGGTAAAATGCTTACCTGTGTTTTCTAAGGGCATACAAATGAAAATGAGGCTGTCGTTCCAAGCTCGAGGTAACGTGGCAGTGCTCATGGAACCCACCTTATGGGGGTGCTGCAGAGTGAACATGTATAAGAAACAATGACAGTATCAGCTGCACATTTACTACTTAATCAACCATCAGAATCATCAACAGCCTTTCAGTGTGGAGTCCACTTACCATGAAATTGCCCTATTATTTAGAGAAGCCCCCAGGGCTTGTCTCCTGTGTTTAGAGGGAAATCCCCTCAGTATAACATCATGTCTTCCACTCCCTCTTTTATTCTGGTTTGGAATTTGCTTCAAGAGCCCAATGGACTGTGGACCCTCCTTCACACTACATCTCAAAATGTGGTTTCCAGCACTGATACGGAGTACACCTCCATCCCATGACCCCATGGTAGTTCTGTAAGTATTTGATGTGCTTATAACACAGCACCAGCATCTCCTTCCTCTTGGTTCCCCTTGGCCCAGGCAGCATGTGGACTGCCTCATCTCTCAGAATCTTCCATGTAGACATATATCTTTCATGTTAACTAGGTCACAACCTTCTCTCTTTAGGGATGGGAGGATCAGCCTATGGAAGGGCAGCGCTATACAGGAGAAAAAACTGGGTGAAAGATAACGTTCTGCCCTCAAGTTTTATTTAATGTTCAGTGAACTATGATGTAAATAAGTTGATGATAAAGACGTTTGATTTTTAGAAATTTCAATTTTTATCATTTTTTAAAGTTTTTAAAGCTTATGCAGCAAACGATAAAAGAAATATCTGTTTCATAAAGCATGAGAAAGTCAGCTGAATTTGTTTATCAATGTATGTATTTTTTATATTAACATTTCTCTCAGAATAAGCCATATATAAAACTATAGTAATATACTTTTTATAGATAAGGACAGGTTTAAAATCTTATATACTTAAGTCTTTTAAACCCAAGATAGTTGAATTTATACTCAAAACCTCAAGCTTCATATTCTGGTAAGTAGTGAATCTTCTGTTGCAAAGATTTAGTGCTACCTCCCATACTTAGGAGACCAATGCAGAAACCTTTCTAGCATTATTTTTTATTATATGAAATAGTCTTTCTAACCCTGAGCCTTCATTGAATTAGTTATTGCCTATTCAGCTTTCTATTTCCAGCTCACCTAATGCTTTATGCAGGGGATTCTGACCCACTAATTTATGTGAGGTGTACTAACCTCTAGCACTGATTACTTTTTACACCATCTTTGTTGTCAAATAGATCATTTGTATATGTACATTCTATGTTTGCATCTTGTTTTCTGGATCTCTTTTAGGAACAGTCCCCCCACAAGTAACACCATTGACTCCATGTCAGATAAAAGGACATAATGAGGAAGAAATGCTGGAGAACAGGGGAAAGGGCAGATATGTCCTAAGAGGATGATCCAAATTTTCAGGAAGAGAGATCAGAGCAAGATGAGTTTTGTGTCTTATGGTGTTCATCCTGAGGCAGGCTAAAGTGAGTAATACACACAGTGGTCAAAACAACAGAATGCCTGGTGTCTTTCTGGTTTGATAAACATACTGGAGTACTGGTTTGATAAACAAACAAGCAGTGAGAGGATTAGCCATGAAAAAAAAAAAAAAAAGATGGAACTTCTGGAATGAAGAGAAGAAAAATTGCGAACTGAATGCCATGTTTAAAGATACTTTTTCATTCTGTGGCTGTTCCCTGGCCATGCAAACACACAGACAACCCGCAGCTAGTGGCAAAGCCTCTGTGAGACAAAAGACTCACCTGAAATAACAGCCATCCAAGAGACAGAATCTACATATTGGGTGCAGCAAGTCAACTTTTCATCTAAAAGTCTACCTTTGGGGCTGGAGAAATGGCTCAGCGGTTAAGGTGCGTGACTACAAAGCCCAATAACCTGGACTAAATTCCATAGTGCCCACATAAAGCCAGATGCATAGTAAAGCATGCATCTGGAGTTTGTTTGCAATGGCTGGAGGCCCTGATGCACCTATTCTCTCTCTCTCTCTCTCTCTCTCTCTCTCTCTCTCTCTCTGTCTCTGTATGTCTCTTTCTCTGTATGTGTGTGTATGTATCTTTCTGTCTCTCTATCTTTCTTTGCTTGCCAAAAAATAAAATATTTTTTTAAAAATCTATCTTTTGAGGAATGTGACAATGTCTAGAATCTCTGACACATGGTCTCTGCAGGGGCTGAATACTGAGGTATTCACTCTATGGAGATCCAGTCTCAAAAGAAAAAGAATTCAATTGCTTTTTATCAACTATAGGATGGTATAGATTTAAAAAATCTATTACAGTTATACTCAATAAATTCAAGGAAAATAGGACAATAATACACGGGAATGTAAATCTCAAAAAGTAAGTGAAAATAAATGGGCACTCTGAAATAAAGTAACCAACACTGGAATTCTGTGACTAGGCATTATAGCAGAATGGAAAAGACACCATGTCCTCTACCATGTGCATTTGAGGATTAATAGTAATATGAATAATAATAAGATAGTAATAGGAGTAAATCAAAATTTACAAAATGAAGACAGCCTTAGGGGTTTGTGGGGCTGTGAAAAATAAAATGAAAGCATCACGTAAGTAGACTGCTAAGTGAGCAGTGTAAAGAAGAAATCTTGAAGCTGCCAGAGAGTACTTACCTTGGTCACTCAGGGGAAAACAAATTTGATCGACAAAATTAATCTAAGATGAAAGACATAACAACAGCGAAAGTTAATCTATGGTGTGAGGGAAAGGGCCAGAAAGAGCCTGGAAGTGGGGAAGAATAAGTTCTTAGGGTTAATATCACAATGCAAGTATGAGTTACATAGTTGTGCAATTTGTAAACAGAGTAGATATTCATGTCAAAGTATATTTCAGGTTGAGTAGAGGATTCTGGATTAAGCACTTGCTGTTCAAGCATCAGTGCAGGCGTTCAGATTGGATTCCTAGAATGCACACAAAACCATTTGGTGTGGTGTCTGTTATCCCAGTAAGCCTGCTGGGAAAAGGAGGAGCTCTCAGACCAGGTAGTCTGGCAAATAAAATGGTGACTAGCGATAGACTGTGCCTCCAGCAAATAGGAAAGGGATGGCTAATAGCCCAGATTGTCCTCTGACCTTCACCCATGCATACCATTACACATGCACACTCACACTCGCACATATGGTCAAACACATGCATACATGCCATAGAAAAATGCACATATGCATATCAAATATAGTATATTAACTTATATATAAATCTAAATTTCATACCAAAAGATAAAAATAAAACCTTAGTACTGGAGGTAACTCATTCTCACCCCTGTTCCTTGTGCTGATGACAGTTCATGACATCAGGTCAATCCTCAATAAAGTTTTATTGCATTGTACCCTACACATTACCTTTTTAAAAATTTTCTATTGACCTATCATAAATAAGTAAATAATAAGCAAAGTCCTAGAAAATGAATAGAAGAATAAATTAAGGAATATTCTCATAGGCATGAACATTATAGGATAAGATTTTAAATCATGTATAATGTTGGTTATGTAATAGCATGTTAGAATTTGAGATTTTTGAAGCTTATGTTGTCCTATATCAGGTGTATAGTACACCTTAGGAGTTTAAGACACATTGTCCCAAAGAACGTTTAGAATACCTTACTTACAAGAATATTTAAGGTAAATATTCTTCTCACCCCTTTTCTTTATAATTAACCAAACTAAAGACATGCTGCAGAGGATCATGATCACATGGCTGGGTCAGCCATGATCCTGGTAGGAAACAGTTCTTCAAGTGCAATGACCTCAATGAAGACCTACACATAGAAATTTGTGTAGGGTAAAGAGAATGAAAATGAATAAAACGTGTTGGGAGAAGTCGCAGGAACCATTATAACTCCTTAGGTCTGCTGGGGCCAGAAGAAATAGTATAATTATCCCCAGTGGGATATTGAAGTCTAGAGGAGGGATAGAGTGGTAGAGACCCAGAAGTGGAAGCTGCAGTCATTGCTATTGATATGGGGAAAGGGAAATACTATTCAGTCTCTTTCAATTCTTTGTCTTCTTAGTTCCAGATTTCTCCATTAGATGTTCCTACTAGGTGCCACAATTCAGATTCAAGGGTTATAGTGCAGGGGACAGAAACATAGAATGGAGTGGGGTGGGAAATAAATGGAAATTACTCATAGCCACACCATGTCACGGTGACTTCTAGGCTCATGTTCTTTTTTTATTACACAACACACTGAATCTCTTTTTGGACACAGGAATTTTACATGAAACCATGAGATTTTTTTTTTATGGTTAGTGACTTGTTGACATAGGCACTTTCAATTTCTTTTACAGTGGTCAAGGTCATCACATGGCCTCTGACTTAAGGAGTCAAGATGGGAATGAAACACCACCACTTAGCTTAGTTCTTGGATCATTAGCTCAGACACCCAAAATCATCTTTCAAGTTCCACACAGATTGTCGTTAGGTTAGTGAACTCTTTTAGAACTTTCATATGAATGTAACTGAGTTACTAATTAAATACCATAAGGCTCACTGATGTATGGCTCCTGTTTAATGCGACATTTAAGGGCACAGAAGAGACAGGAACTAAGATAATTGTTCTTGAGCTAGTTAAATGTAATGCAGCTAAGAAAGGACCAGGGTACAGGGTCTGACTTCAATTATTTCCAGCCCAGCAGGTCTTTTAGAAATGTCTTTTAGCTGCCAACCCTATCCAATTGTCTAAGCAGGATTAGAAACCATTTTTTTTTTCCCTCATGAAATGTGGTTGAAGACACAGAGCAAATGGAATATCCCTTTATAAGTGTTAATTTAAGAGCTTAATGAGTCTCACTGAGTCTCTATTTGTTGAGTGGAAAATAGGGAGAATGGTAGTGTGTGCCTCCAATGATTGTTGTGGAATTTAATGGGGTAAGAAACATATGGCACTTACAAAAATGCCTGTAAAATAATAAGCATTTAGTAAGTGTTAGCTGTTGCCATGATCATTGTGAGTTTTCTTTGGCCTTATTTTGATGTTGCTGTCAGTATTTTTTATACCCTCACTTAAGGGCTGAATCAGCAACAAAAACCTCGAGGACCAGAAACCTTCAACAATTGCTCAAAAAGATGGTGTGCTAGTTTCCACTGGCTGCCGTGTACTGCACGCCATCAGGAATTGAGTGGATTAAAAACAGGACTTCAGTCTTACAGTTCTACAAGCCAGAAATACCACATCAAGGTTTTAGCAGGAAGATTTTTTTTTTTTTTCCTCTGAGGGAGAATCTGTTTTATGGCTTTTTCCCATCTTCTGACAATTTCTGAAAATCCCTGGCTTTCCTTGTCTTAGACACAGGGGTCCTCCTGTTACCCTCTCTTTCTCCTCTGTGTCTTCTGGCTGTGTGTATCTCATAAGGACATAAGTCATTGATGTTGAGACCTACTTGGTTAGTCCAAAATTATGTCATCAAGAATCCTATAACTTAATTATATCTACAAAGACCCTTTTCCAAGTAAGATGTCTCTCATAGTTTCTTAGTGAATATTCCCTTGTAGAGACTCAAGCCATTAAAGCTAAGCACATGAGCCAAACAAGAACACTTTATGGTCACTAAGCACATCTTTCTTAAAGGGAATTAATCTACTTTTGAGATAAGGTTTTTGTGAGTAGCACGGCGCTGCCTCAAATTTACAATCTTCCTACTTCAGCTTTCCAAGTAGTAGGATTCGTGATCTACATCATCAACCCCAGCAAGATGTTTTCTTTGCCATGCTGGAGATTAAACCCAGGGCTTGGTATCTGTTATGTAAGTGTGCTCTATCATTGATTTGTACCCCAACCCTTATCAAGCACATGCTATAGAAAAGTCCTCTATTGAACATCATAGAATACAGTAAGACTAAATTATGAAATAATCAGGAAGCAGGACAGAGAGAGAGAGAGAGAGAGAAAGAGAGAGAGAGAGAGGGAGGGAGGGAGAGAGAAGGGAAGGGAAGGGAAGGGAAGGGAAGGGAAGGGAAGGGAAGGGAAGGGAAGGGAAGGGAAGAGAAGAGAAGAGAAGAGAAGAGAAGAGAAGAGAAGAGAAGAGAAGAGAAGAGAAGAGAAGAGAAGAGAAGAGAAGAGAAGAGAAAGAATATTTTAAGGCTGTATTAATCCAACTGAAGTCCAAGTCAATTCTACCTGTGGGTTTATCATTTCCAAGAGAAATGAGCCAACTAAAATGTATTTGGGGTGTGTTTTTGCATATGTATTTTGTCTATGCTTGTTTTAGGTGAATCTTCATCATTTATAGCTGAAAGAATCCTGAATATTACAACTACTAAGATTATTGGGTTGTAATTCCTTCCTAGGTCTGACCTTGATAGAAATAGGAGGAAGGACTTCTAGGAAGGGCTGCCTGGGGAGTGCTTGCTTTAGCTGAATTTGAACCTGAAGGCAGTACTGGCCTCCTCACGCTGTATTTCCTGTTTACCTGCCAGTCTCCCTTCTGGACGTATTAGATTTTTGTGAGATATTGAATAGTGTTTTGCCTATTTTTAAAATGCTAGACAAAGTGTTTGAATTTACATACTTCTGGTAATCCTAAAACATGTCTATGAGATAGACAATATTACCCTCATTCATAGAAGAAAATGAAGCTCAAATTACTATCAAACATCTTATAATTAGGAAATGGTTATGCTAGACAGTGACTCTGGATGTTTTTCCTGTTATAGTTCATGGAGTTATACAAGGCTTTGCACGCAGAACAATAGCTCTCAAACTAGTTTTGTCAACATCAGCACTGTCAGAGTCCCATTAGAAGCATAAATTCTCAAGCTCTACTGAGTATATGCTGAGTCAGAGACCCTAAAAGCAGGACCCTGCTCTCCAGAGCATTCTTGTGCACTAATATGTGAGGATCACCAGGTGGAAATTCAGAGTGGAAAAACAAAGAAACAAACAATGAAAATGTTGAACACAGATCTTGAAATCTTAGATAATGTAAAAATAAAATCCAAGAAGTCTGCACTTTCCAAGGAAATAATGCATTTTCTAACATTATAGAGTCAGAGAGGGCCCACGGGCACTGCAAATCCACTCTTCTTTTTGTGATCTCAGTTGACTGCTAAATTGTTTATGCTATGCGTATAGAGTTTAGGACCCACCTGCAATAAGTACACTTGACACCTCATCCCCAGGCGTTGAAGAAACCCACGACTTTCTGTTGTCTAGGGAACAGAGAACTTCTATCTTCTTGTGCCTGTGTTCCCAAACTTTGTTCCTGGTACCTTTCAGCCTTTCCTCAAAGCATAAACTTGCCAGGAAAAAAAAAAATCATCTTTTCATACCATTTAGCCCATTGCTTACCTAATGGGACATATAATATGATGAAATTGCCACCTGGTGGTTGAGCTATAGGACAGTTCCCAGGAGTATAATTACACAGGCTGTTATTTAATATTTTAACTCTACCTACTCCAAAGGCATGGCTGTGGAACTAGTTAATGTTATGACAAGCTATCGATTGGAACTGAGAGTTTTGACACTTAAGATGGCAGAGAAATGAGTTTCCAGGATTGGGGAAAGTAGAGGCCAGGCACTTTATTTTAGAGAAATATTTATTTTAGATGCAGGCATGCAATAGGAAGAGTAAAATATTATTGAAGGACATGATAAAATGAGAAGCAAATACTTCAGAATTTAAAAATTTGGTAAACATTTAAAAACAATGTTTGATTTTATGAACATAATATATAGAAGTAAAGGTAGATAGAAAGTTAAATGTATCTTCAATCATATTTTAAAAATATTTTTTCTATAAAATCTCAGGATGATTTAGTCATTTTATATACTTTAGTCATTCTCTATAGAGCATTTAAGTACTATATTCATTAAGATAAAATATTGACACCAAAAGTTAGTCAGAATGACTTTATACCAAGAGCAACAAAGATTAATTGCTGCTCATTTGGAAGCTCTAACAGTTGGTTGGGAGAACCATACCCATTCAAAGCTCGTGCTACTGGGAAGCCCTAGCACTTGAATGAGTTCAGAGTCACCAGTGCAAAGGAAGAGAACACACATTGATTCTCACCTTACTGGCCTGATGTGATACTTATCACTGTCCACTTGGTGCCTAAACTTATCAGTGGCTTCAGTGAACTGTAAAAGATTTAGAAATATGGACCATGCCCATTGAATTTTTGTGATTGGTAATACCTACACAGTCTAATAATCTACCTTCTAAGCCATTCCCATAGCTCAAATATACAGGCTGGGAAGCCTATTAAAGGGTTGGGCCCAAATCTACAACTCTAAGTAAAGTGTGACCATTGTCCCCATTTCTGTGTATAATAACCAAAATACTAAGATAAAAGATTTCAGGGGACTTACAAAGGCTTGTCTTCCCAACAATCTCTTCAGGACTAAGTCACTTTTTAGAATCAAATTATACCACCAGCTATAAAGAAAATAAGCATTCTTGAACCTTGCTAATTCCCCAAGCACATTTTTAGTGAGCTAAGTATTAATATAACACCTTCAAGGTTTTTCAATAATTGACACAAGAATATATGATAGCTAACACTATCCTTTTTTAAATATTTTATTTATTTGACAGAGAGAGAGAGGGAGAGAGAGAGAGAGGGGGGCAGGGAGGGAGAAAGAAAGAATGGGCGCACTGGGCCTCCAGCCACTGCAAATGAACTCCAGATGCATGTGTCCTCTTGTGCATCTGGCTAACATCGGTCTTTAGGAATCAAACCTGGGTCCTTTGGCTTTGCAGGCAAATGCCTTAACTGTTAAGCCATCCCTCCAGCCCAGATAACACTATTCTTAAACATGCCTCACCTAAAGACACCATGAGATACTATCTCGTAAGGGATCAGAGTGCAGCAGGTGTAGGTTTTGGAGCCAGTTAGGTTACATTCAAATCCAGAGCCTGGCAATCTTTGTTTTGATAACCTTTGTTTTGTCATTTTGTTTTCTTAGTACCATACTTCAGCGGGCTAAGTTGAAACTTTATGAAGGGTTCCTACATGAGGAAGAGCTTGAATCTGTGATCTGGGCTTGGGTTTGGATCCCACCCAGTTCTAGCACTTAGTAACCTTGAGTAGAACACTAAGTCTTCTATGTTTTGATTTACTCATGTATAAGATGGAGACATTATATTGCTTTTTTTAATGGGCAAAGTCCTTAAAATAGTGCTCAATGTAGAGTAAGTATAGTATTAATTAGTGCCACTTGGTGTAATGATTGTTAGGTAATGTTTGAGGAGAATTTTCTATACATCCAGTGCTCTGTTTATAGACAATGCAAAACTGTAGTAATTTGTGAAGATATCAGTTCCTTTGTTATGAAATAGCAATAATATAAATCTTTTTTTAAAATGTTTTGTTTTAAATTATTTATTTATTTGAGAGCGACAGACACAGAGAGAAAGACAGATAGAGGGAGAGAGAGAGAATGGGCGCGCCAGGGCTTCCAGCCTCTGCAAACGAACTCCAGACGCGTGCGCCCCCTTGTGCATCTGGCTAACGTGGGACCTGGGGAACCGAGCCTCGAACCGGGGTCCTTAGGCTTCACAGGCAAGCGCTTTAACCGCTAAGCCATCTCTCCAGCCCAATAATATAAATCTTTGCTGTCTTACCCTTTCCTCTCTTCCTCATTCACTCCTTATTCTTTCCCTCCATTTCTCTCTCTCACCTTTGCCCCCCTCTCCTTTCTATTTCTCATTAGATAATTAGAAAATCTCAGAATTAGTGTTAAATTCATCATATGACCTGCACATCTTTATATTATCCTATTTATTTTCTTTTTTTTTTACTTGTGAGAAGAGAGAGAGAGGAGAGGAGAGAAGAGGAGAGTGAATGGGTGTTGCAAGGCATCCTGATGCTACAAACAAACTTTTTTGACTTGTTAAAAGGGAATATACATAATTTTACAGAACTACCCCAAATCTAAAAGACTATTTTTTAAATTATGCAATGATTTTTTTTCCCTTCATTTAAAGAATGTTGGACTATACAGCTTTCTTTACTCTGTAATCCATGAAACATTCTTTTAGACTTTTCTGTTACTTGTAGAAATGAAATTTTTTTTTATAAAAGGAAGTAGTTAGCAGAAATGATACTTCGAATAAATACCATTTAGGTAACTGAAGGCCTCCTTAAATTTCTTTCAGACTGTTGTCTAGCTTTACTCATTGTAACCTGTTTCCTCTTCCTCTTGCTTCCTGCTATTTACTGACTGGCAAGTAGCCATGCATTCTAAACCCTGCTCCATGGGGAGCATTTGGTATTTAATCCCCTAGATAGAGGCAGAACTTGGGGCTGGCATCAGTTGGGCCAGTTTGTTTCCTTTACCTTGTGGGGAGGCACATTCTAGAAAGACATAAGCTTCTTGGAAAGAGTTCAGAAATATGAAAGGAAACATAGTCTGTGACAGGGTGGATGTATTGAGTTCTTTGGCACTGTCAGAGGCCAAAGATATAATAAAGTCCAGTAGATGACAAGATGATGGGGAAGAATAACTGCCCAGAGGTTTTGTGTTGGGTATGGACACCTAGGAAAAGGCAGCTGTGAAAGAGAAGATTTTAGACAGCATGGCTGGGAGCAATTGAGAAGAATGGAAGCTCTCACTCTCTGCTGAACTTAAGTGCTTATTGTTGACACTATCTTTTTAGAATTAGTCATTTTTATTACCTGGGATATTTCCTATATGGTTTTCTTTTTGCTCAACTTTTTGCCTGTATTTGTTGTTGCAGTCATGTTCACATTGCTGGCAGAAATCACCCGACCAAGAGCAGCTTTGGGGGAAAAAAGGGTTTATTTTGGCTTACAGACATGAGGGGATGCTCCATGATGGTGGGGAATATGACGGCATGAGCAGAGGGTGGATATTACCCCAGGGCCAACATCAGGTGGATGACAGGAACAGGAGAGTGTGCCAAACACTGGAATGGGGAAACTGACTATAATACCCATAAGCCTGCCCCCAACAATACACTGACTCCAGGAGGCGTTAATTTCCAAATCTCCATCAGCTGGGAACCTAGCATTCAGAACACCTCAGTGTGTGGGGGACATCTGAATCAAACCTGTGCATTCCATGCTGGGCCCCCATAAACTGTTAACCATCCATGATGTAAAATGCAATGCATTCAGTTCAAATGTAAAAGTCTCCATATTTTTTTTTTATCAATCCTAATGATGTTCAAACATCTTCATAATCTAAGGTCTTTTAACTGAGCCACAATACCCCCCCCCAAAAAAAAATCCCCCTAAAGCCCATAATGGCACAGAATAAACACTTATACTGCAAAGGCTGGCACTGGGCATAGTAACGAAATATTCAAGATTTAAACAGGACAAACATCAAACTCTGAACTTCCAAGACCTACAACTCTAGCCAGTGACAAAACTCCAAGTCTGATAATCCTAACCAGCAACAAGTTTTTGGAGTTCCAATTTCGCCCTTTCAGATAAGCAACTCACAGTCCTGGAAAACTTCATCTGGGGCCAGCAGCTCTCCTTGGCAGCCATCTTGTGGTCCTGGCATCTCCATTGGGTCTCCACTGCAACCCATGGCTCATTTGCATAGCTCCATCAAGTCTCCATGCAGGCAGTTCAGCAAACCTGCTACACACTGCCCATGGCTGTTTTCAAAACACAAGGTCATGTTGCAAATTCAATGACCCTCACTTTCCTGAATTTCTTATACTCCATAATACCAGGTAGGGTGCCAATTTGTTAATTCAGGGGGTGGTGAGTAAAGCAGACTTTGAAGGACAGGACATTCCTTCAACATCAGGCCCCTTCAAAAGACCACATTCTTTCTATTGTCCGAATGCCAGTCAGCTGGCCCAATCTAAATGGTTGTAATCTCTCATACAATCTCAGCTGAACAGGTAGCAGTTTTGGCCCAAAGATTTCTTTCTGTGCCATATCCCTCTGCACACACCAGTCTGTTTCTACACATTGAAACCCTGCACGAGTAACCAGCACATGGGCATAACAGCAAGCCTCTCTCACAAACTGCTTCTAGTCCAGCCCTACCAAAGCTCTTTCTTACTCTCATAAGCCAAACCTCACAGTCCATAGTTCTTACTACATTCAGGTCTTTCAACTATGTCCAGAAGAGACCTTCAAGCTATACTTGCATTGCAAGGTATCTCTTAGACCAAAGTTTCAAATCCTCCCACATTCTTCTTGAAAATCATCTCCAAAAGGCCAAAGCTACACAGTCAGTTATCTAGCAACAAATGACACCACTCCTCGGTACTACTTTTCTGTTGCAGTTAGGTTTGCATTACTGGCAGAAATCACCCAACCAAGAGGAGCTTTGGGGGAAAAAAAGGGTTATTTTGGCTTACATCCTTGAGGGGAAGCTCCATGATTGCAGTGAAAATGATGGCATGAGCAGAGGGTGGACATAACCCTCTGGCCAACATCAGGTGGACAACAAGAACAGGTGAGTATGCCAAACACTGCCATGGAGGAACTTCCTAAAACACCCATAAGCCCACCCCCAACAATACACCACCTCCAAGCAGCTTTAATTTCCAAATCTCCATCAGCTGGGAACCTAGCATTCAGAACACCTACAATTATGAGGAACACCTGAATCAAACCACCACATTTGTCTTCCAGAATAAAACCGATACAGTGTAAATTACTTAAAGGCAGGGGGCAGAGCTATCCTTCCATGTCTCCCTATCAAAGAACATGTGATATGGCTCTTACTTTATCTTAGCTATGCTAGGAAATGATAATTGACTTCCTTAAATTATAATTTCCCTGGCAAAATGGGATTAATGGTAGCCACACTGGTAAATTTCAGGGAGGTACAATTATATATAAAATGCTTGTACATATTGAGCAAGATGCAGATGCCATGGGCTAGGGAGACAGGTCAGTGGGAAAATATCTTGTTATACAAGCCTGACAACATGGGCTCAGACCCTAAGAATCTACCTAAAGCCAGACTCATAATGTGGCTGTCTGTTATCCCAGAGGTGCTTGTGGTCCAGCCAGCCTGGCATCTGAAGCAGCCAATGACAAGAGAGACACTGCCTTTAAACAAGGCGAAATGCAAGGACAAACACTTGAGGTTGTTCTCTGACCTTCAAGTGTGCAATGTGCCACGTACGTGCTTGCATTCACACACATAAAAACACACATACACATGTAATAAAAATATGCAAATACCAGTCATTACCTTTTCTAATCACAGTGATTGATCTGTGTACAATGTACAGCAAGTATAATGTCACACTAATAACACAGAGCAGTATTATATGTAGTATGTATAAATATGCTACAAATGTATAGCATACACACATGCTCTGCAATATGTAAATAAAGTAAAATTATGTGAGGTGTTTATGTATTATAAGATTTTTATATAGAGCTTGCCACAAATTCTGAAAATCTATCATATATTCTATCTTTCTATCTTACCTATCTTCTATCTACCTATCTGTCTATCTGTCTATCTATCTATCTATCTATCTATCTATCTATCTATCTATCTATCTATCATCATCATCTGTCATTATCCATCATGTGTTTAATACACACAGGGAGTCTCAGTCAATGGGAGCGTCTGAACATTTCTCAGCTGGAGACGGCCCTGATAAGCTCATCACACTTGTGTTGTAACTCCTTGGTCCAAGATTTAGTTCTGTCCTGTGTGTGAGGAAAATGCCAGGATTATCCAAAGCTGGATGAGGTCAAATTGAGGCAAAAGGTCAGGGGAAATGAGCTTTCTTTCATGAGAAAGGCTACAGGGAGCTTGGATGATGTGACCTAAAGTGGATTTTTCATTTCCACTTGCTGCCTCTATGAGATCTGTCCTAATTGATTGCCAAATCTGAACCAGAGAGAACAATCAGTTGTCAGTAATTCATTTTAAGCTCTCTGCAGAGCTGAGTACCACTTTCTCTGAGTGCTTCTCTTTTTAGCGAGGGGTTTGAAGCAGCAGAGAAGGAGGCACGTAGCTGGTTTGCATGCGGTGTGGGCAGGCGGATCAATCAGGCCAGTGAGTGTCTTAATCAGAGGCCTGTGGTTCACGGCGGTGGTGGCTGAGTGCTACCTCCTTGCAAATGGCATCTTCTGTTTAGAGACACTATTGATTGCATCTCTCCCCTTCCCTTCAGGGAGGCTTTCCGGCTGTCAGGCGATTTCAGGAGAAGGGCAAGGAGAAGAGTGTTTTGTGAGCAGTGCATGGAATTTGGAGTAAGGCTTTAATTTCCCGAGCAGCAGATGTGATGCCACTCAGCACAGACCTCTTTAGAACTGTGATGAGTGGGGATATACGAGGCAGGAGTGCCCAGCCAAGGATGCTAGTGGAAGGATAGGAGAGAGTGACTCAGTGAGTGGATCAGAAGTGGATTCCGTTTAGATGAGAAAACAGCAGGCAAGAGCTCTAAAGGAGGTCATTCTAAGTGCATTATTCCTGCCTGGAATAAAACAACAACAACAACAAAAAAAAAACCCAGCAGTGACTGATATATATATGTATGTATGTGTGTGTGTGTGTATATATATATATATATATATATATATATATATACACACACACACACATACATACATATATATATATATATATGTATATATATATATATGTGTGTGTGTATACACTGATATATATATAATATCTACCTGATATATATATATATATATAATATATATATTAACTGATGTGTGTGTGTGTGTATGTGTGTGTGTGTGTATATATATATATGTGTGTATATATATATGTAATTTTTCCTGGAGAAATGTAAAATCTGGAAGTAAGACAAGGATGAAGATGATAGTGGGTCTACGTGTACACCCTGCCTGTAAATCAATATACCTATGTGAACATAGGTAAATAAGAGTATTCCTAAATGTTGAAACTCATCACAGAAGAAATCTAAGCTATTTTGAATACATAGAATTTGGGTGAAAAATGTAAGACCTAATTATTCCTGATTCAATTTTTTATGAGGATGAATAATTGAACACAATCAAGGCGGCTTTTCTTCAAGCCAGAGAAGAAATAGTGGGGCAGGACACAGGCGCAGGGAGACAAGCCCATCTGAGATTATCAGTGAGGAGCAACATAATTTTGTATATTGAATAGACATAAAAAATCAGGGGTGATTCTTTACTGCCTCATTGTGGTTAAATAGTTTAGAGTCAGACATATAATGTGAGGCAAATTTAAACTCCACATGCTATAAAGCAGAAAGTTGTCTGAGAAATGAAAGGATTTTCAACACAGAAATGGATTCAGAATTACAGGTCAACTAACTATTATGTTACTTGATAAAAATTCACTTGAATTGTTTATTCTTTCTGAAGTTCATTTTTTTTTTAAATTTTTTATTTATTTAATTGAGAGCGACAGACACAGAGAGAAAGACAGATAGAGGGAGAGAGAGAGAATGGGCGCGCCAGGGCTTCCAGCCTCTGTAAACGAACTCCAGACGCGTGCGCCCCCTTGTGCATCTGGCTAACGTGGGACCTGGGGAACCGAGCCTCGAACTGGGGTCCTTAGGCTTCACAGGCAAGCGCTTAACCGCTAAGCCATCTCTCCAGCCCTGAAGTTCATTTTTTTATAGATAGTATTGGGATAATATATATGTACTAGCTATTCTCCATTCCTCCTCCTCCTGAATCTTCATTCACTTTCCTCTTTCTCTGTACTCTTCTATGTGGGAATGGCTGGGTGCTTTGTCAGGCATACAGAGAGGTCCCACATCTTCCTTCCACTGGCTCTAGCCGAAGCTTTGTCCGATCATTATAGAGGTTCTGTTGGAAGAACCCTTCTCCATGGTTCCTGCTGGTGTCTGGCAACTTGCATTCTTTCCATGCCCATCAACTAGGACCAATATAAAGCCTTCTCACACTGAGTGCCTTGAATCTGTTATGTGTTCCCTTCATCTCTTCAGTCAATAGATTCCTTTGAGCCATCTGAAATGAATCCCATTTTCTCTTGAAACTCTGTCACCTAATGCTTACAGAATTTCACAAGAAATGTCAAAGATTCTACCAAACCAGTGCAGACAGGCCTATGCACTCACTCCTTTGAAAGGCCAACGGGTCTTGTTCTGAGCGCTTTCAGACGTGGGATGATTGGCTGCCTTGTACTGTTATTCTGTAACCTGTGACTGTTACATGTCAAAACAGGTATGATTGATGGATCTTATGTTATGGATCTTGAGGCTGAAAGATTCTTTTGTGGTATCTAGGTGAGATTTAGATGCCATGCCATGTGCCCTTCCATGAAGCAAGCAGAAAGGGATTTGATATAGATGAATCCATGATCCATGTGACCAGTGACCATATGCTGGACTGTCATCCAAAGGCTCATATTTAAGTGCCTTGTTCCCATTTTGTAGCATATTTTGGTGATATAGAGCTTTGAGGAGATGGGGGTCTGACTGGTAGAAGTGGCCCTTTAAGGTTATACTGGGCCCCATATTCTGGCTTCTTATCTCTGCTTCCTGGGTGTGTGTGTGTGTGTGTGTGTGTGTGTGTGTGTGTGTGTGTGTGTGTGTGTTGTGTGCGTTTTGAGGTAGGGTCTTGTTCTAGCCCAGGCTGACCTGGAATTCACTTGGCTGTCTCAGGGTGGCCTTGAATCATTGTGATCCTTGTACCTCTGCCTCCCAAGTGCTGGAATTAAAGGCATGCACCACCATGACAGGCTTTCTGGGAATCTTGTCACTGCCAGGAATGACTGCTTGCCATCCTGCAGTGATGAACTAAGATCTTAAACGATGAGCTAAAATAAATCTTTCCACCCTTAAGTTGCTCTGACATGTGTTTTGTTATGGCAATGGGAAAAGCAATTGTTAAGGTCATATACTGGCTTCAAAGGTGAAGAAGAGGAATCAAGGAATTCAGCTATAGAAAGTGAGGAAACGGCCGGGTACACGCCTTTAATCCCAGCACTCGGGAGGCAGAGGTACAAGGATTGTTCAAACCACCCTAAGATTACATAGTGAATTTCAGGTCAGCCTGGGCTAGAGTGAGACCCTACCTTGGAAAACAAATAAACAAGAGAGAGATAGAGAGAGAGAGAAAGTGAGAAAACAGAAGAAATGGACTCTTCCCTAGAGCCTCAGGAGGGAGTATTTCCCTGAAGGAAACTTGATTTTGCCCTGTGACCCTGCTTTGGATTTCTGACTTCTGGAATTATGAGAGAATGGCTATATGGGTTGCTTCATCCCACCTGGTTCCTGGGATGTTATTATAGACACCATGGGAAACTCTCGGTGAGTATACCATGGTTCAGGTCTTGGCTTTGAGGCCGCTGAATCAGAATGCAGTTCTCAGTTACCACATCCCTTTAGGGAATGTACAAGTGTGAGCTAAGATTTGAAAGTGCAGCATAAAATCACAATGATTTATTAATTTTTCATGGAGGTATAATTCTCCTGTTGACTAGAAGACTTGTCAAACTGACTAATCCATTTTCTCCCAGGAGGTAGACAGACGTGGGCAACCAGTCCATCATCAGGATGGCAGTATAATGATTTATAATGTAAAAAAAAAAAATTAAGCTTTGCTTACATAGGTGAGAATCTCCAACATTTCCACCAACAGCCTCTTTTCTTCCTGCTGGCAGGTGAATCTGGAAAGACAAATCATAAGTGAAGGTTGTTTGTGGAACATTGATTCAGAACAAGGACAGCTAGATTAATTGCCTGCCTGGTGGCAAGAGGATAGGACATGCTGAGACATGCCCTTGGGATGGAACACTTTATGAGTTCCCATGGTTGGAATCCCATTGTCCATCTCTCCTCCGGGGAAGGTGCTGCCAGTGGGATAAGATAGCTGCGTCTTATTTGTACAGATCCCTCTCCCTTCTCAATACCTGGACGGTCACTACAAAACCAACCTCTAGGTTTCTTATTTCTCATGCGTGATCATTTATATACCTTTTGTGGATCTGTGTAGGCTTTTATCCTAACAGAGTCGAATCTTGCTTAAATCAAATTGTGAAGGAGAAATAGGAGACAAGTAGTTTCTTTTAGGGAGTTTCAATTAGAAACCGTGACCCAGAGAGAAATGATGCCACCTTGCCCTGGTCTGGACAGAACTCTTGTTTGATTGGGACTCATATACAACAGCTACATTGTCTCCTTCCTGTGGTGTAGCATACTGCCTAGGTGGGCTGCCTTCTGGAGTCTGACCTTCAAGTCTACAAACTAACTGGGTCTTCCTCTTGCAAACCTGAATTTGTCATCCATTTTCAATGGGCTATAAAGGTCTGTCCATGCTGTTTCCTCCCTTCCTCCCTCCCTCTCTCTCTCTGCCTCTCCTCACTTGCTTTGGTCACATGGATACACATGAATCTGGCTGAGTGTCTGGGTGGGGTTGAGGGGAATCAAAATACTGTTTTTTTGTTCTGGGCAGCTCTTCTGCTTGTCTCCATTTTATACTTTGGGGTATCCTCTCACTTTAATTACATGTATGATTCTCCTCTGTTCTCTGACTCTACCATGTGCATATTTCCCTTATACTCTAGATCTACCACATGGGTGCTTTCTCTAACTCTAGACCTATTATCTGTGTAATGTCTCTAAACTTGGGGTAACCATAGGTATAATTCTTTTTATTACTCATTTCTCATTTGAACTTCTTGGTCTCTGGTTTGATATCCCTCCCCCACTACTGTTCCTTAAGTCACCACCATTTTCCCTCTTTTTTTTTTCCCCCATGGGGAAGCTCAGAATGGATGCTGTGTATCTCTTCTAAATCTTCCTACATAAGCACCTAGGTTCTATCTTCCGTGTGTTTATAGCCCTTACCATGAACAATCAGGAGCAAGTCTGTAATAATTCCAAAATCTTTTATTCACATTCTTAACACATAACATTTGCATAACCAATCATTCCTTGACCTGCCTATTGTCCTCCTGCTCCTGTCCTAACCTGAGGCAGCTCAAGTGCGAGGACGCTTGGTCTGCAAGCAGAGTTCCACTTTGGAAGGTGATGACCTCTGTGGTTTCTCGCAGGCTGCTTGGTATCCCTGTGGTGGGTATCAACACAGCAACCACCAAGATGTTTGCTGAGTTCAGTGACAGTCAGAACCTGGAACTCCTGACTTGTATGTGGTCATCGCCTAGTCACGTATGTGCCCCTGATAAACACCTCAGGGTTGGGCTTTACTTTCACTATGCTTCTCTCACCCCACCCCTGATACCTTGAGACACGAGTCAAGGAAGTATCACACACAGCAAGCACACAACAAGTGAGGGATGAGTGATGTACAGTATCATTGGTTACATCTTACAGGAAAGGACAACAAATACAAAAAGAACACCAAAGATACCAAGAAGACCAGGAGTGGTCCACTCTGGGTGATATGACAGTTCAGTCATAAAAAGAGTCCAGGCATCTACGTCCGTTAGTGGCGGTATTGTCACCTGGTGATGGGGCGAAGATGTTTGCGCTGGAGGTACCATTATTGTTCAACCTCCTTGTAATGAAAGCTCAAACCCTTCTGGATCCTGGTGAATGTGTTTCCTTGTAGGCAATTGTTGTGTCATTACTAGTGTTGTAGTAGTAATAGTATTGTCAATGGTATCTATCTCTGGGACAATCATTATGATGCACATGATATAAATGAGTCTATTAAGCACAGGGTAGTTGGTCACCCTTGTCTGTTACCAGTAAGTGCTATTTTTGCTGCAGAATTCACAGAAGGTGTAGTGTTCCTTCAAGGTTACCAAAACAGAAAGGATGGGATGGATGGGACACATAATTTCATTTCTTGTGGTGATGTCCTTAGCTTTTGTCATCTGTAAATTTCCTCTCCCTCCAGTGGTCCAGATGGTATTCCCGTATCCTGGGGCCACTATTTCCTGTGGAGAGAAGAGGTTGTCAGCATTTCGCTGTGTAATCTTACGAGGGTGTTGGGGTTTGTTCTAGCTCTGGTACATCTACACTCCCTTTACCACATACCTCTTCTAAGGGGGTATGGTGGTTTTGCCTATAATGGGAATTTAATTCATAGAAAGAAATCTCTAGAGCCTTTTTAAAAGTAGTCTTTATTAGAGAGTTCAGTTTCATCTTTAATAACCCATTAAATCTCTCCAAATACCCTGCTGCCATGGGTTTATATGGTAGATAAAAATACCACTGTATATCCATTGTTTTTGTCCTATTGCATCATTGTTCCCATAAAGTGCTATCCCTGGTCTGACATGCTCACTGCTGGTGTACCATGTTGGGTAATCCATGTCCGTAAAGTATATATGGCTGTGACCTGATTAGGTCTATGGAATGGCTTGGCTGTACCTCACTAAGTGCTAATGCCAATGATGGCACAACAATATTGGTTATTAAACCTTACCAAGGGTACTATGAAATCCATTTGCATGGAATGGTTAAACCTATCTGGGTTGTGTGCATTACTATGGGAATTCCTCCTAAGCCTAGTGATTAGTCTTGGACATTCAGTGTATCACAAAATTACTGCCTTACACTGCTGCCAAGAAACAGGCAAGTCACATAAAGTTAATAACATGGTGTGAGTGTCTAAATGTCCTAAGGACTTTTGTAATGCCAGTAGCTCACCATCGGTGATTGGTGCTATGCTCATGACTGGTGTAATGTGACATTCCTTAGGTCTTATTAATTTAATTTTAGTATTCTTTTGTACAGGTACATGTCATGATAGGTCATTCCTGACTGTCGTGACCATAATCTGTGCAACTTGTCAGCCTTGTCATTGTGTTGACTTGTAGCATCTGTTGTGAGGTGTGTGCATTGACATGACTCACTAAAATCTTAATATTTTATGCTAATTCACTGATTTATGTCCAACCCTCCTTGGACCATATGTCCTTCCCATGAATAACCCAATTTATTTGCCTTCATTTGGTTGACCAGATGCCAATTCCAGTGCAAAGACACCATGAATCTAAGTATATACATATTAGCCTATGATCTTCTTCTACAAATATTCTTATAGCTAATAAAGCTGCATACATCTCTGCATGTGGTGCTGATTTGGTTGAGCCTTCATCAATGAGGATTTGCCCATCTGATGGCTTCCAGGCTGCTGATTTCCAATGCAACTTGGCCCTGATGTTGGTTGATAATCCATCTGTGAACCATGTGTTCATCTGTGTGGGATCCTGCTTAGCTGTCTCCCATGTTCCAGTAGATGCCAATTTCTTTCGGGGTGGGGGTGGATATAAGTTGGTTAGGGTACAAGTGGAAGCTGAGCTACCTCCCCTTCCTGACCCAGCGTTGACCCCTTAGCTGACACCTTGTGGTCCTGAATGAACTCTTGAAGGTTCCATTTCCACTGTAATTCCTTTGGTTCAGTTTTGGTTCCTAGAAATGTCTCTCCAGGCATTCATATCCATTGTAGCATACCTCTTCCTTACATACCACTTAATTGAGTTTATTCTGGCTATATCCTTATACTGATGGACACAGGCCACTTCTACTACCCTGTCTTAGGGGTGATTGCCCCGTGCCTTCATAGAAGTTGCCTATGCTATGCAACACTCTAGACACCGTGAACCCAGGCTTGAGAAAGACCCTGGTTCCCACTGGGGTTGACTTTCCTTGGCCTTTATTACCTTAATTAGGATTTGTCTGCCCAAATCATTTATTATACACCACGGACCCTGATTTAATTTAGTTAAAGCCCACATTTTCCAAATTAGTATAATTGTTATCTTGGCGACTATTTCAGTTATTGTGAGCAATCATGAGTGAGTCCATAATCATGCTAAAATTATTTATTCACACTCTTAACACTTAGCATTTGCATAACCAGTCATGTCCTTTACCCATTCTCCTCCTACTCCTGTTTTGACTAAGGCAGTTCAGCTGCACCACAGTTGGTTGGTCTGTGAGCAAAGTTCTGGTGTGTGTGTGTGTGTGTGTGTGTGTTTGTGTTGGTGGGTGGTGGGGAAAGTTCTCTTAGGCTGCTCAGGATTCCTGTGGTAGGCATGAATGCTGTGACAGCCAAGATGTTCGCTGTGTCCTGTGACAGTCAACATCTGGAACTCCCACTGTTATGTGGTGTCTTGGCCTGGTCACCTGATGTGTGGCTGATAAACACTTTAGGATTGGCTGCCTTGCTTTGCTTTCACTATGATCCTAACAGCCCTGCTCGTGCCATTTCTCTTCAACGGATCTCACCAACCATAGGGGGTTTTCCACACCAATACATGTTTCCTACTCATGCTTATGACTCTGTTCTAACCTTCCTCCTAGATCCCAATTTCCCTTAAACAAACCCCACAAGTTGTGATTCCTCCCTAAATAAACTTAATAATTCATAATGTACCTTTCTTGAGTCTGTCTTTGTCAATTCTTTATTAAGTGTAGAACAAGACTTAAATTGGAGAACTCCTCCTGAACCTCCCAATCATGCATCAATAGGACATTTGTTTTTATTTAATTATAACAAATGCATTTCTCATTATGTATTGGTGAAATAAATGGACAAAGCTGGTGCAGTGGCATGTTTCTATAACCTCAGTGCATTGGGGAGGCTGAGGCAAGAGGCTCACTACAGTTCATAAGTTCAAAATGAACCTGGAAAACATAACAATGACTCATCTCAAAAAGAAAAAGAAAAGATAATCACATTTTTTTCTTCTTTTCAAGTTGTGGTAGTGGGATGTTGCTTTAATATTATTCTACAAAATGATAACAGATTTTGTGCCAGATCATATAAAGGTTTATCTCTGTCAGAGGTTACAATCAGAATCTCAAACTGTCACTCTGACAATGTCAACTATTTCTGGGAAAGAGAAAATCAAGTATTTAAAGCTTTTTGTTTTTGTTCTTGTTACGAAACACAAGCTTCCATGAAGGCAATCTGCATTTCCTGCTATTTCACTCTGATCCAGCTACAGAGACACTTTAAGACAGAGGAAATATTTCATTATTCCACAGACCTATCAAATTCTCAGTAGGTGAGCGTATCTTTAAAACACAATGTCTTCATTTTACATGTTGATGTGTTGTTGACAATGAAAATTTAATGACAAATGCATTTCATTTACATTTGTAATTATATTATTATAGAAAAGCTATTCCATTTCATGTATAATTTCTGAAACTAAAAACTCCCACTGAATCCTTTGAGAATAACACTCATTCTCAAGAATGTAATAAGCAAGAGTATGCACTTTAACAAATACTAACAATTTTACAATAAAATATTCCCAAACTGTCTTACATGATGTTACACTTAGGCACTGTATAGCACAAAGAAGTAAGCTCAGATTTCACAGAAAATAAATTTATAATTAAATTCTATTTCAGCATAATTGTCTTCTATAAAATGGAGCTGACAAGTGACATCATGTATGTAAATAGTCTGGTTCAAAAGTAGGCATTTGTTATTAACATGAATAAAAGTTGTTTTATTAATAGTGATACAGATAAGCCCTGTGATATATATACAAGAATTGACATTAGTCTATGGTAAAAGAAAAGTGAAACTCTCTTATAGAAAAACATAACTACTTAAAAAAATTACCACCTTTGAATAACTTTATTCCCTGTACCTATCTCATTCTCTAACCTGCTTTTACTAGACATTTTTAGTAGGATAGTGAATTTTTCTACACTAGAAATACTGTGCTGTACACTGTAACAATAAAGAGGCTATATTCTTTCTTATGTTTGTGTAATGGCAGTCAGACAAGGAAAAGGCACTTTAACATCATCATAAACCTCAGGCTTGATTATAGGTGCTTATATTAAAGCACTAGACAGTGAGCTAAACAGCACTTGATATTGCTAAGATTTAAAAAAAAGCTGGTGGTGATGATAATTGTGGTAGTTTGATTCAGGTGTCCGCCATAAACTTAGGTGTTCTGAATGCTGGGTTCCCAGTTGATGGAGATTTGGGAATTAATACCTCCTGGAGGCAGTGTATTGTTGGGGGCAGGCTTATGGGTTTTATAGCTAGCTTCCCCTTGCCAGTTCTTCGCATGCTCTCCTGTTGTTATTGTCCACCTTATGTTGGCCAGGGGGTGATGTCCACCCTCTGCTCATGCCATCATTTTCCCTGCCATTGTCGAGTTTCCCCTCAAACCTGTAAGGCTAAATAAATCCTCTTTTTCCCATGAGCTGCTCCTGGTTGGGTGATTTCTACCAGCAATGCGAACCTGGCTGTAACAATAATGAAAATAGACAAACAATCAGTAGTTATTTGTCACCTGTTTCATTGGAATTTTTGGAAAGGTATCAGTGAAAACCTTTCACTGAACAGTGAAGTATCCTTCTCTCTCTCTCTCTTTCTCTCTCTCTCTCTCTGTGTGTGTGTGTGTGGGCACATGTGTGTGCAGGTGCTTGTGCACATACAATGCATGTGGAATTAAGAGGTCAAACTCGTGTTATTTTGCAATGACATCCACCTTTTTATTGAGATACAGAACTTTGTCACTGGCATGGAGTTTTCCCATTTTTCAGCAAACTGATAACAGATTCCAAATAAGTTAGACTGGCAAGCCAGTGAGTTCCGTGGATCCTCCTGTCTTCAACTCCTTACTGCTGAGATTTACATGCATGGGAACTGAGGATCAAACCTAGAACTTTACTGACTGAGTTATCTCCCTGCCCCTGCTCACCTCAAGTTTCTTTATCTCAATAAGACTGTTAACATTTTCATTTTGCCTTCCTATGTTATTTGATGTGAATTTTCACAGAGTAAACCCAGCAGGACAGATGTCATTATTCTACTACACTTTCAAATTGTTATACTTTTGTTTAATAGTGAAGGAAACAGCAACCGAGTAGGTTAGATAATATTACAAATTAACTTTTTGGGGTTCATGTATTTCTAAGCAGATAAACTAGATGGAGCAAGAAAGTGGGTGATGAATGGAAGCATCCAACTGAAGCTTCTAGAACATAAATTGATAGGATAACAATGGCAAACATTTTACTTTCTTTTCATACCTGGAAACAGGTCATTGATGCAACACTGCACAAGATAATCCAGGACACCAAATGATATCACCATATGCTTTTTGAGTTTAGATAGCTGTGAACAACAGGTACTTCTCCTTACTTCAGTGTTATAGAGTAGAAACTTTGCAGAGACTATGACTTTACTCAAAATTGTCATGCTTTTTACCAATGGCAATTATAATTGAGGAAGCTTGTGGAGAGATAATTCAAAATCACATTGAAGCTACAGTTGTGTAGAAAATGTACACAAAAACTATAGCATGTTTCCTGTTCCACATAGTATGTCTTATTCATTTGCATCGGTTACTTTACTCATTATTGTGACCAAATAGCTGACAAACAGCTGCTTAGGGAAGGAAAGGTTTATTACAATTCACCATGACATGAGTGTAAGAGCAGGAGGCTAATTGGTCACGTTGCATCCACAGTTAGGAAGCAAAGCCAGGACAGGAATCTGGGCCAGGTCATAAAACCTCCAGGCCCACTCACAGTGACACACTTCCCATAGCTAGTCTCTGTCCTCTAAAGGTTCTACAACCTTCAGCACCATCAGTTGAGGACCAAGTGTTCAGACACTTTAATGTAAATTGACAATCCTGCTCTCATTCAAAGATTGTTTGCTTATTTTTTTTATAAACACAATTTGCTCCGTTGATTAGGCTGTCTCAGACACTCAATCTCCCCTGCCTCTGCCTCCTCAATATTGAGATTACAGGTATGTACCACTGTGCCCCATTTGGCCCATTACACAATCCCCTCCTTTCAATATTTCCAGAACTCTCCTAGCATGAAAACTCAAGGGAGTGATAGGACTAGAGATGCCATAGAAGTCATGAGCTCAACTCTGGACAGAGGCTTGACTCTATTTTAATCTGGCTATTTCCAAGCTGTATAACTTTGACAAGTAACTGAATAACAATATACTCATCTATGAAATAGGCACAGAATTCACCTGAAGAGGGAGTGGTTACTCTTTATGACTGAATGTAAAAATCTAAGTGTCATACCTCACTTGTAAAAAATACTCAATGAAAGAAAGACAGATCTGCTACTTCTCTGTGCCATTGCTAGTGGAAGACTGCTTTCATTAGTGTATGCCTTTTAGGTTTAAATGCTTTCGCAATCATGTTATTTTATCTACACAACCTATCACTTAAACATTCAACAGATATTTTTGATTATTGATTCCTTCAGATGGTCTCATATCAAATGACCAAATACAAAGGAATCATCAGGAGAACAATAGTGGCCAGGATAAACTTGCTAATGTTCTTATACTCTCTTCCTAGTTTTCTTTGAAAAAACAGTATTGATAAAACTTATAATCCACTTGCAGGAAAAGCAGAGGACAAAGTCATTACTAGCACATCCATTACTTTAATGAGAGTCAGGAAAGACGCCTCCTCTGTGTAGATGTAGATGGGTTGACAGTGCATGGAGGCACCCGCCTACTTGCACAGATGCCTCTGGACAGTACCCTACTGTTCAGCCCCTCATGCCAGTCCAGAATCAATGCTAGGGATATATGACTATGGAAAGGATGATATATTTTAGAGCAGGTAGTGGTATAAAGAGAGCAAATGATGTTGGGAAAATATAAGTGACAAGGCATAGAAGGTAACAGGTAAACTCATGGGTAAGAATGATTCTGTTCTTCTTAGACACACATATTTGGGAATTATAAACTTCTTACTAAGTAGAGGACAGAATTAGAAATGTTGATTTTCTTTTGGTCTCAAGTCAAGAGACTAGAGCTCCAAAAAATACTGTAGATTTTCAGCATTATAGGTTACTTTTCCTTCATACTGTAATCTATTCTTGAAGGCATATTTAATAAACTTTTAAATGGGAAAGGACATTACTGAGGAGTTGGTTTAGCAGGTAAAAGCACATATTGTTCAAGTGTGAGGGCTGGGGCTCAATCTTCAGCACCCACATAAAATACAGAGCATAACTATACATGCCTTTACCCCAGTGCTGGGTGAGACAGACATGAGCGGATTTCTGAGGCTCTCTGTTCAGCCATTCTAACAAAAATAGGGAGCTCCAGGTTCAATGAGAGACTCTAATTCACAGAAATATGGCCGTAGACCAATAGAGGAAGACACTAATGTCTTTTTCTGGTCTTCACACTGTGAACACAGGGCACATACAAGTACACACACATTTGCTTTAGTATACACACACATACACACACACACACACACACACACACACACACACACACACACACCATATACTATGCACCCACAAAAACAGAATTTAAAAAGGAAGGCATATTCCTTTCAGAAAAAATATTAACACATACAGAAAACTCATGTGCAGTTAGTTTTAGTGGTTGTATGTGCATTGTTGGGCTCTTTGGAGTGTCCCTAACCTCGCTTATCATCACAGTTATTACAAGTCCTTTGAAACATGTAGATGCCTGACTTCTACCCAAGCAACATCTAATGGATAAGATAGATAGCCAGGATAATACACTTGAATCATTTTCTTACATATAAGATGAGCTCAAAGGAAGAAACATCAACAGCTGTCTTAAGAAAAATAGTTAAATTTCTTTCATACTGTCAGTTATAAAATAAAGAATGTGTACAAATGAATCAATTGACTAGTTGCAAAGCATATGTCTGGAGTTTTTTTTTTTTCCATAAAAATTATTCTCTCATTTTGCTCCTATCTGTCAGGAAAAATGCAGTATTCAATGGAAAGCTCTTGGCAGAGGGCAATGAGGTCAGGAGAGCTTACAGAATGTGGCACAGAGGGGAAGAACCTCATTCCACAGGTGAGAACACTGGGCTGCTGTCTGGCAGGGTAAATAGATCAGCTTGAGACCCAAAAGCTCTAGAAGATTTTGATACTCTCGTTGCCAGTGTGATAAGATGAGTGAAATACCCAACTCATCTTCAATGTGAAAGTAATGAATGGCTCATGAAAGGCTATCACTAATAATGAGATCATAAGTAGTGTACATGAATGAAATGAAATACAAACAAAATTGTCACAAATATTTTAATAATTTTAAATGAGATTTTTTTGAACATTTTGAAAGTTTCTTTCATGGATTTTTCAATGACCAAACAAATGATCCCATTTGCAAGAATTGTTTCTTTGATGTCTTGCATAGAGGAGATTAGTAGAGTACTGCATACTTGGATTAATATTAGACATAAGGTCCTTTCAGGTCAAAATATCTATTATCAAGTGTGAATTACTTTCTTCTTTTTTCACTTTAGTACTAATTAAAAAATACCAACTCTGCTTGCAGTTTTTAATATGAATTCATAATATATATGCTGCAAAATTCTACACATTGATGAAAAGATCAAAGAAGGACATTTTAAGCATTAGTAGAACATTATTTTCTATAATTTGTTTCTCTTTTCATAAAAAAGATTAGAGATGTTTTATGGCCGTGCTATGGTAAGGAAATTCATTGAACTCATTTATATGTATGCAGGTACAGTTGTAGAATGTTATGGAGAATACTAATATGAAGAGTCTTGATACCTGAATTATTCTTCTTTCCACCTGAGGCATTTTACTTTTCTTCTCAGAATCCCCTTTATAATGTTTGCACATGATGAGAGGCCTGCATGTGGTGAAGAAGGATGCTATACCCTTGAATATCAGACATTTGTTTAATGAATATTGTGTGCCTACTGTATTAACATTTGATGATAGTTTTAAGAATTATTTTATTTGTGTATGACAGAAAGAAAGGGGGGAGAGAGAATAGGCATGCCAGGGCCTCTAGCCAGTACAAATGAACTCCAGATGCATACGCCACCTTGTGCATCTGGCTTTACATGGGTACTGGGGAATCAAGACTGGGTCCTATGGCTTTGGAGAGAAGCATCTTAACTGCTAAACCATCACTCCAGCCCCCCCGATGATAGATTTTTGAGAATACATATGTGATTGTTAGTCAGTCTTCATCAAATGTCTGGACTCCACATGCTTCGGTTGCAGAACATTGAGAAATCAAGCTGCAACCTCTGGAGGCATCCTCTCTGTTGGGAAGCTATCATAGTGCTTGAAAGTGCTATGCAGGCTGCTGAGGGAAGAAAGCACAACTGTAGTCTTACTCTGCAGTGGGCACTTAGAGTTATACAACCAATGACCGGGCAAGGTGTGCCCACAGATGCAATAGTGGTAACTGTGGTGGTTTGAATCAGGGGTCCCCCATAATCTCATGTGTTCTAAATGCTTGGTCTCCAGCTGGTGGCATCTTGGGAAGTGGATCCTTGATGGATGAAGTGTTTTGTTGGGGGTAGGCTTAGAGATTTTACAGACAGCTCCTCCTTGCTAGAGTATGGCTCACTCTCATTTTGCTGTTTTCCACCTGCTGTGCCAAAGAGGTGATGCCCAACCTCTGCTCATGCCATGATTTTCCCTCCTATCATTAAGCTTCCCCTTGAGACGATAAGCAAAAAAATAAAACTTTTCTCTCATGGGCTGCTTTTGGCTAGGTGCTTTATCCTTGCAATGATAAGGTAACTACAATAGTAATCAACTTCGCGCTGGTTAGCTTTAAGGTGTATTCCACAGAAGGGAATTCATGCCTGGTATTGCAAACCTAGACAAAAGCCTATGGGTTGGAAGGTTATAGACCTTAAGAGGGAAGCTACTGTGGTAGTTTGGGTAAATGGATATGTTGTGCCCATAAAATTTCTCCTTAAGTATTTATGTATATGCCTATAGATTAGTTCTCTTCTCATCTTTGATCAAAGAAGCTTTTTTTTTTTTTTTTTTTTTTTTTGTAATTGGTCATGACTACCAGAAAAACTCAAAACTCACCACAGTGCTGAGAACAAGTGACTATCACATGCTTAGTACTAATTATGTCCCCTCCCAAGGCTTAGGGAAAATTGTAGAAGACAGATGGAAAGAATGCAAAATCCAGAGGATTGGGAGGAGTGTGTTGGAATGCTATCTTCTGGACATGAAGTGGCCATTGCATTCATGACTTCCCCGTGACTGTTGTCCCCTGAAAAATACCTGCACTATTTCAGGCCCATCGGAATGCCACAGTGGATGCTGGAGGAGGGAAAAGTAGACACAAAAGCATACAAGGGACTAGTGGGAAAGAAGAAGGGGTTTAGTGGGAAAGGGGGCAAGAGAGGGTAATGGGAGGGTATTATTATCAAACTACATTGTCTGCATGTGTGAGAGTTGTCAGCAAAAAGTATCAATGTGTCAAGAGTTAAGTGGGAGAGAGTGATCATAATTTAGTACATTTTCAGATAGTGGGATAATAACAAAAATAAATCATAATCAAATGACATGAAGATGATTCCCCAAGAAGGAGTGCATTGGTACTATATTAGTCCAAGGTTGCTTCAATCACAATTTTTGCCATAATTTATTTTGTGCTGCTATAATAGAATATAACAGACTGGCAAATTTATAAAGAAAATAAAATTATTTCCTCTCAGTTCTGGTGAGTTTGTAGTCCAAGATGCTCCTGGAGCTATTATTTGATGAAAAGATTATTGACACATCATCCCACAAAGGAAGGATGGTCAGGAAAGGCTTACAGAGCAAGAGATGTCTGAATGCTTCCTTTCATGAGCCCTCTAAGATCATGATAACACTGATCAATTTAGGAAGGCAGAATAGGGTGGGTAGGGTGAGATGGGAGGGTAACGGTGGGAGTAGGAGACACAAAACTGGACCCGAATGGCAATGATACCATAAAGTTCTACATCCTAAAAGACAGACTAAATGGTTGAACCTTCATTAGGCTCTTAGAGGGAACACCTGAATCACAAGGCCCTGGAGAGTGAATGATAAAGACTGACCTTTATCTTCTTCTGTTTCTCTCTCTCTCTTCTCTCTCTCCCCCTCTTCTCTCTATCTCCTCCATATTACCTATCTTTTTCTTCTTTTCTTTGGTACTTACCTATAACTCCCAGTACCAGCATGTGACCATCATCCACAATAAGCTGTTGGTCAGAGAGAACTACAAGGTTTCCCAAAAGAAGACAGATTTCTGTCAGAGTACTTGATGAGCTGCCAAAGGTTAGTGGTAAGACCCTACTGCTGAAAGCACCATATGCTGATGGTACAGAGCATGGAGGGACTTGGCTGGAATCTAGAAGAGAGCCAGTCCCCAGTCAGTTAGCTCATCTAGTGTGTCTGGTTTATGTGGGTACTGGGGAGTTGAACTTTGGTCCTTATGGCTCACAGGTAAGGGCCTTAACCACTAAGCCAACTCTTCAGCCCCAGGTTCTCCTTCTCTACATTACTTTTCTTTTCTTTTTTTTTTTTTGTCATAATGATTGAAAACTAACCATAAACACAAAAAGGAAATCTTAGATATTCTTACAGGCTATCATTTACATTGATAATCTACTTTTTGTGGCATAATATGAATGCATGTTAATGCAAGTGTGTGTGTGTGCATGTGTGTAGGAGAGAGAGAGAGAGAATGAATTCATAGAATTCAATTTATTCCAGCATGTGAGAATCCTATAGAGGCAGTGGCTGCATGAGTTGAACTAGATTGCTTGAAAATGTGCCTCCGGTATCTCTGCCATTCAACCTTTCACTTTCCCCAATACTTTAATTGCATGAATCTTGCACCCAACCCCCATCTCTCTTTCTTTGTACTGGATATGGAACTTTGGTCCTTGTGTATGTTAGGCAAGCATTTACCACAGACTTGTATCTCCTAGTTTCCACATCCCTAGCCTTGTATTTTTAATTTTTTTTATTTTTTATAAACTCTACTCCATTTTCTGGTCTAACCCTGCATTTGCTCTGTAGCCCAGTCATTGAATTTGGAATCGTCATGCCTCAGGTAAATGGGATTATAAATTTGCACCATTGGTCTGGTGTGTGTGTGTGTGTGTGTGTGTGTGTGTGTGTGTGTGTGGTGTGTGTTTGTAAATTACCTTGTGATAATCGCTTCAAAGAGTATAAGAATGTAAACAGAGGGCTGGAGAGATGGCTTTGCGGTTAAGCGCTTGCCTGTGAAGCCTAAGGACCCCGGTTCGAGGCTCGGTTCCCCAGGTCCCACGTTAGCCAGATGCACAAGGGGGCGCACGCGTCTGGAGTTCGTTTGCAGAGGCTGGAAGCCCTGGCGCACCCATTCTCTCTCTCTCCCTCTATCTGTCTTTCTCTCTGTGTCTGTCACTCTCAAATAAATAAATAAAAATAAAAAATTAAAAAAAAAAGAATGTAAACAGAAAATGCAGACCCACCTCGATATGTGCAAGCATACAAACTTATCTTGAAACACGGGTTTCAAGTTGGTACTTTGCTTACATTGAATAGGTGCATTCACATTTGTGATGTGGTTAAAACAAGACAGAATATTTAATCTGTGTATTTTCCAATTGGCCATTTCTCAAACTCTAGCTCAAGAATTTCCTTTATAGTAATCACTGGTAGAAGCATATGCCTTTTATAGGCTTGCTTTCTGGCTGAACATACAACAGAGCCAAAGCTTGTTACATAACAATGAGTTGGCACCCCTTATGAAGACGAGACCATTGCATGGGGTGTGCCTGTGTGCCTGCATGTGCACTCCTTATTAGCACCCTCTGTCTGAAATAAAGTGCCGCACCCTGCTTGACATTGCAACTGGGGTCTGTGAACGTCTTCTCCTAGCTCCCTCCCTCCGTGAGTTCCCCTGGAGCTGCCCACTGCTCACACCATCTGTGGTTTTAAAATTAACTATACAGATTCTTAAGCTTCTCCTAACACCTCCTTGATCAAAACCTCCCGATCTTGTGTCTAAAGTCTACCATTTTAAACAAATTTCCTTTGTGGGCACACAAGTTTGGAATCATGATAACAGGTTTTGTGGGAGGACTTTAATTATAAATTACATCAAAATCATTGAGTCTATGTTTTGTCATTGGACAAGAAAGTTGGACTTTTTGTAAAAGACAGGGACTGTATGGTTTGATTTGTGGTGAATAACTAAATTAGGTCTTTGCATATATTGAGCTCTGTGCTTCTGGTAACAGACTTGATCCTTGAGCAAAAATAACTTTCTTACTATAGGAGCTGAGTGAAAAACACAATCACTGATTGATGGCAAGCCCCCTACAGTGTTTTGAACCTTTAAAGAAGTACAGACTAGTGGCTGATTTGTGGTTGAAAGGGGCTAAATGTTCTTTCCTGGAGTTCAGGAAACCAGCTGCTTCCAGGAGCTGGTAAAATAGAAAAAACCTTGAGGCAGAGGTGCACCAATTTGCATGAGATGTACTGAGCAGTCCTCCCATTAACTGACTATTGCCTCTCTTGATGACGACCTGAGGGAGGAGGTGAGGGTTGTGATCTTTGAAGAGCATTATTAATTATTCATGCTGCCTTCGCCTGCATGGAGGTTACTTGCATCTCAGGAGCCAGGCCCAGAATTCATTATCTTCCTGTGGATGTTTGCAGTAAAAATAACACTGAGTATTAATTCTTTCACCTTCATTCTTAACTCCCTCATCCTCTCCTCCATGCTCAAGGCAGGTGATTTGAAGCCCTGATTCTCCCTTAATTCTCCTTAGCCCTACACCATTTCCTGTTTATATAACTGTTTGGAAGTCAGTTAAACCTGGAAGCAAGTTCAAGGGCTACCTTCTGACTTGAACGCTCCCCACATTGCAGTATTTCTCTACTCAGGTTTTTGATTTTTTAATATATTTATGATAATCAGATAATAGTTATTGACTTGTCACCAGTACCTATTTTTCTCTCCTTGAGAAAAGTTGAATTTTATATTATTCAGTTTTTTTTTTCTTTTTTTTTTGTTGTTGTTAGAGTTCTCTTCAGATTTTGCTGTCAGGTTTAATTAGGGTTTTATAGGACAAAAATATTTCTTTTGTCAAGTGTGTATGCAAATTGTGCATGTGACTGAGTGTGGACATGTGTGTAAATGATTCTCGTGTATGTAAATTATTCTATGTAAGAGTTCACATTCTTCCTTGTGTAGTTGCATGGATTTTGACTAATGTCAGGATAATTTTACTGCCTATGAGCGTCATCTACTAATTTCTCCTCAACTTGCTCTCAGAACTACTACAGACTATTGGTCTTAATGACAGTCTCTATAGTTTGGCCTTTTCCATGATGTCACACTTGGGATCATGTATTATGTAGTAATTTCAGAATAGCTTCTTTCACTTAACGATATGAGATTGTAGCTCCTCAGTATCTTCTTGTGACACGCTAACTCATTTCATTTGTCACTATAAAATATGCAATTAATTGCATTGGTTTGCCACAATTTATCCATTGAAGGTTGTCACAGTTGCCACTAAATTTTAGTTTTGAAAAAAGCTTCTACAAGCATCCACATTCATGATTTTTTGTTTCAAGCATAATTTTTCAAATGCATTTGCCTAAATACTTAGCTGGGTTTATGCTAAGTCTGCCAAGCGGTTGCAGAGGTACTGTAGCACTTTGGACTTTCACCTACCTTGATTGACAGCTCTATTGAGACACAAGCCTTTTTTGTATTTTGTGCCATCAGTGTTTTGAACATTGGTCATGTTCATACACATGCATTTCATTTTAAGGTGCAATTCCTTGATAGTAGGATTGTGTCAGTCTTGTCATTTGATTCTTGCCACCTGTAATCTTTTGTGAAGTGTCTGTTAGGTTTTAATTGTTTTCATTTATTGCATTCAAGTTTTGAATTTTGTGAGTTATTTGGATTATTTTATGAATATGCTTGTCTGTTCTCTAGCTTTTCTTATTCTTTTAACAATCTTTTAGAAAATATAAGTTCTTTTAATCACAGAAAATATTTTTAAAATTTGATAATTTTCTTCAGTGTAGAAAATTCAATTTAATCACAATCCCCTCTAAATACCAATTTTTGTCCCTTGCCTTGGCCATCCCAGTCAATGAACTCTTTCCCAAGATCCTCTTCTATTTTAATGACTTTTTTCACATCATTCCATCAGCCATGTCAAAATGTTGATAAGCTCATGAAGGTTGAGTGCACAATGCTAATTGGGACATTTATGACAACCTCTGCAAAGCTCAGAGTCAGAGGAATTAGGAGGATAACTCAGGAACACTATCTTCCAGACATGAAGTCACTGATACATTATGACCTGTAGTGGCTATTGGTACCTCCAGAAGACAAATTCTTAAATTTATGGGTTTCCCTTTCATAAATCATGCTTCATTGCTATATTTCCTTTTCTCACAACTCTAAGTTCAGAATGAGTCATGTCTTTGTTAATTTTTTTTTTCTAATATGATACTGAAAAATGTTGTTTTCTACTCTAAATGTTAGTTTTCAGGTTGCTTTTTCATAAAAATGAAATAATGATGTTTACCTCCCTGAGTAGGATGAAAGAATTATGCCATGATTATGTAAGATTATTGTTGTGTACTGAATGCTTGATTTCTTCCAAATCCCTAAGGTTGAGATCTTTATCTCCCATAGCAGTGGTATCAGGAAGGAAGCATTGGGAAGTGCCTAGGTTGTGAGGGCAGTGTCCTCATGAATGGGATCCGTGTCCCATAAAAAGTAACTTGGAAGTTCATTTCTTCAGTATGTGAGAGGACAACAAGAGGTTGGCAGTTTTCTTACTACAGCTGTGATGGCTAATCTTCTTTGTCACCTAGGAGACTCATCTCTGTACATAAATCAATTAAACTGAGAGAATGAATAATTCACTTTTCCCTTTGCTCCTGGTTTTTGGCACATCATCCTGGTGAGCTTGGATGAATACTTTTATAATAGGAACCCAAGGTCATGCTTTAACCTAAAATTGATTTGGCTGAGAGATGAATTACAATCTAGAGCTTCATCTCCAATGCCATTCTAAATATTGGTTGAAGAAAAATAAGTGTCTGGCAGTAGAATATTTTAAACTGTGTTACACAGAGTTGACTTGTATTCAAAATAAATGTATTCTGTATTTTGAATAGGGAGGCATCCTTGGTAAAGATCCCCCCCCCCCAATCCCCAGTGGCTGTCAGAACAACTGATAATTATGTTTCATGGAAAATTATGTTTAAGTAATGCTTCAGTTCTCTTTGATGTGGCTAATATACTCAAAAGAATAACTTAAAAAATAAAATATTTATTTATTTTGCTCATGGTTTCATAGGGTTCAGTTCATGGTCCCTTGGCCCCATCTGCTTTGGAAGAATGTCACAGTGGTGGGTTCATGTGATAGAGAAGCTTCTCCACCTCATGATAGAAAGCATCAGGGCAAGATAAAGTCCCCCAGGTGAGCCTTCAGTGGCCTGTATTTTCTGACTAGGCCTCTCCTTTGACCTTTGCATATGTCTCTACACTGTCATCGTGTTCTGTATTTTCCAAGTGATTAATGCATTCATTATGCCTGAGTGCTCAGAGTGTGTGCTCTCCAGGACCACCATCACAGACACATGCAAATGTCTGCTTTATTAACCTTCTAGGAAGTTCCCAAGCCAATCCTGTTGACAAGATTGGCCATTAAAGGAATATGTTCGTAAAATGTTTATCTCCACTAAATGTTTAAACTGGAGTTCAAGATTCTAAATGAGTTCACAGGTACTCTGTTTTCAAAGCTGGATCATTCACTTTAAGCCAATTTCAGGGAAGAATTATATAAACTACATTAGCTATTTTATATGTGTATAGACGGTCATGAGTCTGTTACCTTAGCTATGGTTGTTGGACATGGATTTCAAACTTTCTGCTTTTATAACTGCCTATGACAGAGATGCTGTATCTTATCACTGAGTTAACTCAAGTTGAAAATCATTTGTGCCTCACTCTAATGTTTTCTCAACCATTTGATTTATAAACTTGACCTTTATATTTTAGATACAGAGATATTATATAGATTTGAAACATAAATGATGATGTTGCTTAATACTGCCTTTCAAGACAGACAGATCAAGCAAGTGTTAGAAGCAAGAACTATATGAACAGAAATATAAAAGAAGACTTGATAGAAATGCATTCAAAACTTCAGATATTTATTCCATTACATTCTACATAATTGGCCATTTCTTTGCATACCTCTCTAAAATTATTATCTGATATATTTATTTTAAGGTAATGTATTTTTACTGATTGTATTATATCTCTGAGTATATTATTGAAAAACAAGAACCACATTACACTAAAACAACCAAACATTGGCAATGATAATAGCAGCAATCCTTATAAATATTTGAGCTTAACAATGTGCAAAGTCTTTTCTTTCCATGTCTATGAAATCACAAAGTCACTTCAAGCTACCAGTTATTCCTAAATTGGATATATAAGAAAACAAAGTCTGGTTCAGATGAAAAGTAGCCTATCTGGGACACCACAGATACTATTTGATAGAAAAGAAATAAAAGCTAATTTTAAAAAATTTATTTATTTATTTGAGAGTGACAGACACAGAGAGAAAGACAGGTAGAGGGAGAGAGAGAGAATGGGTGCGCCAGGGCTTCCAGGCTCTGCAAACGAACTCCAGACGCGTGCGCCCCCTTGTGCATCTGGCTAATGTGGGACCTGGGGAACCGAGCCTCGAACCAGGGTCCTTAGGCTTCACAGGCAAGCGCTTAACCGCTACGCCATCTCTCCAGCCCATAAAAGCTAATTTTGTCTGACAAAAATAAAGAGGGGTGCGGTAGGGGAGAGTCCTTGTTGAGTATCCATTTTGGCACTCAGGTCTGCTCTACCAAAAATGAAACCTCAGACTTTAAAAGTCAGCCTTAACGAGAAAATATAAGTCATGTTGAGGTGACATCTCCCAATATCTTGAAGATTGAATTCTCGTAACATAAGTAAGGAACAGATACTGTTGTCAAATTATAAATAGTCGCTGGCTTCAGGCCTGCACTGACATGGACTTTTCTTGGATGAAGTAATTGCTGTAAAGCTCTGTGAGTAGATGGGGGAGGGCAGGATGGTCCTTGGAACAGCCCTTGTACTTGTCTTCTATCCAAACTAGAATGGCAAAGATTATCTATCTGCAAAGGGATAGGGAGGTTAGAAGTAAAAGTTTTTCTGTGGAGTAAGCAGCACAATTGTTGTAGATCCCTTCTACATTTCTCTGTAAATGAAGGCTTGTGGAGGGGACAGATCATTAGCCCTTAGTCACTGACAAGATTTTCTAAGGAAAGCTGCTTGATATATGTGATAGTTTGAATAAATGTCCCCCAATAGACTCAGGAGTTTATCAAAACTTCTTGGATTTCCAGCTACTTTGCTGGAGGAGACGTCACTGGGTGCATCTAAGGGTCCACCTCTAAGGTGTGGTGGTGGATTTGGAATCCCATTCTAAAGATATACAAAGTGCCTCAGTTCCACCTAGAGTCCCTGAAGTGTGCTGTGTGTTGTGGCTTTTGGGAATTTTGGATTGTGGCTTCTTTTTCTCTGCTCAGTCCTGTGAAAATGAGCCCCCTTCTTCTGCCATTATGGAACCTCCCCTCTCTCTTCAATAAGACCCTTCCTCTATAACTATGCCTAGTCTAGAAGTTCATCTCAGTGACTCAAAGCTGTCTACTATAGAAATTGATACTGAGGAGTGGGATAGAGTGCTGAGATGAATATGACCATGTGGATTTTGGTTTCTTGGAACTTTTTTGCTAGATGAATCAGAAAGTCGGTGCTTGAAACTGAAGATACCTTCTGGATTGGCAAGCCAAGTATCATGGACTATTATGATGAGCATTTGAGAATGCTAAGTGCAGAGAGAATTGAACTTGGAGGCTTGGCTTATGACCTTTCTAAGGGGAAGGGAAGGCCAGAGGCCTTTGTTGGAACTTGGCTACTGGCAGCAGGGCTGATTTCATTCTCCTGCACAGGCCCACACAATTTTATCAAGGTTCAATTTATAATGGACTGATATGTACGGCTAAAGATATTGGACTGAGAGATTTAAGATTTCAAGTTGGAAAACCTCAAGCAAGTTAAAATTACAGGGACCGAGACTAGTATTATGTTACTGAAGCTGTAATTGTCAAACACATTATCAATTTTAAGGAAGATGGCCCAACTGCTTTATATTAATACATTGGAAAGGATGCCTGAGGAAAGACTATGGTAGACATGCAAACTCTTTAGAAAAGAGTTGACTGGAGAAGGAACCTGTTTTTCAAGGTCATGATTTATTTAATCCCTGAATTAAGAATGTGGCTATGTCCTGTATACCTGGTATTCATTTCAGAAGTATGAACAATGTGTGGAGTGGTCATGAAATGCACACAGTTTCAAAAACCACTGCTGAGATATGGCATATAGGCATGGCATCATGACCCTCATGAATAGTCTGGAAGATCCTTTGGAAGATAAACCATGATTTGGAGACACAAAGATGTTTTTGATATTCCAGGAATGTGCAAGGCATGCCATGGAGGCTGTTGGCTAGGAATGGCAGTTTTCCTTGGCTCCTCAGCCCAGCTGAAAGGGTGGCATTGGGAAATCCAGAGACTGATAGTTATGGATTCCATCAGATTTGAACTACAGAAGTTTGTTGTTTCCTTGATGGTTGTTGCATTTGTATTGTTCCAGTCTCTCCCTGTTATGCCTTCTACCAGTTGGAAATTTTTACTGTATGTCTTTATAAGTTGAAAGTATATAGCTTCTTTGATTTACAGGATTCACAGCTAAGAGACAATCTCAAATCTCAGATGAGACTTGGGACTTTGGAACTACCTTAATTTGGTAAAGAATGTGAGGACCTTTGAAATTGGAATGAGCACAGTTTACGATGTGAGATGGTTTTGAATCCATTAGGGGGCAGGGGCAGAATGTGGTAGTTTGAATAGATGCCCCCCCCCCCAGTAGATTCAGGAGTTTATTAAGACATCTTGAATTTCCAGACACTTAGATGGAGAAGGTGTCACTGGGTGGATCTCAGGTTCTAGCCCTAAGGTGTAGTAGTGGATTTGGAATCCAGTCTAAATATATGCAGAGTGCCTGAATTCCTCCTGGAGGTCCTGAAGGGTGCTGTGTGGTGTGGCTTTTTGGTTTTTTGGCTTGTGGCTTCTCTCTCTCTGCTCAGGCCTGTGAAAGTGGGCCAACTCTTCTGCCATTATGGAACTTTTCCTCTATCTTCAATAAATCCCTTCCTCCATAACTGTACCTTGTCAGCAAACGGAAGCTGTCTATTGCAATCTGGAAACATGCTTTTTGTCCTGAATAGGAGAATTAAGAATGATTCCTTAGGATCTGTGTCTATCTGAAAAAGAGGAGCAGATTCTCCTGTGTTGACTTTTAATTATTGTTTTTAAAATATGCTTTCCTGACTATTATGTTTCCTATACACAATGCATACATACCATAAATAACATCTAACATGCAAAAGTTCCATTAATTACCATGGAGCTAAAAAAGGGCATATTGAAAAGTCCAAGTATGACTTCTCCCTCAGACCTTCTTTTTCTTTTCCTAAGTCCCTAATTCATACTGGTATGTATGTGTGGGAACACTTTGAACTGGGATCCCATCCTTGTTAGGTAGTTTTGCTATTTTTTCTGGAAATTTCTACTTATTACAGTCTACTTATCATATCATATTGTTGACTAAGTGAGAAATTGGAGGCATATTTTATAAATTTAAAAATAAAGATAAGGTCATGGAAAGCATGAGTAGACAGTTAAAAACACAAATAATAAAAGCAACTTGGTACTGTATTCAACAATATTATCTATTCAATATTTGGAGCATATCACCCATAGGGAGGCTTTGCATATTTGTTTTGATTTTTTTTTTTTGTTTTTTGAGCCAGGGTCTCAGTCTATTCCAGGATGACCTAGAACTCAGTAGACCAGACTGGCCTTGAATTCAATGCAATCATTTTGAATTCTATGATTAATGAAGTGAGTCACTATGCTTGGTTCTGCATGTTTCTAAACTAAAAAATTGCAAATGAAATCTGGTTACATTTGTTAACATCCTCTAATGATGGACATGAGCTATAATTTCTGCAACTTTCCTTTTATATCGGCCAAGTAAGAAGTCTGGGTTACCAAACTGTTAAGGGATCAGTAATTGGTTGTGAATATTGAAGATTAGGACAGTGTGTGGATAGTCTTAGGGTAAAATTTTGAAAGACAGAGAATTTCATGGGAATTGCAGATGTTCAGCAGATGAGCTATCTGGATTGTGTACTTCTTACAGAATTACTGAGTAAACTTTGTGTAGGAGAAACAAGCCCATTCTGGATTTACTCAGGCTTCAAATAATAGAAATGCTACCAAGAGCCTTGAAGAACACCGTAGAACTTCTCTATCCCTACTGATTTAATAATGTGCCCAGAAAACTTTGAAGATGAACACTGTTCCACGAATAGTCTTCATATGCAGGGTATTAAACATTAGTTTTTTATATGCTTATAGAGGTGGTATATCTTTCTTAAGCTTCATGGGCAAAATTTTTCTGGTGATACATGTCCCTTGTGTTTTTGAAACTCTCACTGCTTTTTGAGTTTCAATTTTAAAAGAACTGCACAAACATGACTGTGTACTGTAGCTGTACTGAATCATTGTTATACTTTAGAAGATGCACACACATTCTTTGAAATAAAAATACAGTACCAAATTTTGTAAGGTCTATTTGAAATTTAAAATTGACCTGAAGAATAGAAGAAAAAGTACACTCTGAGGCTGCTGTGCAGGCAAGCTTAAGAAAGTTTGCACCTGGGACACTGCCTGGCTTGAGCAATAAACACATTGTTGTAGCAATATACCTAGCAAATTGTTGAGAAACCAGGACCCCACACACATCTATACTAAACTGTACTCACACCACATTCAACACCATTAACTCTTTTTCACCTCTCCTTAGCAACCATTCTTCATGATCAGTACCCATGGAAATATGTTCTTAGATCCAGGATTCTAAAAGCAGGGGGCCATCCTGCCTGAATTAGTTTTGGTTGCATGTGCAGCAAGGCAAATTATATCCTCTAAGTAAACTTTTAGAGAAAAACCCACATTTATCATCTTATGCCTGTGTATAACTGGGCATGAACAGTGGAGAAAACATTATATAACCCAATTCTGCCAATCAAACCATAAGACTACCTAAACTTCATGCCTGGAGACTGATCCATCCTTCCCTAACAATCCTCTAAAGGGAAGCCACAGAAAGTGTCCTGGTGTCCTTCAGTGCCCTCCACTAGAGTGACCTGCTGCTCCTCTGGCAGTGTATTCGAACCTTTACTGTCCCTTTGCTCTTCATAGAGAGTCTTTCTGTTTCACTACTTCTGTGCACCCTTCAGTGAATACTTATAATCTTTGAGTAATATGCAAAGAACCTAGAAACACTCAGAGACCACTGGTAACAATTATAATGTTTTAATTTCCAACCTATTCTTTTAAATGCATTTTTCTTGTTTTGAGCATTAAAGCAATTCAGAAGAGAGTAGTAAGGGTTTAGTTATCTAATTCAGTAAGTATCAGTTGAGCACCTACTGGTGGTGGGAGAATTTTATTACTTTCAATAAACTATAGTATATTTTTCCTTAGTAGGAGTAGTCAACAAATTGGGAAGTATATGCGAAATATACGTATATTGAACTTAAAATTTGAAAGTATTAAAATATCAAGAAAATAAAGTTCTGTATTTTTTTTCCAAAAACTTTTCATTTAGAAGTTTTTAAGTGAATTTTTTGGAAAGTTTTTATTCATATGAATTGAACCCTTACATTCATTAATGAGATTTATTTCTTTATTTTTAATTTTGGTTTTTTCAAGGTAGCATCTCTCTCTAGATCAGGCTGACCTGGAATTCACTATGTAGTCTCAGGGTGGCCCTGAAGTCAAGATGATTCTCCTACCTCTGACTCCTTAGTGCTGGGATTAAAGTCATGCACCATCATGCCTGATTTAATGATATTTATTTCTAATAAGGCATTCTGTTTTCTTTTTCTTTTTTTAGTTTATCTTATGGTATAGTGCATTCACTTAGATTCTGAAGTATATCTGCACTGATAAAATTTATATAAGAATAGATATCTCTTTAATTGACCAAATAATTTGCTTTAGTGAAAAATTAAATCCATAAGCAAAGAATGTTTAAAAGAAAATTAATATTTATCAAATGTAATAAAATCAGTTCTTCTTTATTTATTTATTTTTTAGTTTTTCGAGGTAGGCTCTCGCTCTGGTCCAGGCTGACCTGGAATTAACTCTGTAGCCTCAGGGTGGCCTTGAACTCTCAGCGATCCTCCTACCTCTGCCTCCCAAGTGCTGGGATTAAAGGTGTGCGCCACCACGCCCGGCTAAAATCAGTTCTTATAAGCTTTAATTTACTGACTCAATATTTATTTATCAGTAATTGGGTTAAGTGAATATTCAGGAAAATATTTCTACAGAGTCCTTGTTGTAGAAAAGTCTTTTAATAGGCTTCATTTTATCTTGATTCAATTTATTCTCATTTCATACTTCACCATTATTTCAATGATTGTACATAAAACAGGTACCAAGAACAACAACAACTAAAAGAACATGTCTTCAAAACAATGAGGTCTTGCATGATTAGTTTTATTGTTAATGTCCTGGGTTGTAGAATCCAGTCATTTAATCAAATACTAATCTCAGTATTGTAATGAAGTATCTTGTAGATGTGATTAATGTTCATAATTGGTTGAATTTAAGGATCTTACTCTGGTGAATGTGGGTGGACCTGAGCCAATTAAATGAAAAGTCTTGATAAAGGAACTGAGTTTGCTCTGTGAACCTGGGTCTGTTGGCAAGTTTCAGCTTGGCTTCCTGGTGGCCTCTCTAATGCATAACTCCATACAATCTTGGGCTTCTGGACTGCCTTGCTACCGCTCACAGGCACCATCACAATTACTTGAAATAAATCAATTTTCACTTCCTACGGAGTAAAGGAAATATTAGCACCTGACATCTTCCACAAAAACCAGAGGATGCACCCCAACTGCCTCCTCCATCAGTGTGCTGCGCAGCGTGGAGGTCACCATTCCTCTACCATCGTCACTGCAGAATCAGCGTTTCCGTCCATTGGGTGGTGCCCTAACAATCCTCGCACAGAATAGAGTTGACTCTCACAGCTTTGGAGGTGCAGGTCTCATAGGTAAGAAGTTAGTTGTTCTTTGTCTGATAAGGGATGCTCTACCTTCCATTGTAGTGCCTTTCTATGGTATCCCCCAGAGGAGTGCACTGTCTTCACATGGGGCAAGGTATAAAGATAAACCAGGTGCCATCCCTCCGGTAAACTCTTTATTGGGGAACCTGATCCCATGCACAAGGGCTTCACCTAACTACCATTGAAACTAAATCCCTCCTAAGACTATCTCATTGGAAACACCCTAACAGTGGACGCATCGTAACCATAGCAGCAAGGGACTTAACAAGTAGGAACTGCAGCCCTGTGCAGTTAAAGATAGCTAAACCGTATTTCCTTCCACAAAAAAACACAGCCAATGCTCTTGTTCATATTTTCCCAAGCCCCCTCTCACTCCTCCATAAGGCTAATAGTATTCCCATACCCAGCAATACTGTGAAGTGCTCTTTTCTCTTGGGATCTGTAAGTATACCTATACATATATATATATTTTTTTCCCCATATATTTTTTTTTCCCCCAGAGCAGTCCTCTCCTGGTCTATTGTTCTTGCCTAAATAATAACCTACATTTTGAAACTATTGGGAGATACCCTATTTAAAGATATAGTAATGTAATGTTTTATAAAATTTTAGTGCTTAGATTTTTTTTTCCCCCAAGGTATGATCTTGCTGTAGCCCAGGCTGACCTGGAATTTACTATGTAGTCTCTGGCTGGCCTCAAACTCATGGTAGTCCTCCTAACTCTGCCTCCTGATTGTTTGGATTAAAGGTGTATGTCACCTGGCCAGATTTTTTTTTTTTTTTAGTGCAATTGATTTTGATACCTTTACAGGTTATTTTTGAACACCTGTTGTTAAATTTACAATTCATAGTAATAGAGGAAACCTTGAACACATTTTCTTAGTCCTTGTTTTAGAAGAAGTTTCACTCCATAGAATTCCATAGCCCTGGCTGGCCTAGAACTCCTCCTACCTCAGCTTCCTGAGTGCTGAGATTACAGGTATGAGCAAACATGCTGAGGTTCTCATGGTTTGTAATTAGTCACTAGCCAATTTTATAATTGGCTTATAATATAACACTCCTATATTGCCAAATATAACAATGTGTACAACAGTCTCCAAAATATTTTCTTTTAATGGGAGTGTGTAGGCAATCTTTACTGTAAGTAAGATTTTTAGTTTTCAAAATCACACACATTTACACACACATTTCTCAAATACACATTCCCATACATTAGTTGTATTTGTGCTACTGTTTTTATTAGCACACTGAAATTTGAATTTCTATTTCCTTATCTGCTAAGTATTTATACTTGGTCTAAATATCTAATATGAAAAGAAGAAGACATTATCTTTGTATATGCTATCAATCCAGATGTCAGAAAAGTGGTATCCTTATTATAGTTTATTTTTAGTCTTATTGGATCATTTATTTGTTTATATATGATGATGTTAGCTTGATTGACTTATTTCCTTGGGAGTTTGGCCACATGTACAGATGGCTATAGAAAACCTTCAAGAGACACAGATTCATAGGTGCAAAAGAAGTGAGTAGATATATAAGAAGTAATTTTTATATTATGTTGTGCCCACAGGGGATATCTGGCTTTAGAATGGTTTCCCCTGTCCTTTAAAATGCGTCGTAGTCATGCATCTGTCTAAAATACTGTAAGGTTCAGGAGTGAACAAGACCACAGAGACCACTCTGTGGCAAAGATGGAAGCTTTTATTTGGGAAAAACATGAGCTGCTAGGAGGACTGACTCTCAAGAGTGGAGCAGTCAATTTGAGGTTATAGATAGAAAGCTATCAGAGCTCTTCAGTTCGGGGACTTTGGGAGAGGGAAGGAACTCCTTTGTTCTTTACATTAACCATAGGGTGAGACCAGAAGTGAACAGGTGGGAGATAAGGGGGAAGGAAACCTAGACCTGGGGCATTGTTAGGCAAGGAAAAGATAATGGCTGGGTGGTTCCATAAGGAATGTGGATGACCTGCTTCCTTATGTCTCTGTTGACCTCCTCCTATAACTCCATTTTGTCCTGACCTAACAAATACATGTCACTCTCTAGATTTGGGATGTTGGCTAACTGGTACAAGCAATATCAGTATTTTTGTATAACAGTATTTTTCTAATTATTTGATCATTTAATATAATACTGTACTGTAGTTCATTCTGAAAAGAGTAGAAATTTGGAAGGCCTGTAAAGATGGCACTATTAAGCATGTTAAAAGTGAAACTTTAATAGATTTGAATATTCATTAAATTTAACTTAATTATGAAAGAAAATAAGATAGTGAATTATATGATATCCTACAAATCTATAATTGAATACAGTTTTGAAATGTGATGTTTATTGATAAATTTTGAAGAGAAGCTATTAAGCTGTGGCTTGTGTAACAATTAGTAGTGATAATTTAAAATTTTGTATGATTCTTTGTCCAAGCACAGTGCTTAAACATTATGAATGCATGCATAATTTGATCCCCCAGTTGCAATATCAAATATCTATCAGGAACTGGGAAGTATCTGAGATTTTCCTTCTACTTTGGAACCAATAATTTATCAGGACACATATTCATAGATGCAAGGGAATATGTATGGCTCTTGGTGAGATGAATACAACCATTTTTCTACAGAAGCAGCAGAAGCCACAGTGTTAGCATTTGAACTAGCTTCCCAGGTGCACATTGCCATAAGGCCATGCAATAATTTCCCGTAGAATTTACGCTTGTTTTACAGGGAAGAACTCCATGTTTCTGAAGCCCTGATCTTTTAAAGCAGTTACAAGAAAACTTGTCAAATTTTTGCCTTGGAGGGAGACACACTGCTATTATTCTGACAGTAACCGATGGTGGTACATATTCTCTAGGACTACCTCTGACTTCCAAGGTTATTTGTGATACCCTAGTCTTAGGAAAATAATATGGAACCAAATGTTGTCAGAGACTTGAGTCACAAGGCATGCAGAACTGTGAATATCTCAAGTAAAGTACTCTTGCAAGCCTGTATGTTTTGATATTCTTAAAGATGTTAAAATGGGCTTCAAGATCTCTGGTGACTTGATCAATCAAGTTTCTACACATTTGTATCAAAATATCATCCTAAGAATCTAAATGCAAAGGGAAGTTATCCTTAGTTGTAGATAAAATCAAAGCTCACCAGAGAATCCTTTGTTTTGAGACCATTCCTAGCCATAGACCTATGATTATATTTTATCTCCTGTGAATTTGTATACACACACACACCAGCCTCACAATTTCATTTTCAATCCATGCTCAACCAATTGTATTTTTTTCAGTCACATATTTTCCTCTCAGTATTAAAACCAATGTCTTCATTACCCTCAATGTCACTCCCATTAAGCTAAAAAATGGTTTTCTGAATACTTAAAATTACCCTGCATAGTATAGACCAGATGGCACTTCATGTTGTTAACTGTTAAACAATTGGAGATGTGGGGTAAGCTAAAGAAAAACAAGTGCAATCATATTAGTAAGGCTGAGAAGTTCTCCTTGTACTTCCAGGTTGGCCTCAACCTTGCAATCCTCCTACCTCAGCCTCGCAAGGGCAGGAATTTTAGGTAGGTGCCATCACATTCAATAATTTCACAAAGATGAAATCTTTTTAAAAGTATTTCTTAAAATATTTATTTGAGCTGGGCTTGGTGGCATACACCTTTAATCCTAGCACTTGGGAGGCAGAGGTAGGAGGATCGCCATGAGTTTGAGGCCACCCTGAGACTACATAGTGAATTCCAGGTCAACCTGGGCTACAGGGAGACCCTACCATGAAAAACAAAATATATGTATATATTTGTTTGAGAAAGAGAAGATGAAAGATGAAATAGAGCAACTTTGTTCACCTGGCTTTATGTGGCTATTGGGGAACCAAACTCAGACTGTCAGACTTTGCAAGCAAGTGTCTTTCATCACTGAATTATCTCTAAAGGTGAAATTTTCATGATAGCAAGTTTGTTGCTTTTTCTCTTTGATATGAAGCTATCATGCACATTTAAACAAGGCACTGAATGTGCAACTATTGGACCCTCTCAGGCTATCTTCAGTGTTGAAGGTATGCAAGAAGGCATGCAGGGCCTCATTTCTCTTTAGTTGGGAAATCCACCAACAGTGGAGGTGTCACTTTGTGCCTGGCCTGTGGTAAACCCTGAAGAGATGACCCTCAGTGCTGCAATGACAGAACCTACAGACGCTGATAGGAACCACTCCAGTGAACTGATGTGCAAGTTTTATAAATAGAGGATAAAATGGGAGCTCTTTTTCTATTCTCGTTCATTTGTGTGGTTTCTATAGCTTGTATTTGGAATTGAAATTGTGCTTTAAAATACTTGTTAACCATATGTACTGTGATATAAGCTCATCAAACAATGCAAGGGGTGAATATTATACAAGTTGGTTGTATCTACTTTGAATTATCGTAAATGAGCTCCTTGGTATTATTATCTGTGCTTGGAGAACTGGTTTCTTTATGTCTTTCCTGTTAAATGGTACATGCTTTCCCTTCAAGATACTATCCTCATTCAATAAGATGACTGAAAGTTTTGTAACATAGCCTTGTAAAAAGGTACTAGATTGCAGAGTAACTTCCAATGTGTGGATATGACTATTTACAGGAATTTTATATCCACACTGATCAACCAATATACACATATGAAGAGAAAGTACATGATTATTTTCACTCAAATGCAACAAGACCCACAGAACAACCATAATCTATTAATTCCTCTTGAACCCAAATACCACATGCTTTATGCTCTGTAGAGTGTTCACCATTTAATTGAAGCAAGAGATTTTAGGACTTTATTGAACAAAATAAACCAGTTGTATCTTTAGCATTGCCAATGCCTTTTTACAATAAAGACTAATATATCAGCCAATGATTCAGTCATCTAATACACTGTCCAGAAATGAAGAAAGATCTGTAATAAACCAATCTTAATTATTCAAATCCTGTTCATTTTGTACCAGTTTTAAAAGCTGAATGAAATAATCTCTACTTTTGATGATGTAGTTCAGAGTAGTGTTTCTATATTCAGGCAATGTAAAAGACAAAAAGAAAACTGAGATACAGTAAAGTATGCCATTTTTTTTTTTGGTTTTTATTTTTATTTATTTATTTGAGAGTGACAGACAGAGAACGAGGCAGAGAGAGAATGGGTACGCCAGGGCTTCCAGCCACTGCAGACGAATTCCAGATGTATGCGCCCTCTTGTGCATCTGGCTAACCTGGGTCCTGGGGAATTGAGCCTTGAACCAGGGTCCTTAGGCTTCACAGACAAGTGCTTAACCACTAAGCAATCTCTCCAGCCCATCAGTTGTATTTTTTAATGATAATACGTCGATATAATCCCAACTTATTAGTATATAATTATATATCATATATATTTTATTTACTTTTTGAATGTTTAAAGGAATTAAGATTATGAGGGTTTTTTTCAAAAATTTTATATATAAAAATGTGTGATACATTTACATGATGGAATTCTTAGCAGTAAGAAAAAATACAATAATATTTGTAGGAAAGTGGATGGACTTTGAACAGATCACACTCAGAGAACACACACAATCATAAAAAAGACAACAAATGCCACATGTTCTCACTCATCTGTGGTTCCTAACTTGGATCAGCTTGACTTGCTGGCATAACTGATAGGCAACTTGAGGCCCAGACAATATGGATGGAAGGGTTTAGGGGTAGAAGAAGAAGATGGTGGGAAAGAAGCATAAAATTAAACCCAAAATGAACTGGTACCACATTATTCTATGAAGATCAACTAAAAGATTTAATGTTCCACAGAAGTACAGGCAGAGGGTCTAAAAAGAAGTGTCCTGGTGAGTGTGGGATTTCTTCAGATGAATAAAAATCCTGAGGAGACTATCAGCCCATTGCACCTCACCTGGGCCCCAGCTGAAACCACAGAGTAACTGGAGAAAAAAGCAAGAATTCTGCTTTCTTGGTGAATCTGGTACCAGGACAAGGGTGAAGGAGATAGATATCGAGAACCCTCAACTACTACCAAACCAGATATCCAGAGACACAGAGGCTCCCAAGACCTCATCACTGAAGTTGACCTAAAACTAACCCAAGGTGGCTTAGGGGAATTCATGGAGGAGGGAGAGGAAAGATTGTCAGAGTCACAGGTTGGGACATTATGCACAGAGACATGGCTTCTTACCTGTGGAGTAGGGAGGATGGGGAGGAGGCTAAGGATGGTACCAACATGGCTGTATACACATTGTATACATAACAAATAGAGAAAAAAAAATGGCTCTGCTCAGTAACTCCTAGTACCAGATTTTGGTGCTATCCATATTGAGCTATTCATCAGAGAGACCTACGAGGTCCCTACAACAAGACAGGTTTCTGTCAAGGCACTAGATTACCTGTCTGAGGTAAAAAGTAAGACCCTATTCTGAAGACAATATATGCTGCTCACACAAAACACTGAGAGATCTGGCTGGAGTCTGGAAGAGAGCCAATCCCCAGATGATTAGCCTGTGTAGTGCAGGAAAGCATTACATGAGCTATCCTAGGGGAAAGTAGCCAACAATGGTGTGAGCATGCAGGGGTCTCAGCTACTCAGAAGCAACCAGCCTGACAAGAAGTACACACCAGTGCAATGGTGGCACACAGCCTTGGTGGGTAACCAATGGCTTTCTGATTGGTTACGAGATCTGCTCAGTGGGAAGGAGCCCATATCTGGACCTGGGAACCAGGTCTGAATCCTAGAAAGACCAAGATGATTCTCTCCAGTATAAAGGTCCCACTCGTCTTTGGCTAAAATTGGGGCTACAGAAATCAAAATTGCCCTAAATTAATGTTTAACCAATTTAATGCTGACTTCACTGTCCACTGGAATATATGTTTGTCTTTTTCAGAAGGTAGTGTGTCCAGAGGAGATAAACCACCCCTCGCACCTCAGGCAAGATCCATGTGAAACCACAGAGGTACTGAGGAGACAAGCAAGTGTGCTGCTTCCATGGTGAGATTGACAATCAGCAGGGTAAAGGAGACAGACCTTGAGAATACTCAATACCCACCAAAGCAGAAATCCATGAGCTCCTACGAGCTGATCACTGAAGCAGACTTAAAACACACCCACCATGGCTCAGGGAATTTTGTGGAAGAGGGAGTGGAAAGATTGTAAGAGCCACAGGTTGGGATGTCATACTCAGAGGCACTGCCTCCCCCGCCCCAGTAACTGACTGCTGCTCCCAAAATGCATCACCCACAACCCCATGGGGAATACCAGCAACCACACTGAGGAGGGCTCCCAGTGGGATGGGGGCAGAGAGGAGGGAAAAGATGGTACCAACACATTATGTACCCAAAGTATGTTCTTAAAAAAATTTTAAAAATGTAAAAAAAAAACAACAACAACAAAGAAGACATCTATATTTAGATTTCACACTGAGAATCAGTGATCATTAGCATTGTTTTTTTTTTTTCATTTCCAAAGTTAAAGGACATTATTTTAAATTTATTTATTTATTTATTTATTTATTTATTTATTTATTTATTTATTTGAGAGCAACAGACATAGAGAGAAAGACAGATAGAGGGAGAGAGAGAGAATGGGTGCGCCAGGGCTTCCAGCCTCTGCAAACGAACTCCAGACGCGTGCGCCCCCTTGTGCATCTGGCTAATGTGGGACCTGGGGAACCGAGCCTCGAACCAGGGTCCTTAGGCTTCACAGGCAAGCGCTTAACCGCTAAGCCATCTCTCCAGCCCAAGGACATTATTTTAAAGAGTGTTAGCTGTGAAGAAGTTACCATGTGGGACCTGGAAATGATGTTGAGGAGGATGCAGCATCTAATACTGTGGAGACACTGAGGTAAGCAGTCAGGAGGATGGAAGTCACATCATTAGAACTGTTGAGTGAAGCTGTGTTGGATCCTGATTTGCATAGATACAGTAAGACTAGCGAACGGTAGTCTCTAAGATCACTGAAGTGCACAGGGATGCTGACTCCAACACTTGGCAGAGGAGAGCTAAGAAAACTCAGGCACTTGTTCTGAAAAATATGTATGCATATGCTAAACAGTAATGAAAGGAGCCCCTTCTGTGGCTCACCCCAGCTGTGGCGGTTTGTCGTTTTCAATAAAAACTTAATGCCTCTCCCTGAGAATGAAAGCGTGCTTTGGTTTATAAAGGGATAATACACTGGCCTTATTTCCAGTGTCTGACAGATCAGCAAATACATGTAGGCACAACTGCCTATTTGCTATTTACTACTTCGGTAAATGGCAAGCCATAAAATGCGATCTGTTTAAATTGCATTTTGCAAACAATCCCTACTTCATACCATACACTATGTGAAACATTATTATTATTATTTATGAGGCACAGTTCAGGGTGCCTGGTGCTGAGAGAATTGTAGATTTCTTTTACATTTAATTTTGCAGAAGGAAGAGACCCAGAGTTATCTTGTTGGGGGATTTCATTTTATGGTAGAGAAAACTGAAAAGTTGTAATAACTTGGCCATGATTATACAGATAGCTGGAAATGGAGGCCAACCACAAGTGCAAGCATCTTTAATTTTAAATGTGACTAGAATACCTATGTTTTTTTATATGTAAAACAGTTGTTAGTAAAAGAAAATATTCCTAAGGAGTAAGATTCATTGCAGCCATAAATTAACATTTTGAATATGTCATTCAGGAAGGAAAGCATATATATGTGTGTGTTCATTTCTGACCCATATAATGAATTTGAAAGAAATTTATGCATGTAAACATAAATGTATCATGTATAATAAATTATCTCCCTATAATCTGTGTATTTATCATGTTTATTTATCTGTCATCATGGTATTTCCTCCATCATCTATGTATCTCTGTATCTCTATCATGTATGGATGTATTTATTATTCATATTTATCATCTATCTGTCTAGATCTGTCTATCTATCTATCTATCTATCTATCTATCTATCTATCTATCTATCTATCAATCATCAACCTATTTACCTATTTATCATCTCTTTTCTTTAACTGGTAAATGCTGTTAATGCATTTAAACTTGGAGAATCTTATCATTTAAGAAGTTCATCTTGAAAAATGATCCTGGAGATGTAACAAAAGAGAAAAAAGCTTTGTTTCTATGACTTGAAATGAAATACATACACAGAATGGAAAATACATCATGACTACACACCTAGATTACTGTTCACCAAAGTGAACACTCACAAATGTTCCCACGTACTTTCTCCACAAATATTATTTTTATGCATATTACTTCATAGTCAATAAATACAGCTTGCACATTTTCTATTTAAAGGTATGAAGAAGGCACACTCTTCCTGGGTTTAGTTCACTCTAAGCAATGAAAAAGAAAAATATGAGCTGAACATGCTCAGTTTATTCTTTAAAATGATTTTATTATTTAAGTCATTTGTTCTGGAAATCAGTGATAGAATTAGGTAAAGATGGATATCTGAACTTATTCCTTCATATCAGAAATAGAAAAGATGTTGGCCCATCAAAAATAATTCATTTTATGTTTATTTTTGTGTGTGTTTGTACATGTTGTGTGCTAATATATGTGTGTCCACAAATGTTTCTCTGTGTGGCTGTGCATGCACATGTGTATGGTTTTTGTCAGGTACCTTCTTTAAACATTCTCCACTTTTTTGAGACAGGGTTTCTCATTTAAATCCATAAGTTGTTGATTTGGTGAGTATAGTTAGCCACCTCTCCCTGGGGATTCCTATCTCAGCCTCCCAATGCTAGGTTTCCAGGTGGGCCACATTGCCACTTAGGCATTTATGTGGGTTCTGGAGACCTGAACTCAGGTCCTTATGTTTGGGGGCAAGTTCTGTACTAAAAGAACAGCTGCTCCAGTTTCCTGTAACACCCACTTGAAAAACAACAACAATATATTTTTTTTTAAATTTAAGTTATTAGTTTTCTTTTCAGCAAATTCAGGCAGTTTGGTACCATTGTTTAGGCTCATCCATGATCTACCCCCTCCCATTGGACTCTCCTTGTTGATGTAAATGGGTCGTGCTTTGTGGAGTTAGCCCCACAGTTATTGGTATGATAACTGTCTCTGCATATCATCAATGTTTTTATTTATTTATTTTCTAACTGAGAGAGAAAGAAGAGAGATAAGACAGAGATAATGGGAATGCCAGGGCCTCCAGCCACTGTTCAGTGGAAGGGTGCTCCCTTGCAAAGCCTAACAACCCTGCTTTGATTCCCCAGTACCCACGTAAAACCAGATGCTCACTTTTTCTTTTTTAGACAGGATATTGCTATGTAGCACAGGCTTGATTGAAACTTGTACTCCTGCTTCAGTTTCTCAAGTCTGGGATTACAAAAGTGAGCTACCACACCCAATTTTTGTTACTATTTTATTATTTCAATTGAAAAAAAAATAAAAAGGATTCTGAGCCATGCACTGCTTTAATATTGATTTCATCTCAGTGAATAAAGTTTTGTATTTGGTAAACTCACTGACTCAGTGAGTTAATCAGTGAGTTACTCCTTGTTTCTTATGTTTTCTATAAATACCGGGCACAGCCAAGTCTGAGATCTTCCTTTGCACTGTTGTCTGTCACCCTAAAAAGCCTCTCCCATATCACGAAGCCCTCATTTCATGCAATTCCTGTGGTATTGTGTTTGGACTAAAAACTCAAATTTGTGGTAAAAATTCCTCATTTCTAGTTCTTTCACTTTATTTTGATATTATTTTATTTGAATTTCAGTGTAATGGAGTAGAGATTTATATATAGATATTTATAGTCAAATAATATCTGATGTAAGATTTCCCTTTCTCGTTTCTAAAATGTTAATCACATACATTCTAAAACGACAAGTGAAATAACCATGACTAGAATTCTCAGATAAAAAGTAATGATTTTTTTTTCCCCCTCTGGATGAGAGACTCATTTGAAATGAAAGTACGGTTTTCTTTCGATATTTTCTGTAAGTAGTTTTTATTCTAATTTAAAGTCTTTAACCCATAAGTTTGCCTCTGACAGTCTAAGTCATGTGTGATGTTCTTGGATTTTTATATCTTAGAGTGAATGCTAACTCATGATTATCACTGAGATCCCTTGCTTTTCAGTAAATCCTACAATCATCCAGCTGGCCCATGAGATTCACAGGCATGGGAGCTTATCAGAGGTATTACTGAGGAGTCAGTATTTTCCAGGCTGCCATTTATTTCCCTCATTCACTAAGCTATTAAACTCTGTCATATTTAACTGTTTCTCTTCTCAGAGAAATCTAAAATAAGAAAATTTATATTTAACTCTCATCAGACTTTGCTTTTCCATACATACATACATACATATATATATATGAAACATTAAGAAAAACATAAACTTTTAGTTTGAAAGCCTGGAAATTCATGAAGGAAAGTAGTAACACAAAATTGAGGTCATTGTACTATTTCATTTGAGACTAGATGAAGTGCTGTTCAAGTTATGTGAACTTCATAGTGTGCCTCCATGTGTAGATTTGAAATTTCACTGTCATTTATGAACTTTTTTCAGGATAGCTATGGCTATTACAGTTAATTACTTAAATCTGAATTTGAAAGTCTCAGATCTAATTACTCACATACATACATCATAGTCACGGAAAATAATCCTTCCCACTCAAATTGTATTATGCTCACAATTCTGAAAGTAATTTAAGCAGTTATCAATGCTGCCTCATTCTGGCTTTCTCTTTGACATGTGATCTCTGAACCTATTTATATTTAAAATCAAGAGGAAATTAGTGTTATGGTTTGTTGTTCTGTTTTCTAAGAACCCAAAATAAGGAATCCAGTGAAAATGAGGAAATGAAAACCTTTGAGGCATTGTTATTATTTACTCCAAACATTCTGCTTTATATTCTTAGTGAGGAGTTATGATTAGAAGTTGCTACAGTAATTTTATTAAGGCTCTATGTTTGCCATTACTGAAACAACCAATTTATTTTTGTGTGACGTAGGGTCTCACTCTAGTCCAGGCTGACCTGGAATTCACTATGTAGTTTAAGGGTGGCCTTGAACTCATGGTGCTCCTTCTACCTCTGTTTCCCAAGTTCTGGGATTAAAGGCTGGCTGTGACATAACCATTTTTAAAATTGTTTTTATTTATTTATGAGGGTGGGGGAGGAGAGTCTGGGCATGCCAGGGCCTGCTGCCAATCTTTTGTAGCTGCCATAATACAAAAGCCATACAAAATTTTTAAACAAGTTGATACATTATTTCAAGACATGGGGCGATTACTTTAACTTTGTCATAAAGCAATTATTTTCACAGAATAGCCCTTGTATGTCAGGTAGAAATCACCAACTAGATATTGCATAAGATATACATGATTTAAAACATTAAATGATAGCAAAAACATACCACAAAACAACAAAAACTGCAACAAAATCTTGTAGTCTCTCTGGAAATGATATCATAAGGGAGCACGTAATGAGCATGAGAGGCAATCGAGTCTTTGGAAGAAAGTGGATGGGGTAATTATGAATCAGTATTTTCTACTAGGAGAAAAATTTATATTTTAACATCCTTTGAATGTTGTAATAAAGGAAGGCATATAGGAGATACATATTAAATGCCATTTTTAAGGTGCAGATGATAGAAAATAGTAGATACATATTTACTAGAACAGTTCAGTCATGTGATTAGAAATACAACATTTTCAAATTACAATTCAATGGTAATGATTATTAAATAGTTAATATACAGGGCTGGAGAAATGGCTTAGCGGTTGAGCACTTGCCCGTGAAGCCTAAGGACACTGGTTCAAGGCTCGATTCCCTAGGACCCACGTTAACCAGATGCACAAGGGGGCACATGTGTCTGGATTTTGCTTGCAGTGGCTAGAAGCCCTGGTGTGCCCACTTTCCTCTCTCTTTCTACCCCTTTCTCTGTCTGTCACTCTCAAATAAATAAATAAATAAATTATTAAATAGTTAATATACAGAATGAAGACTTTACCTTAAGGGTCTTTGACATTTTTGTCTACATTTACGTTTATCTGCCCATTGGTTGGTACTATAGGGACTTCCTGAGTATTTCAGTTACATTTGAGCTATTGAAGTGAAGTCTAACTTAGTAAGGAAATTCACTCCTAATCAAAAGTTAGGTTGGTTTAGAGTTCATTCCTTCAGCAGAGTTAAGGAAAAACAAACTTACTAATACCCCAGAAAGTACAAGATACTGACTTAGGTGATCTGTGTTATTGGATCATCTAGTACATTTTGCCTGTTAGCTATGTTTCATGGTTGAAGAAATAGAAATCCAAAATTTAAATATATCACCTTTTTAAAATATAGCAAACAACTTGCTGAGAAGCAGAACCAAAGGCCTATTACAGGATGCAAACTCAGTAACACTGCCTATCAAATTCTCTCCATATGAGGCTTGCTGAGGGCATGAGTGATAATGTGAATACTGTAGTCTACTCAGGGTTTGGATGTGATGAAGCAATGAGAATAAAAGATGTAGACATTATAGTGAGCACTAGGACAGTGAGTGGACTAACTGACCAAAATTAAGTAGCAAGGACAGTGAATTTGGAAAACATTCCATAGACATTGGAAAGACAAGGAGAAAACAAGAGAAAATGAGATGAGGAAAATTATATGTACAATATAGTGAGTATTAATAGAGTCAGTAGGAAGAAGAAAGACATGATCAGTATGAAAAGTCATGTTTTACATCTTGGGAATATGGAAAAATCACATAATGATTAGACTTAAGACTTCTTGACTCCTTGGCTTCCTGACATATTTTGTTTTCCCTTTCCTTTCCTTTTCCTTTCCTTTCCTTTCCTTTCCTTTCCTTTCCTTTCCTTTCCTTTCCTTTCCTTTCCTTTCCTTTCCTTTCCTTTCCTTTCCTTTCCTTTCCTTTCCTTTCCTTTCCTTTCCTTTCCTTTCCTTTCCTTTCCTTTCCTTTCCTTTCCCCTTCTTCCTTCACTCCTCCCTTCCTTCCTTCTTCCCTCTCTCTCTCTCTTTCTTTCTTTCTTCTTTCTACTTTTTTTCTTCCTTTTTTCACATAAGACCAACCAAGAGAAATGAACAGTTTGGATGTTTTGGAGGTCAATAACTTAAGAATCTTTGAGTTTTGCTCTGTAATAATCATGAACATGGTTATGAAATTACTAGTTTTAGTCATAGAGGAATTGGTAGACCAAAAGCTTATGCATATGTGGTAAAGTTAAAAGCATTTAAAATATGACAATGAGACTGAAGAGATTGAAGAGGGCTTAAAAATAGCATGACAACTAGCCATGTTTCTCTTGAGTGGTTCAAAATCTTATTGCTGTACTAGGCTAGGACTCAGGTTTGGGGTCCAGATGTTTTAGCTGGGTTTTTGTCCTATGGAAGAATAACGTGTCGTATCACACAACCTTCATAATGAAGCACAGTGAGTCAGTCCATCATGAAATGATAAGAACTTCAAGTGGGAGTAGTCTTCAAGAAGTAGCAAAACATCAATCAACAGCCACTTTTTTGTGTGTAAATGTAGCACTATAACCTAGAAATTCTTACACTAGCAATATCAGGTCATGATATTCTATCCTTGTATAGTAGCCATTACCTTTGTGTTGCTGAGAAAAATAAGTGACCTGAGCAGTGGATGTAAGGAAAAGGTTTAGTTTGGCTTACATTTTGTGGGGGAAGTTTCTCAGGGAAAGCATGACAAAAGCAGAAATCCAGTGGGCATCGCATCTTCACAGTGGCTTGCAGGAAGGAGTGTGAATGAATTCACTTGTGAGCATTCATTGTGACTGGACTAATAAATCCCAAGGACTGCCCCAAATAACTCACTTCCTCTCACAAGGCTTCACCTCTCCAAAGTGTCCACTAGCTCGGGATCAAGTATAAACCTTAATTACAAACAAATGAGGCTATGGGATTTTTCACAAATCATCCTATTTAACAATCCCATAGTGTTTTTTTTTTTTTTTTTTTTTTTGTGAATGTACCATCACACCCTAGAAATTCTAGGACTATAACTACCAACAAAAGTAGTGGGGGGCTGGAGAGGTGGCTTAGCAGTTAAGCGCTTGCCTGTGAAGCCTAAGGACCCCGGTTCGAGGCTTGATTCCCCAGGACCCACATTAGCCAGATGCACAAGGGGGCGCACACGTCTGGAGTTTGTTTGCAGTGGCTTGAGGCCCTGGTGCACCCATTCTCTCTGTCTCTATCTGCCTCTTTATCTCTCTGTCACTTTCAAATAAATAAATAAAAATAATTTAAAAAACATTCTAAAAATATAGTGGGGATAATTAAATAAATTGCTATTCTCTTTACCCTCAGTGACTCAGTGGAAGGAATCTTTTATTTATTTATTTTTTAATACCATTGGGTTGTAAGAAAGAGTCTATCTCATGTCCCTCACTACATGTGAAAACCAGTTTTCACTAGGTAGGGGAGGCTAAATCAGAAACTTAAAATCACATTGACAATGGCTAGCTAAAGAGATGATGTGGAAAATGTTATAAGAGTGGGCTGGAGTTTCTAGGAATCAGACTCCAGTGAGAAATAATAGTAGAGTTGAAATTTGACCAGGAAGGCTCATTTCATCAAACCATTAACTTAAGAGAGTAGGAAAAAGACAACCTCAAGGAATGGGATGGGTAGAAACAACTGTAGATCTTTGAAGTGGCCAGTTCTATAGATTCAAATAGAAAAAAAAAAAACTTTATTGAATATCCATATATTTTATTTCCCTAAAGCTTTCTATATTCCTGGTGTAACAGTTGGATTCATGGAACAGAGAAGAGAGGTAGTGGCATCCCAAGCTGGTATACTTCTGTCCCAAGAAGGTGACTATGATGTTGAAATACTGGGATAGGTATGTTATATTTGCCTCGTTTTTATTTTATTTTTTTTAAGAATATTTTTTCATTTTTTTTATTTGAGAGCGACAGACACAGAGAGAAAGACAGATAGAGGGAGAGAGAGAGAATGGGCGCGCCAGGGCTTCCAGCCTCTGCAAACGAACTCCAGACGCGTGCACCCCCTTGTGCATCTGGCTAACGTGGGACCTGGAGAACTGAGCCTCGAACCGGGGTCCTTAGGCTTCACAGGCAAGCGCTTAACCGCTAAGCCATCTCTCCAGCCCTTGCCTCGTTTTTAATATATCCAGCCTGTTTTACTTACAGCCTGCAGAAGTGAAGTACCGATGCTTATTTTCTTGATATGTGTTTTGGGTCATGTGCATCTGAGATGTGCAATTAGCTTTGTTTCTGTTGACCTCACAGGAACTCTAGGTATGGATCTCTGAATTTCCAGTGTGTAACAGTGCCCCATATAGAATAGGTTTTGAATGCTTTTTGCCTGAAAGAATGAGCTAGTTGAGTCAGAATTCAGTCTTTAAGAATTGGGCTGCCTCTTACCTCCAAATCCCTTTTTAAAAAAATTATTGATTTTTTTTGATATAAACATTGCAACATGGCTCAGGGGATTTTGTGAAAGAGGGGCTGGAAAGATTGTTAGAGCCACAAGTTGGGACATCATGCCCAGAGGCACTTCCTTTCCCCAGTAACTGACTGCTGCTCCCACAATGTATAACCCACAACCCCCACAGGGAAAACCTGTAACCCCAATCAGGTGGGCCCCCTTCATAAAGGGGGCAGGGATGAGGGAAAAGATGTACCAGCATGTGATGTATACACTAAGTATGTCATAATTAATAAAAATATTAAAATATATTAGAATGAATGCATTAATGAATGAACAACAACAACAAATCAGAAAATCAAAAAACATTGCAGACAGGCAAATCTCTCCTCTCCCCCACCCCAATTCCGCTGAGGGTCTTTGTTGGGGTTATTGGTATTCATTGTGGGGATCAAGAGGCCTCAGTCAGTCTCTGCAGCGATGGGGGAAACATGGTGTTTCAGGCTATTCCCAACCACTCTGAGGCACTTACGATCTTCCTACCTTCTCTTTTGTGATGCTAAGTGAGCCTTGGTGGGCAAGGAACAGATCTGATTTAGTGTTGCTTCCTCTGTAGACTCTGGATCTCTGCTTCTATGAGGTTTGAGTTACCACAGTGTCTGTCACCATTTTCCTGGGCCTGATCTTCAGGCGAGCTGTGAGAGCAGTGTATGTGTCACAGGTTCCCCTGTAGTGACTTCTGTGTCTGGGTAGACAAGGAGGAGGTGACCCATCTCCTGGTAGACAGATGGCTCTCTATTCTTCATTGATGTATCCTTATCTTCCGTAGTATTCCCCTCTACCTGTGGAATAGAAGTGATTCTCCTACCAAACGTGAGAAGAGTTTGAATAACAGGAGATAAGACTAGTCATTAGAAAGATATATGGATATGAATATCCATTCTTTTTAGTTAGAGGGCAGTGGAGTTTCTCTCTGAAGCATACTGGATTCCTGTTCTAGGGAATCTGGTTTGGTTCCTAGAACCAGATATGCATTTACTCACACTGGATGGGTCTCAAGTCCAATCTGTGACCAGTTGGTTACCTATGTCAGTTGTGTGCCATTATTGCATAAGTGCATACTTCTTGCTTGGCTAGCAGATTTTATATTTGGCAGAATCGTCTGCATAATCAATCAGTTGGTGACTGTTATTCACCAGTTGCTCTCATAGTGCTTGAGGGGTAGCCAGGAGGAAACTGGGTTTCCTCTCAGTTCCAGCATGATCACTTGATTTTCTGTAGCTACAGACTATGGGATTTTCAGCAATAGGGACATACCTTTCAGCTGTAGTAGGTAACCAAGTGTTTTGGCAATGGCTGGTATTATTTTGGGACCTCATGTCTCCCTGACCAACAGCTCACTGTGAGGGGTAACCCAATTCTGGCCCCAGGAATTAACAGTCAGCATCCATGACTTTAGGGTATTGCATTCTCCAGCTTTTGTGGAGTTCTTCTGTTTGGGTCCCCCTACCCCTTACTGAGGATAATGACTTGTAGAGTATTATCCTGGAAGAAGGTTTCTGTGGGATTGATTCATTTTGCCATTAGTTTTGAGTATCACTGCATAACGTCCCCTCCTCTTCCTCCTAGGCCTTTCCATAATTTTCTTTCTTTTTGCTGATCACTGACTTGTTGTCTAGTAGCTCTTCCCCCCTTCCCTCAATATTTCCCCCTCTTTTTTTGCTGTCTTCATTTTAATGCCATGTCATGTTGTAGATATTTATTACTACTTACAAATTAGCTGAGGCTGGGCCAGGTTAGAAACTGCATATGAAAGAGAGGTCATGTAGCTTTTGTCTTTCTGAGCCTGTGTGATTTCACTCTTCACTTTTTTTCCAAGTCCTTCCATTTTCCTGAAAATTTGGTTGTTTCATTTTTTCTTATCACTGATTAGAATTCCACTGGGTCTATGTACCACATCTTCATTAGCCATTCATTTGTGGTTAGGTTCTGGGCTGCTTTCAGTTCCTGGCTGTTATGAATAGAGCAGTGAAAACAATGGTTGAGCAAGTGTCTCTTTGGTATGTAGTAGAGTCTTTAGGGCATATGCCCAAAAGAAAACAGCTGGACAAAATGGTAGCTCTGTTTTAATCCTATGTTATAGCTTTGTAATTAAACTTTGTGTGCATGTGTGGGAATTGTATGCATGTGTATGTGCCCATGTAGCATCCCGTGCGCTCATCGGCAGTGGGATGCAGTCATCTGTGGTGGTTGGAGTGGAACACTGAGTGTCCTCCACACAGCCTCTTTTTATTTATGAGACAGAAAGAGAGAGAGAGAGGAAGTACATCAAGGCCTGCAACCACTGCAAGTGAACCTCAGATGCATGTGCCACCATGTGCATCGCTCATGTGGGCTCTGGGGAGTTAAATCTAAGTTCTTAGGCTTTGCAGGCAAGTGCCTTAACTGATAAGCCTTCTCTCCAGCCCTTCCACCATTCTTATTTGAATGTTAGTTTCTTAATGATTTTGGAGGTAGATTTTTTTGAGCTCCCATATTCTCATGTCTTGGTTCTCCTGGTGTGTGATGTTACAGATGCATGTGTCTACACCTATCTGTTTGGAGTGCATCTTCATGGTTGCACTCAAGCGGTCTCTCAGACCTCTTTAGGTTCCCATGCCTGCCCAGGAAGTGCTTTTAATTGTTAAGCCTTCTCTTCAGCCCTTGAATTTTGGAAGTAGGACATGAATGCCATCTTTTGACCATTAAAACCATGTATACACAAATTCCATCCTATTATGTTGTTTTAACTGGACTCTGGTAATTGGACATGGTCTTCTTGATTAGCTGATTGACAGGCAATCTGCAGATTGTGGCTGGATTGGTTTGTCCACACAGAGCTGGGCTGACATTCCATCTATCTCATTCCTTCTACAGACTATGAAGATAATGAGCCTCTCAGAGTTTAATTTACTCTAGAATAGAATGATAGAAAGGGGGAAACTTAAAATTATTTATAACACAATATATAAAAAATACTAAAATTTTTAATGCCACTGAGAGCAAGCTTATTTAGAAAATAAAGTGCAATAGCCAATTTCTAGATTCTTTAGTAGAAAAAACAAGCTGACTTGCTCATGAGCTATGCATTCTTTCTCTCACTATAAAAAATAGTGAGCAGATGCCAAATCGTTGCATGAATAACCCATGACGAGGATTTAGCCTGCATGCTTATATTTCATTGTTTTAATCTATTCTAATATAATACACAGCAAAGACCCTCATAAGCATATTTAATGACATGCAAACCATGAGTGTGCTGCATAATAATTAAGCATTAGTGATAAGCAGTTCCCATAAATCGCTGTAATTAGTATTCATTCATACCACCATGGCATTTTTTGGGGGGTTTTTCCCTTTTAATTTTGTTAATTCTTTAGTATTTATCAACAACACAAATGCTAGCAGTTCTGTTAATGTTGTGTGTGATTTAATTACTATTATTTTTTTTGCCTAGAATAAAATCTCAATCAATGTTTGTTGGATTAAGTAGCACAAAATCACCACATAGGAGCTAACATTGTCTCTGCTCCAAGTTGGGTTTTCTCTGTAGATTTGAGGTTTTCTATATAATGACCAGGGAAAATGCTATCTACTTTATACCATATGACATTAATCTCCTTACTCCTTCCTTGACTTTTAGCTCTTAATGAACCACTCATCAGGCAATGGGTAGCTAAAACATAAGATGCTACTTCACTCCTTGCTCTATAAGGTCATAGGAAAGTGGCTGAAAGATAGAACCATACATGAAAAGAATCAAAACAATGTAATGTTTTTTTTTTTTTTTTTGTATCAAGTTGCTTGCCATGCTGAGAAATGAGCTTCCAAAACAATTTAGGTCACCAAACTATTGACTTGGGACCAATAGAGACATGGAGAGAAAAAATCAACTATTTAAGTACCCCAAATCATCTGAAAGACCATTAGAATCTCTGGTTATATGATAGGGCCAAGTTTTCTGCTTGGGTAATCTTGACGTTGAGAGACTGTGAAGTCAAAAGAGTGCCTTTAATTTCAAAATACTTCCTCTTTCACAGATAATGGGAAATATGTTTTTCTGTGTGAAAAGTAACAAATATTTAAATACTTTATACAAAAAAACCCAATGCATAAGCAGGCTTCAAAATAGAATTGAATGTTTTCCTGGATAGTTTAAGAGAAGAAACTAAAAGGAGCTGTGTAAAATTGGTAGAACCGTGGCGTGTATAAATGCTGATGCCTGCCCACTCCTACATAGCCTGGCTTCCTGCTGGCTGAGCGTCTTCCAAATAGCCTTATATAATGATGATACTTGATTGTGTTTTCTGGTGAAAAAAGTCATAAGACATGGAAACACTTGCAAATTGTGTCTGTTTCTTATCGTAGCTCTAATAAATTATTAGCTTAAAACACAAGAAACTATTTCTTACGTAGTGTGGAATTATAACACATCTCTCTCGAAGTAAAAAAGACAAGGACAAGGTCGCATTGTTTCTGCAGTTGCAGAGATGGATTATCATTTTCACTCATTTTTGGGTGGTTTCTACTCTTTTTGTGTTTGTCCTTCCTCCATCTTCAAGGCCAATTGCAAAACATCTTTGCATAACTCTACTTCACTCTTTCACTTGTAAGAAATTTGTGATTACATCTGGGTTACATATACTCTTCATCTCAAAATCCTAGCTTCTTCCTACTTGTGAAGTTCCTTTTGGCATTTAGGGAAACACATTCGTCCTGAGGACTAGGACATTTGTGGAGGGTGGTCTTTCTGTGGTCATTTTGTCCATGAGTAATGACCTTACAAGTTCTTACAAGTTTCTCCTTTTCTCTGGTACATGTTTCTATTTCTCTAGTCTTGTGAGATTTTTTAATACATACATATACATATATATATATGTATAATATATATATTTATATGTTATATATATATATACATATATATATATATTTATTTATTTAATTGACAATTTCTATAGTTACAGACAACAAACAATGGTATTTCCTTCCCCTTCCCCACTTTCCCCTTCATATGGGAATTTTTTACATATGATTATTCAGATTCACTTTCTTTTTTTAGCTTTTATTTTATTTATTTACTTGAGAGAGATGAAGAAACATAGAGAGAGGGAGAGACAGAGAGAGACAGAGAGAGAGAATGGGCACACCAGGGCCTCAAGCCATTGCAAACAAACTCCTGACGCATGTGTCATCTTGTACATATGTGGTTTGCGTGGGTCCTGGGGAATTGTACACAGGTCTTTTGGCTTTGCAGTAAAGTGCCTTAAACACTAAGTCATCTCTCCTGTCCCCTATTCAGATTCACTTTCTAATGGAAAATATTTCCTTTTTTCCTGTACAATGTCAGAATAGGTTCTTGGCCACTGAGTTCCTAAGAGCAACACTCCTTAAAGAGTTCAAATTCAATAGATTTTTTAAATCTTAAAAAAAAAAATATATATCAGAGAGAGAGAGAGAGAGAGAGAGAGAGAGAGAGAGAGAGAGAGAGAGAGAGGGAGAGAGAGAGAGAGAGGCAGAGAGAGATAAGTGGCATGCCAGGGTCTCTAGCCACTGCAGTAGAACTCCCAATGCATGCATCATCTTGTGCATGTGTGCAACCTTGTGTGCTTGAGTCACCTTGTGCGTCTGGGATCTGGAGAGTCAGACATGAGTCCCTAGGCTTTGCAGGCAAGCACCTTAACTGTTAAGCCATCTGTCCAGTCTTCTAATAGATTCTATGTTTTTCCCAATTCTTCTCTCATAGGCAGTTCACTCTAATGAGTCATAAAATTAATCAGAGTATAGAAATGACTATGGTGTAGGAACTATCTAAAATGCATTGTACTTATTAACTCAGTTAACCTTCACAATATTCCTTTGAGATAAGCCCTATTATTATCCACTTTGCAGATGAGAAAATTGAGGCTCCAAAAGGTTTGACTTTTTTCATGGAATTTTTTTTTTTTCATCATCTATTATGAGGGATACTTTTGGTGGGTAAAGTATCTTGGTTTGGAAGCCATAGTTTTTCAGACTTTGAAGTGTTCCATTCCAGGCCCTCCTGGCTTTCAGGGTTACCATTGATAAATCTGATGTTATTCTAATGGGATTGCCTTTGTATGTTGTTAATTGCTTCACTCTTGCTGGTTTTAACACTCTCTCTTTGTTTCCACTGTTAAGAGTTTTAACCATGATGTGTCTTGAAGAATTTCTTTTTTGGTCCTGCCTGTTTTTTGTTCTATGGGCTCCTTGTATCTGGATGGGTCTGTCTTTTACAAGATTTGGAAAATTATCTTCAATAATTTTGTTGACTATGTTCTCTGTGCCTCTGGTCTGAATTTTCTCTTCTTCTGGTATACTCATGATCCAGATATTTGGTCATTTTAGGGGGTCCTGTAGTTCCCTCATATTCATAATCACTTGATTTTTTGAACTTAACAGTTTTTGGCCTCCTAATCAATTTCTACTGTCTTATCTTCCAGATACAACGTTCTGTTTTCCACATGAGTAACTCTGTTGGTGAGTGGTTCTAGAGAGGTTTTTTATAAATAATTTTTTTAAATTATTTATTTATTTATTTGAGAGTGACAGACACAGAGAGAAAGACAGATAGAGGGAGAGAGAGAGAGAATGGGCGCACCAGGGCTTTCAGCCTCTGCAAACAAACTCCAGATGTGTGCACCCCCTTGTGCATCTGGGTAACGTGGGACCTGGGGAACCGAGCCTCAAACCGGGGTCCTTAGGCTTCACAGGCAAGTGCTTAACTGCTAAGCCATCTCTCCAGCCCTCTAGAGAGGTTTTTTATAACTTTTATTTGATTTTTGTTTTTTGTTGTGTTATTTTGTACTGTTTCCACCTCTTATTTTGAGGTATGATTTTAGTTTGAGTTCTGATTTTCTTGATGCTTCATGTAGTTCATTAGTGCATTTGATCAAGTCTTCATTAAGCTTAATCAAACAGTTGCTGAGGTCTTCCCTTCCTTCCTTCCTTTCTTTCTTTATTTTTTTTTTTTATTAATTAGTTTTGTACTCAGTGAATACAGTGAAGATGTTACCATTGCTAGCCTCTTCCAAGCCCTCCTGAGGTATATAGGTCATGCATTGTCGACTTAGCCCTCAATTATAGGTAGGAGGAAATGTCTCTGCATATCATGATCCAACGTGTGGCTCTGACATTCTTTCCACCCTACCTCTTCTAAAAAATTTCCCTGAGCCATGTTGGGTTCATTTTAGGTCTGCTTCAGTAATGTGATGTTGGGAGCCTCTGTATCTCTGCATATCTGATTTGGTAGGAGTTGATTGTTCTCTGTGTCAATCTCCTTCACACTTGTGCTGGTACCAGGCTCACCAAGAAAACAGCACTCTTGCTTGTTTTGCCAATTATTCTCAGTTCTTGACTTACCTTCAATTTATTCATATCTTTTTGGAGGGTTCTAATACTTTCTTCAATCAAGTTAAGCTTATTGTCAAAGCCTAAATGTTCTAGGAGACTAGTATGTTCATTTTCATTGATATGACTGTTGGTTCTTTGATAAGTTGCTTCATGTTCAGTGATTTTTTTTTTTTTTTTTGATCAGGGTCTCATTGGTTGTTGTATTTTCATTTCAGAGAGTTGGTGCATAGTGGCCAATCAGGATACCAGAGCAAAAGGCCTGATTTCACAGCTCAAGATCAAGGGGCCAAGCCTCCTTGATCAAGGCACAATGTGACCTACCAGGACCAGTGGTCTAGGAGGATCAAGGGAAAAGGTATCTGGCCTACTTCATGCTATGCCCTACAGGACATGGGCCAGGGCAGGCAACCCAGACTGAGTAGGTGGGAGGAGGCCAGAAATGGGCCTCTCCTACTCACTCCATACCAGCTCATCTGCCCACCCACTTACTGCACATGGAACACAGCCCCGGGAGGTGGGGGGAGTCCAGAAATGGGTCCAGCCTACTCTGGACCCCCATAACCTCTCTCACACTGTCCATGCAAGGAACGCCTATTTCTCATAATATGTGTATATACTTAAATAGTTTTATGCTGATATTATTTACAGTATAATTTAATACTCTGATAATAATACAGACCTTAAATTTCCTCTCATTTTCTATTTCTCTCTCAGCATATTAATTTATAGCACATATATCAAATTGCAGGTAAAGTATTTAGAGATCAGCTGTATTGTGGATAAAGCTGTTACTTAAACTATTTTAACATTTGAAAATCTTTGGATGTTTGTTTCTTTGTGAAGCTTTCTCTTGGTGGCCTTCCTTCACTTGGTGGCAGATTGACAAGCAAAGGTGTATACATTAATTTGAATTACGTGCTTTTAATCATTTTTCTTATGGAGGGAGAGTTTTGAAGACATGTAATAAAATGGTTACTGTTCCATGAATAAGGCAAAGATTTGGAATAGAGGTGAGCAAGGCTACTTGGGTGGTTTTGCTAACAGTAATGGCAAATATTTATATGGCCCTTATGAAGTATTAGGGTTTATGCTAAGTACTTTGCATACATTTGGTCTTTTATTTAATTCCTTACCATGACTCAATAAGGCTGCTTTTTTTTTTCTTTACTTATTTTGCAAGTAAGTAAGCTGAGAGATTTCCTTGAAGTCAAAAGATACCATTTACATTCAAATATTGAAATTAAGAAAGCCAATGTGCATTCTTAAAATGAGCTTTTTTAAAACCATAATTTTTGACTGATTTCAAATATTCCGGGAGGTCAGTTTGTAGTATTGTGCAAAGGTTCCATCTAGCCTAGCAGTGACCCTGTGTAAAGATGACGTGAATAACTTTTTTGACTAAAGATATAATACACACACACAGACACACACACATGTATGTATTCTCCAAAGGTACATATGTAAGCTATGCTCATTGAGGTCAAGGCTTCAAAAAATGTGGTAGGACATCCTTCATCCTTTCTCTCTGGTTCCTGAGCTATGATAGGAGAGGTAAGTTCCATCATACTAGAGACTCAGATCATTCATTCACATGGGCTGATATTGGACATGAGCATCACAAATAATGTGCCAAAACAAACCTCTTTGTACTTCACAAAAATCCCATGCCATATACCTTGTAGGGATAGAATGGTGACTATATAATTACATATTAAAAGATTCAAAAATATTCTTCATATAATCAGGATTGTTAGCTTTCTAATAGGAGTCTCAGGACATGTTTGAGGGATAAGAATACTGTACTGATTGTTACAAGATCTGGTGCCCACAGAGCTCCTGCATTTTCACTTAGAGGTTGTTGGACTTTGAAGAATCATGTTGTTTTTAGTTTAGAGCATAAAGTTCATCACTTTAAATGACCTATATAGGCCTAAACTTTTGTGATTTTGTTTTGTGTTATTGAAATTTAAATAGGTCTACAATGAGAGTTGCTATCCTTCTTCAAAACTACTTTTAAAAGCTGTGGTATCTAGAGGAGGAATTTATACCCTTGCTTAGGCATTAGATTTATCAAATACTTAAATAGAGGATGTTACATCTTTATAAGGTTCATCATTGATTTATAATAATAAGATAGCAGCAATATAATAATCAATGGATATGAATCATGAAGTATTAATTTTTAGTCACTCATTTAGTAGTTAAGATATTTAACAACCTCAGATTTGTTGTGTATTAAGGCTGATCATTCACATGATAGCTACTTCTGAAAATGCTTGGATGGGGGAAATAATTTCACTTCTTTTGAAGCTATTGGAATGAATTACAATTGGATTTCAAATAAAAAAATTCAATGATAGATATTTCACACATGTTTCTAGGCAATAGTCCATCCAATAAAGCTATTAGTTTTTTCTTAGGAAATTTATGTATGAGTCAGATTTACTTCCACTTAGATCAGATGTTCTTACTTTTCTTTATCTTTTCTGTTTCTATTTGCAATTTAAATTGTTATAGACATGATAAACTGCCCATAGACATTTCTTCAGGTATTTTGTAAAAGCAACCGAGTCTTCCACTAAAAAATCCAATTTGGTTGTCCAAACTCACAATGACACATCACACCAAGAGAATGGAGTAGCTTATTATTAGCATAACATTTGTGGAGTGGGCAGGGCAGGCCACTAGGTTACCCTAAGTGGGCTGGGGGACTTGACTCAGGAATTTGTGATAATTAGAGGAATAAAGCTTGTGTGAAACTCCTTCAACTGGATTAAACTCCTTAGTAGACCATAAGAGGAGGCACCAAAACTTTATCATCAGTTTGACCTGATTTGAGGCAGAGGAGGAAGGAACATGAAGAAGCTGAAGAGCCATCAACTGTCAAACACCAAAATGAGGCAGGGTGTTTTTCATAACCATACATGTTAGAACCTTTGTTTACAATAGACTTACTATCTGTTATTAAGAAAATAAAGTACACATTGAATCTGCTCTTGTTTTTGTTTCATAAATTATATATATATATGGTGAGCAAGAAAGATTTTTTGAAGTCAAATAGACCTAGAATAGAACTTGAAATCTACAGATTCCTTCTTACATTTGTCCATAGTCATTAGAGAGAAAAGTCCACCATAAGTTTTTGCATCAAGAGGGAATTTAACATATAGCCATAGAATAACTCAGTCTGTTGGGGTTGTAGAAATAGTTTCCGGGTTATACTTCTTGGAGTGACTGTGAATATACACAGCTGCTCACTGAGGAAAAAACTGCTTGAGGCCACCAGAACTATTCCAGAAGCAAGCATCCCTTCATCACCATAGCAAGTGCTCCCCAACTATCAAGGCATTGTACAGTGACCCTGAGCTGCTACTCCAGGATAGCCTCACAATGTCAAGGTCTCAAGAGCCAGAAGAAGATAGCCAGACTTAGTATCACATTCATTGTCAAAATCTTGCACGTATTTTGTATGGAATTTATAAAATCTAATTTATTTCACCTTGAAGGGGACTTTAACAATGTAAATTTGAGAATGACAAGATCAAGTAAGGATTACCTGAATAAAAAACAAACAAACAAACAAACAAACAAACAAACAAACAAACAAACAGAATCTCTTACATACTCTCTGTGTGATTTAAGACAGATGTTTAATTTTTTTCTGTACTACAAAATGGATATGCCAATGTGAGGGTGATCTGGCTGAGACGTCTGTAATCCTATTGATTCCAGGGTTGGTTTGGCTGATCTGGCTGACTAGGTGGGTGTCTCCTTCCTCCCTCACCACTCCATGTTCATCCCTCCCGAAGGTGCGCACTCGGTAGAGGAGGACAACCTTCCATGAATAGAGGAGGACAGGTCTTTGGTCTAGAGTATATGATTCCCCTGCTGGAATCTCCAAACAAGCTAGCTAAATGGATATAGTACTTAAATTTAATGGTCATCCAAGAACTCGAGACTACTAAATTTATAGGGAAGGGGATAAAACATTGACAAACAATTTACTTCTATTCTCATATGTTTAGTAGAAATGGTCCTCACATCAGACTAACAGATTTATCATGGCCATTACATACCCATGTAGAAACCTTCATAGAAGATTTGAGACCAGAGAAGCATCTAGGCCTGAGAGTTCATGTACCTTTGCAATGAAGAGTGTCCTTGAGGAGCTATGGCAAGGTCAAAGAAACGAGTTTGGAATGGGGTAATCAGTTGTGGGAAAGCAACTAGGAAAAACAATATTTATGTAGAAAATAAGGTAATCATAATGAGGTTTGTTTGGAAACACATCTTATTTTTAGCTATGCATCTCCCTTGGAAGCCAGCATTATGGGAGTCCTCATTTGTCAGAAGTCTCTGCTTGTAGGTGCATAGGAGAAGGTCTGAAAAGTCTTCGTTCTATATATGTGGATTCTAAGTCATTTTCAGCTCAAAACAATTGCTAAATCATAGTGGTGTTATTTTAAAATAGCATAGTCTAGTTTTCTTTAACTAAGGAAATCAGTGTAGTGTGGTTGGACATACTATGGCTATGTTCAAGTCTCTCAGAAATTCAGAAATCATTACACTAAAGTCTTAATGAACCATTGTTCTATTGCAGACATGTGATCAAACAATTTTACTTTGAGATATTCTGGAAGAACTGTATGGAATTCAAGCTCTAATCTTGGAGATGACCTGTTATAGACAACATTACAATCTACATATCTCTCTTTCAGAGGCCTTTTATAACTTTTCAGTGTATTAATATTGAGAAGCAAACCACATTTCATTTATGTATGAATGTATTCCTTAATTCAATTCATACATCCCTAGATTGTTTTTGAGCTAGGCAGTACTCTAATCACTTGGTAGGTAGCAGATGAATGAACATACAACGTCCTAATCACATGAGTATAATGGAACAGTGGGTCAGAGAGAAATTTAATGAGTAATGACAATGTTGTTACTGCTGTGAGTGAAGGTGATAATTTGTTGAGTAAAAAGGTAATACAGGAAAATGGGATTATTATACTAAGCAAATTATATCACACAATATACAGATAAACTGGATTTCAAGTAAGCAGCAATAAGATTTTATAAGGATGAGACATTAGAAGTTATTTGTTGCTTGTATCAGATTCAAATTTAACTAGATGTTCTGGTAACTCTAGGGTAAAGAATAACATAGATGGAATGCTAATGCAAGAGCCTTTAATATGTAGAGATTCAAGGAAAAAAATCTCAGTACATATAGTCTAGTTGAAAATGGTATAAAAGACTTGTGAGAGGACGAAACAGCATGTGCAAAGTCCCTGAGGTGGTACATTTAAGATACAGAAAAACTGATAATGCAGTTATGTTAAAGTTATTGAAAAGAGTGGTATGCAATGGGGCCAGAGGGGTAAGCCAGGCCAGACAGGCAGCAAATATTCTCTCTTAAAGCAGTAAGTTTTTTTTTAAATAATAAATATTCACTCTATTTGAAGCAATTCAGTTTCAATTTGTCTTTTATTTTTCCAGTTTCAAAAATTTGAAGTTACAGAAGTCACAGAAAAAAAGAGAATAATCAGAAACAGTAAAAGTATGATAAAGAATACAGCATGTTTTTTTTTTTTTAACATCATCATAGCTTCATTCAAACCACAGTTATATAAAGCATTAACTTCCCATTTTTTGAGGAGAGATTCTTCGGGAACATAACACACTATATACATTCACCATATGGAGAACAATAAAACATGATCCCACAATTCTAGAGACTATAAATTCCGACCTTATTTATTTTCATGAAAATACCACTCCACAAAGCTATATAACTCTTAAAAGTTGTCTGGATGTTCCAAATGTTGTTTTTAGACCAATGAACTCTTAAATTTGGTTGCACAATAAATGATTGATGCAAATGGTAAATACATAGATTTCTTTTTAAAGGTAAGCGTGTTTTTCAGTCTAACATAGTGTGTGGTGAGAATTCTTAGGGTCTGGCATCAGGTGTTCCAAATATCAAATTAGGAGAAAAATGTGAGGTGTTTGGAGATTCCAGTCCTGCTACTAGATTTTTTCACAAGTGCTTTATTTCAGCCACGTGGGCAACTGTTTTAGTTTATCTAAAGTCACATCATGATAGTTTTTGTTTTAAAGCACTTGGTCACACATTTTAAACTTAAAATAGCAACAAGCAGCACTATACTGAGTAATTTAACTGTTTTAATTAAAAAAATAATATTCAAAGACATTTTATGTCCTCTTACACAGAAGCATATAACAAATATTATGTGAGATTTGAAGGTAAACAGCTTAATGAATGGGGATCAAGAATATTTTGAGGCTATTTGTTATATCTTTAAGGAGCAGTCCTCCATGGTAATAAATACTGTGAGGTGCCTGAGCACAAATTCACCATAATTAATACCCAGAGAAGGGAAGCAACTATGCAAGGTTGAATGTTCTGTGTAAAAGTATCAGCTCTAATAATTCAGTGGTGGTAAAGAGTAAGCCTCTATATTCACCTATGCAATTAAGATAATGTGCATCACAGATAATCAAGCCAGCATTTTGGTTTGGGGGTTCCAATCAGAATGCATGGAAATCAGTGTAAAATTTTATAATAGACACCTCCCACTGATGTCTGCTAACATTAAGGACATTAAAAGTTCTTACACTTGAACTCCAAAGAGCTTCTCCTACCTTCCCAGCTCAAGTCAGACTATCTCATAAAAGGCAGGTAACACCCTGTGAATGCCTACATGGACACCAGCCATGGTGTCAGATGCTTTACCTAGACAATGTTCCATTTGCCCCTCCTACAAGCACACAAGGTAGGACAGGGCATAAGGTATGGGAAAGAAAAGTGACTTGGTTAAAACTGCCAACTAATTTGGCACAGCAACAGAATTTGTGTCTAGACCTGTTTGTAAAGCTTAAGTCACAGTCTGAGGGCAGTCAGCTAAAGCACATTACTATACTGAATAAAAGGCGAGTCTGGAAGTGATTTCAATTTGGAAACTTCCTTGTGACTTACTTGCAAAAGAATCAACACTTCAGCTTTGAAACAGGCTTTCAATTTCATCTGGGAAACTTTGAATTTCCAATTCTCCTCTGGGGTATCAGTCGGCTGCCTTCCCAGAAGAGAGTTTTGTCTTTCACCCCAGGATCTATTGGTTTCCCTGTTGTGATGGGATAAACAATGTCATTAATTCATGACTACAAAGGACTTCAAAATGCATTCTTACTTTTGGTTAGATTGAAAACAGCTCAAAGTTTTGTGCAGAGATTTTGAAATGCTATACATTATACTTAAACAATGAATATTTATTATTATTTTGTTCACAATGAAAGAAAAAGAGAAAGTGCCAGAAAGTATTAGAAGAGAGAAAACACAGTGAAAGAAACAAAAATAGAGCATCTATTATTCCTTCTTCTGAAGGCTACTATAATTTGTAGAAAGTTAATCAAGAAACATGAGTTGGTCAACAAAATCTCACATAGGGTCATATTTCCAATAAAAGAATGATTAAAAACATGAGCTTTCTGTAGTTTAGCTATGGATTGGGAATATATTTAGCATTTCCCTAAGGACATTTACTTCAATGTTTCAAACACAGATGAAAATCAAGAAGGGAGATTCTATCCAAGACTTTTCAAGAGGCTCCCTCTGGGGTCAGCTCTTACAAATCAGAGATTTCTGCAGTGTCCTTTCAGGAGGACAGGGAAGCTAAACACTGCATGGCTGAGTAGCCTTATTTGTCATGGCTGAAAGATGGAATGTTTCTGTCCAAATGTAAATGTCAATTACACAGTGGATTTCATAAAAGACTGGACAGATCTGTGTCAACTTAAAGACATATTATGAATTATCATATAAAATATGTCTGAATGTATATAAATGGTGAACATAAAACTCATTATTAAGTAATTTTGAACTGTTTTGTTAAGTTTTAGGAGAAATTTCCTTGTCAATGTTAAGTAGAAAAATAGATTCTGGGCACTTTCAGACTATAATTGACTTAGCTCATGTAAACTATATGATATTTGGAAAATAAATAAAAATATAGCAAACAATGTAAATAAATGGGTAAAGGGACAGTGTCTTTATTCAGCAATTTGAGTGCCAGCAAACCTGGAAATTTGATATGCAATTGTGACAAATCTGAGAATATACAGATTCATTAGATAGAAAAAATACAGAACTGAGAAGGTAGAAACTACAAGGGGAAGAATATGATTTTTTTAAGTAAGGATAAAAATATTGAATTTTGATACTGGGAAATAAATTGCAAGAAAAAAAAAAAAAACTTACCTGTGAGCATCCATTCATTTGTGTTTATAGTGGACCATTGGTACAGAAGTGCTTTAACATCTCTCATATTTTATGTAAAAAAGTTACAAAATGGTGCTAGTGTTTAATATATCTGTATGTTAAGTGCTTTGTCAGTATTATCTTTTCATCTTAAATGTATACCAACAAGACAATAGTGTTTCACTGAATTAAAATCAAGGTTTACAATGAACAAGTGAGTGCTTTAAATTAGCCAAACAATGTATGAGATCTCAAGCTTCCTTGCTTAGTGCCTATACTCTTTTTGAAAAGTGTGGATAAAATATGCACTGATTTTCTCATCCAAATAGGAAAGTTTGATTATAAATACAATGTACAAATAAAAAGAATATGTATGAGTATTGTAGTCTTTAAGTTCTGCAGCCTGTGAGTACTTTTTATTTTTGAAAAATAATGACTCTGTAAAGTAAATAAATTAAGGACTTTGAGGTGAAGAAATAACTCCTAGTAGGACTTAAATAAAAATTCAAATTTTCTATATGAAAGGAAAGCAGAGGAGGACTTGACATAGACAGAAAAGGAGTCAGTGGTATGAAACAGGAAGAGATATGAGTGATATACTACAAGACAAGATGAGCTCACAGCCATCAGGATTCAGTAGAGGTAAGGAATAACCTTACCAAAAGTCTTTGGAGTGATAGAGCCTAGCTAGCAACTTGATTTAGGTCCTAAGAGGCTGAATTTTAAAATGATCCCTTACAGAGGAATGAGATATTAACTTTCTGTTTTGTTTTTGCCAAGCCACAAAATTGATGATGATTTGCTTTAGTGACTATGCTAATGGAATATAATAAATAAATTTAGAAATAATGAAGTTTTATTTTTACTCAAGAAAGTCTTCCAGAAATGGGTAACTTTTACCTACCAAATTCTTCTTAATCCAAAATGAATGTTAATTCATCATATTTTCCACCATCTTGCTTATTAAGCATTTTCAAGATGTCCAGCAAAGTAAGTGCCACACAGTATGGGCTCAATAAATAATTGTTCAATAATTAAATGGAATTCAAGTCTAAGCAAATAAAATAATAAAAACTAATAAAATAGTGAAAGTGAGATCATGACATGCGTAAATCCTCATTGGTAATACCATCTGGGGACTCTTAGATGTTGGAAACAGGATATAGCAGTTAAGACTATCTCAAATGAACCTGAGACATGTAGAAACAAAATGTGAATTGTTAATTTATTTTGAAAGGAAAAAAAATCTGCTAATAAAATGACAAAGAAAGGCTTGAGAGTGGGTCAGTGGTCAAGGTGCTCACCCTCAAAGCCTGATGAGCCAGGATCAATTCCTAGTACCCACATAAAGCCATATGCACAGTGGCACATGCATCTGGAGTTTATTTGCAATACCTGAAGACCCTGGTATGCCCATGCTCTCTCTATCTATATTCCTCTCTGCTTGCAAACAAATAAATAAAAATATTAAAAAATGATAAATTATATCTTGACAGAGCAGACCTTTCATTGGAAATTATCTGTATACTATATACATGATGATACTTGCCATGGTATAAAAACTTTGAAAAATAAATAACTTTAATTAGGGAAATGATTTATGCAATCATGGAATATATATGTAGAGAATACTATGCAACCATTAAAAAGCAGATAGAGATATAAAAATTGATTTTGAGGAATATCCATGAGGTATGGTTAAATAAGAATGAGGTAAGGAAAAGTGTTTATGTGAATTTGTTTCTGTAAATCTCTATGTAGATAATATATTATGGAGCTACAGAAAAGGCTTAGTAGTTAGTATGCTTATGTAAGAAACCTACACACCCAGGTTTGATTACCCAGTATGCACATATGCCAGATGCACAAGGTGGCACATGCATCTGGAGTTTGTTTGCAGTGGCTGGAGGCCCCGGTATGCCCATTCTCTCTCTGTTTCTCTCTATCTGCCTCTTTCTCTTTCCAATAAAAAAAGAAATAAACAAATAAATAAATAAGCAAAATAGTATGTGGAGTATAATCATGTAATATATACATATGTATTATATACATATATATTACATGATTATACTCCATATATTCACATGTTTATTGTATATATGTACATATAAATTTTGCATGATTATACTCCATATAGGTGTGTATGTATGTATATATATCATGGCTATGTCATCATCAGACTATGAACATAGAGAATGATATACTTTCAAGCATAATACACCTGAATTATTAATAAGATCATGTTATGTTGCAGTGATATAGTTGGAAGTGTAAAAATGGAACTTAATAAAAGCAAAAGAAAATAAGAGCATGCAAAACAAATAATATGCTATACATCGTGAATATGTTTATTATATGTAATTATGTTGATATATTTATAGAATCATAAAAAGATTAATATGAGATGTTTCTAGAAGTAAACACTATATAAAGAATGACTTCCAAGCTAGCAGGGACAATTGATGATTTTATGTTATGGGACATTTGAGAATGCTAAATTTGTGTTACAGTCCCACTATGCTGGTGTTATGTAATACATTAGTTACAGTAGGGAAAGCAAGGACCAGATGTGTGGTGCATCCAGGCATCCATCACATTACTAGTCATTAATTTGTTTAAACAGGGAGGTGGACACTAAATGGGACAAATTAGAGAAACAGGAAATGTACATGCTGTCTCTAACCAGGTGACCCTGAGCTGTAGCTGCCAGCACTTAAGTCATCTGTAGCCAATAGTGAGGAGACTTCATGTACATCCACCTCAGCACAGAGAGCCTGATTCTGAACCTTTATAATGAACTCAATAGACTAAAAATGTCCTAGATTGTTTTCTCTTATTATATCCTCTGGTGAATATATGTCAACAGCCCACAAACTACCTCTTTTCCACTGCAAAATACATAAGGTAGTGTTTATTACTTTTTATTATCATTTTGAGCCCATTTGAAACTCTGGTGAAAGCTATGAACTATCTTCCCAGAGTGTGTTCACATATGGAATTTCATGCAGCCCCTCAAGTCCATTTATGTAGGAATTTATCATTTTCAAGGGATACTAATTCCCCTCTTAAACTACAGATATTAACTTTTGTTGAGGACTTACTATTTGTCAGACATTTCACTGTTTCACATGTAACATTTCATGTCATGCTGAAAGTTATAGTATGCTAATATTTTTTAATAGGCAAGAATCAATTTAAGAGAGATCAAGTTACATATCCAGGCTCACAGAGGTAATGAGCAGCAGCATCTTCTTAAGCAGAAGTCCTTTATTATCTAGCCTGTGATTGCACTGCCAACCACAAATATATATATATATTCTGTAGTTCTGTGTTCTTGCTCATGGTGAGTGATGGAAATATTCAGTGAAGGAAATTCACCTCCCCTAGTAAAAGCCTGAAATAATATTAGCTGACAAGCTCCTGACTTGGTATGAGCAAGCTTTCCTTGATCAAACCAGGCAACCCGTTCCCCCAGCAGCACTCATAAAGCTTGAGAGTTTACATTCCTGCTGCACTTGTTTAGCAATTGGCAGAGCTGTGACTCCAAACACTCTCATGCATGTTTTAAGCTACTTAAATTGTCATTGTAGAATTTTACCTATTAGCAGAATACCATCCCCTGAATATTGATTATGCGAAATATCATAAATGTCTGGTGATAGGAAAGCAATCACTTCTTGAATACAGACCAATAGAATAACTGCTTTTATAGTGATGTGTAAGGTAGCTGAATATAGAATATTCCTTATGTAGTTGGAGTCAGGGTACATTTTGCCACATGTTGATGGAAAATACACAAAGAATTTAAAAGATGCTGAATTGCACACCTATGTGCTTCTATGGATGACAAAGAGAATGCATCCTTCATTATTTTACACTCTCATCTTCATCTTTGGTGATAACATTCCAGTCACTGAGCTGACCCAGGAAGACTGAATGTGGTCATGATATGAAGCTTGGATCTTAGCTGCCTAGTCCCAAGAGAAAGCATTCTGGTTCAACTGGTGCTATTAGCATGCTAGTGATTGATCAACTGAGTTATTCACTTTTAAGCTTCATCATATTCACATTTAAAGTAATTTCTGTCAGTAAGAGCAAATTATACTCATTATATCCAAAGGCAAATACATGTTTTGAAAGCATGTGGTTTAGAAAACAAATGGGATAGAAACCCAATGCTAATGTCTCATTAGGGACATTTGCACACCCCTAGTGGCTATTTTTATTTCCTAGCTCCGTATCGTCATTTGCAAAAACCTGATAGATGCATTAACAAGGATTGCACATCCTTCGCTGTCCTCTGTACTGATGTTGGGTGCACTCTAATTTGCTTCCTTTGAATCTGGACACAGCTGGTGACAAAACTTAATCACTTCCGAGGAAGTGTCATCCAGAGCCTTCCAAGGCAAGGTTGTAAGAAGCCTTGCAGCTTCTTCCCAGATCTCTTAGGATCTCTTTCTGTGATCCATGTAAGAATTCTAACTATTCTGAAAGGATATGCAGATATTCTACATGAAATCTCTAAAAAGGTAGCCTTTTACCTAACCTTTCTAAGCCTAAAAAGGTAGCCTTTTATGCATCCTTTCTAAGCATTAGTGTTTTAGGTTTAACTGTAGTTTTAAAATCTGTACTCAGGGGTAGGAAGTCTGACAGATCAGAAGACAACTGCTTGTCCTCAACAGAATAAGGAATGCCACCTCATACAAGGCCCCAAGGGGGGGGGGGTGTTGCTCTGGAGTTGACATAGAGGCAAAAAGGAATGAGGAGAAAGTTTGAGCAAAAGTCTTTGTTCTGGCTTCTGTGGGGTTTAGGATTGGCTAATTTGCATAATTTCAGCAGGTTCTGGAGACTGGAGTGGAAGTCAAGTTGTCAGAGATGTGACTGTAGAATGATTACAATGGGGGATTACTGGCCTGAAGTGTGGGAACTCTGTGAGGATCTGTTAAAGCAGGGTGTTTGTGGTGTGTAGGCCTTTATTGGCTGGTTTAACAGAACATTACTCTCACAGCTGCATAGTTTGCTCACTCTAGAATTGTGCTTACTTTGGGAGAAGTAGTTTCTCCTTAGTGAGAAAGACTACAGATGACTGAAGACTCAGAATACAGAAGCAAAATATAGTTAATACTATAACATAAATGAAACTATAGCCCTCCAGGACTAGTCTATCTGCCTGCTGAATGATATTGAGGGAAACTAGCATTGCCATGTGGAATTAAAGGTCACCTAACAGCCCTGCCAAAATTTATGACCCATAGTTAATAGTCTAAGTTAATAGTAAAATAAGCTAGTTGTTTTTAGCCATTCCATGTATTAGGAGTTACCTAAGATGTTATAATATGAATTTAGCTCTCCTTTGCTTTTTGTTCCCCAACACCAGAACCCCATTTCCATGACTACTCCTTCTTGACAATTTTTAAACATTCAGCAAAATTTTAACTAAAAGTGATGCTTGGTATCTTTTGGAATCATCAAACAATGATTTTTCTTTTAATTATTCTGATAAGTATAAAAATAACATGCAATATACAAAGTAATGTAAGTGAGGCCTATGGAGGCATCTCAATATGTAAGATCACTTGCCACCCAAGCATAAAGACATGAGTTTGGATGCTCCAAACCAACATAAAAAGCCTGGTGTGACAGTGTGTGTCTGTAACCCCAGTGATGGAGAGGTTGGGCCTCTATATGTATGCCACATATATGGGCACACAATAAGCATGTATCCACATAATGTGTACACATGTGCAGTGTACTCACAGAAACATGCAAAAATAATGCAAGTGATGGATAGAAGTGACTCCTTGACTTCCGTGTTATACAATCACAATGCTTTTAAGCTTGAGAGAGCAGTGAAACTCATATATCCTCTAGAGACTCACCAAACATTTGAGGAGTTGGAGAGGCCTCCAGATAATATTAACGAGCAGGGGCCATGTTGGGTATGGTAAAAATGTGATGAACATGGTGTTACGTTAATGCATTCACCTTGAGAATTAATGTCAGAGGATCTTAGGGCTCTTGTTGCCACACTAACTTCAGTGTCTACATTTCCCCATCTCATGTTTGCCTCCATCTGGTATTTAATATGCACTCATCTCTTCTCTATTCCAGAGGGGGTTACATAATGAAAATCTCCATATTAGTTATCAGCTGTCAACACTGGCAAATTTCAATTACCATCCTTCAGTAGCAGTTCACACTGGAGGAGGAAATCAGGATGCCATGCTGGGATAGCACACTTGTGACAGATCTATTTTAATTGCCTTTCTTATCCACATTTAACCTCTATCATTTTGACAGGAGAAAGCTCACAGAAGACGTAACATTTCCTGCCAGCAATCAAGGGTTTGGGGCAGGGTGGGAAGTAGTCTGCTAGGAAGAGACTGGGCAACATCCATCAATATATAGACTGGCATTGATTGCTGTGGCTGCTTTCCTTCCCTTAGGAGGCCTGCTGCCATAACTTTCTGCTAGCAAAATACTTTGCATTTAATCAGCTACCAGGATAGATGCTCCTGCTGATCACACGTAAGTTATGCATTCATCAATTAAAAAGGCTTAGCACAATCTCTTTTTTTTTTCTGAATCATTTTTCTGAGTGATGGATTTTTCAAAGGCCTGTAGCAGGGGTGACCCTCAGTAGGCTCCTCTTCCTTCTATTAATACTGCTCACTTAACCTTTCTAAAAAATTTAATCGTCTTTTCTCATGTTCAGCTTTTTGTTGTAACTCAAGTTTAAATCAAAATGTCTTTCTACAACAATAATTAACTGATAGTTTATGCTCCTATCTAAATATGCTCTAAACTGAGGCATTAACAATATGACATGCTTACTTATGTTGATCTTAGAAGCCTCTACATGGTAGCTGCTGTTATTCCCATTGTTGTACAGATGAGAGAATGCTGGGAGATGTGAAGTAACTCACTGAAGGCTGTGTGGCTGGAAAGTAATGTTTGGGTTTTCTTTTCAGGGAGTTCATGTCCAGAATTTGCCTTCCCGTTCTGAGTTGCTTTGGAAAACACTTTCATCATTCTTACTGCCCTGCTAAAGAAGTTCTTTTTGGAGATCCTAGATGTCAGTGCTGCCCTGGGAAAACTAGGGCAAAAGGAAGGTGAGGGCTTTTTTTTTTTTTTTTTTTTTTTACCCATTTCAGGAAAAGATCTGAAGGTATAAGCTATTATTTTTCTCCTAAGCAAAGAGATCCAAATGCATAGAATAGCTGGACTAGGATAGTTTGCTAAAATAATTGACCAAAATAATTCTAATTTTAAGAAAAGTGCAAAATCAGAAACCAAAAGTAGAAATGGATGGCTCCAAAACACTGGCACTTATGACTTACTGTAATCTATTCTAGATAAGGATAATAGTAACTTGGATACTTTTTCCTTTGTATTCTCATTCAACCCTGTTTAGTTCGTGTTCAGGATGGATCTAGTATAATAAGTGACACACTACACATTAATTTAATCCTTTAACTAGTGGGACACAATTGGTGAGTCAACAGTAATCACTAACTACCTACACGCACAACTATATATGTTCAAAATGTGAAAATTTGTGTACCCTCTTTGAATCTTCAGGATATCCAGGAGAGTAACTTTTTGCCAGGTGGAAAAACTTTGAGATGAAAGAGGAAGGTGTTAGAAATTCTGAATATTGAGAAGGCAATTAGTACAGGAGAAAGAGCACAGAGGCCTGTGGGCACCAAGCCCTGCTTGGTCAAAAAGGAAGCAAATTACAATCAGTTATTAATCGTAGTTGAATTGAGGGAAGCTAAGAAGATAATTAAAACCTTTTTTCTGAGTACAGTTTGCAAGCACAAAGCTGCAAGAATAGTCTTGGTAGAAAATTTAATAGAAATCTTCCCAATTGATGAAGGAAAGCACTCCAGCATCTGATAGACTATTCCTTTTTAAATGCAAGAAGTCAAAGCCACCCAGGAGTATGTGAATTAACTCTGCTCATTTATACACTGGAAAATGCTTAAAAGAAGCAAAAGACAAAGCTATGGATGTATTTAGACTTCCTAGAGCCAATATTCCTTATACTTACTTCTTTAGGAAGTATTCCAAATGCGAGCTAATGTAATACGAAATACCAGGTGTCCCTTAATGCTGCTTGATAAAACTGAGGAGTCAGAAGTGTCACTAGCATGATGAATATGGAAGTCTAGAATTGAGTTACAAGCATCGTACATGTCTGAGTACCTGGGAGTATGATACATTTATCAGTTTGCTCTCTAGCATCTGGCAAGTAGGGCTTAGGAAGGGGCTCCTACTTATCAGGTACATATGTATTATGAAATGTTTCTGATCTGTTAATTTTATGAACTCTCAATTAGATTCTCTGAATAAGACACCATTGGTACGATCACACAGATGAAGAAACTGGCTCTGCAAACTGAAGCAACGTGAACAAAGAGCACAAGGCTGGGACTGTGGAACCTGAGTTCAAACCCAGGGTGACAAGCTGTTGAAGAAGGCATGTTCCACCATAGCGTTATGCTGTGTCAAGCTCTGAAGAATCAACCCATCCTTATCCAATGGAGTGAAACCTTGTTCCCAAGAAGAAGTAAATTGAAATAAAGCACAGTTAAGAGCAAAGTGCAGTCTGGAGATGTGGCTTGGTGGTGAGCACTTGCTGTACAAATGTGAGGACCTAAGTTCAGACACTCCGAACCAACGGAATACTAGACACAATAGTGCACATGTGCAACCCCAGTGCTCACGTGGTGTGGTGGGAAGCAGAGCCAGGAGAAGCACTGCAGGCACAGCAGTGAACGAGAGACCTTGCCTCAGACAAGGTGGAGACAGGCACTGATGCCAGAGGTTGTCCTGTGACCTCCACAAGCACCCTGTGGCACATCCACACTATGGTACATGCATGTCGATATCCACACACAGCATACCTACACACAACATACATGTATGAACACAACAAAGGGAAAGGGGGAAAAAACCTACAAGATGGCAATATTAATAAAATGGTAGATATAAGTATGTAAGTACTAATATTTATAGAAACTTAATGAAAATACCACTGAAGCACAGAATTCAAGACCCCGCCCCCCCAAACACACACAAAGAATTCAAGGAACGCTTCTCAAAGATGAAGAGAAAATTCCTAGAAAACACCTTTTAGAGCTTTACAATCCAGACTCAAAAATGTCTAATATTCTATGGTACTTTTACTGCAACATTGAAATGCAATTTGCTTTCTGTATGAAGGCAAATTGAGCACATTTGTAGGTGATTTTTTTTTTTTTTTTTCCTGACAGACTAGGCAGGCAGCCAGAAGGTTCCTCCAGTGAAAATATTCTCTGGGGAAATGTTCTTATCTAGGTCTCAAGAAAGTTTCAGGACTGACAGCATGCTCTCAAGAATAAATATCTTATCCAAGCAAGGAGTGCATGACGTTGAGAAGCAGCTGGGGACAATGAAGATGGAGCCGTGTGACTTCCCAGTGGTCACACTTCATCCATGACTGACTGCACCGTTGACTCTGTGGCACTCTGAGTCTAGTGTGAAGAAGCAGACACAGCTTAGACTCGGCTGATCCAGTTGGAAGGGCCCCCACAGACCAGTTGGATGACAGGGATGTTAACCCACAGCCTTCCTGTTCTGTGTGATTTAATTAAGGCACACTTCAGCTGGCATCTACATAATTTAAAATGAATTGCATTGAATTGCATGGGTGCCTGCTACATTTAAATCCTCCTTTTTTTCTCTCCCTTCAGTACAATATAAAAAATTATATGGATTTATCCCAGATTATTTCTCAGATGTTTCTACTTATTATTGGTATCTGTAAGGTTTTGTGTACTCTTTTCTGTGTCTTTATGAGTGTGGATTGTACATGCATGCATGTATGTATGCAGGTATGTGTGTGTGTGTGTGTGTGTGTGTGTGTGTGTGTGTATGAATGTGAATGGCAAAGATTCATATTGGATGTCCTCCTCAATTATTCTCAACCTTATTATTTGAGTCAGGTTTTCTCACTGAACACCGAGCTCATTGATTTCAACTAGACGAGGCAGCCACCAAGCTCCAGGGATTCTCCTATTTCGACATCCTTAGCAAGGGTATGATAGTCATGTACTGCTATACACAGCTTTTATGTGAGTTCTGAAAATTTGAGCTCAGACATGTCCTAACACCTCCATGGCAATCATTTTACTGACTGTGCTATCTCTCCAGCACCTTGTGTACTTTTCATGAGTACAGCTTTTCACACGGTTAAAAACAAGCCTAGAGCAAATCTAATATTTGGTTATTATATACCATACATTTACCAAAGCTTTGTATATATGATTTAGTTAATCCTGTAACAATCTTATTAATTATTAACTGTAATTCATATTTTACAGATGAGACAAAATGAGTTCTAGAACTTTTAGAGAAAAATTGGAGGTTACAGATAAAATAAAAAGATACATTCTAAATTTATACTCATAATTATTCAAATTCATGATTATATTAAAATGATTATTTGTAAATTTTATTTATTTGCAAGAGGAGAGAGAGAGAAGAGACACTGACACACAGAGAATGGGCACACTAAGGTCTCTAGCCACTGTAAATGAACTCAAGATGAATGTGCACCTTGTGCATCTGGCTTATGTGGGTCCTGGGAAATCAAATCTGTGCCCTTTGGCTTCGCAGGCAAATGCCTTAACCACTAAGCAATATTTCCAGCCCCAAGTTCATGATATCTTAATACAATATATTATTACCCTTTAGCCAGCTTGAGAAAACTATAATCTGAGGTGAGTTGTCTCTTATACTGTGTTTCATCAATCTTTGATGCTTTATGTTGTTTGGTTTTACACTTCACCGATAGGAGAATTTGGACTATGGTTATATTTGAACAATATTGGGATTAAAAACAACAGCAACAACAATTATGCAGACTTTTAAAGTTGGACTGAATGCATTGCATTTTACATCATTAAAGTTGTGATTTTATGGGAGGAATGGAATGTGGTAGTTTGAATTAGATGTCTCCCATAAGCTCATGTGTTCTGAATGCTTTTCTTCCCAGCTGATGGCAATTTGGGAGGGGGAGCCTTGATAGAGTAGGTGTGTTTTGGGAGTGGGCTTAGGAGTGTTATAGCCAGCTCCTCTTTGCTAGAGTATGCCTCACTCCTCTATTTTCCACCTGTTGTGGCAGAGGTGATGTCCAGCCTCTATTCACCCTATCCTTTCCCCTGACATCATGGGATCTCCCCTTGAGACTTTAAGCCAAATAAATACCTTTCCTCTCATAAGCTGTTTTTGTTTGGGTGATTTGTCCCAGCAATGAGAATACAACTATAATAATCCTGCACTCAACATTTGTTTATTTTTTTCTAGCTAATATTCGGTGTCTTCTAGGTCCTCAGATTAGTTTGTGAATGTTAGAGTGGTGTGAAGTATCAATTGTGATCATCAGCATCTATGAGTTCAGCTTTGACTGCCCCATTTATTGAATCAGGCCAATGAACTCCCTCTCATCTACTCACAAACACTTGGTGCAAATAATGGACACTTGTACTCATGTCCTGTGAAGCACTGTATATCAGGCTGTTCTGCTCCTCATCCTTTTGGCCATCTTGCTTTCTTCTGTGACTTCTTCAAGTTCATTGTTTTTATTTTTTGCTTGTCTATTCTTTGGACTGAAATTAAAAAAAAAAACAAAACTTCTATTACCCCATAAAAAATGCTTTAGTCAGAATGGTTTCATCTCTTTCATTTATCCCTCATTGCAGATCAACAAGAATAACAAAAAAATTAATATTTCATATCATGTCCTTTAAATTCCAGTGAAACTTTTAATATTTCAGAGAGATTTCTTGATTCAGATCATCTCGCTTCAACAGCAAGAAAACTACGTCTTTTTTAGATGCCACATTTCTTCTTTACTACAGGAGCTTTACAATGCCCTGCATAGTAGCTAGAGTTCTATGTCTCCATTATGTCACCATGCCATAAATATTTTATAGGCAAGAACACTGTTTAATTCATCATGGCCCTCACACCACCTATTCATAACACAGAGATAATGAATAGACATTCAATAAAGATTATTGGTCCATATATATTTTTAGTTAACATGTGCTTTTACCTACAAATTGACGATGCACTGGCAAACTAAATCAGTTAAGATCCCTCGCCACATAGAATTTATAAACTTCAAGCTTTGTTGGTAAGGGTAGATAGAAGTAAGAGTAAAAGGAACTAATAATACATGAGTAACACAGTGGACGAGATTGAGATTAGCCATTTTTTATGTTTACTGCTACATGTAATCTTGTACCTGTACTTGGTAACAAAGTAAAGGAAATTAAACTTTCCTTAATGTCATGTTCCTTGGTACTTTGAAAATAAACTCAAACTATCAGCCTTTCTGGGGAATGATTATTTGGTTGTTGCTATTTCTGGAAGTTGCTTTCCTCGAACAAAGCTAAGAACTGGATTGTTTTTGATATGGCACTTGAGCTCTCTGTGCATATATGAGTATGTCACTTTTTTCCCTGTTCTCATCCTCCACACACTCACTGGTAATAACCGATGCATAGTTTATTTTGGGTAATGTCCTGTTTTTGATAAGGTCATAACCAATATCTAAAAGTCTGGATATATTTTTCTTCTCTAAATTCCAATGCAGATACAAGGTGGGAGAATAAAATAGGCCTTGCATTGTGTAATACTTAATATTGATGGTCAACTTGATTAGAGTGAGGAATTCCTAGGAAATTACTTGTTCATACTTCTGGATGTGAAAAAGGCACTTCCAAAGATGATTAAGAGGGGAAGATCCACCCTGGGTGTGCAGCACTGTCCCATAAGCTGAGGACCAGACCAAATAGAACAGTAAAAAGCAGATATTCCACTAGAATAGGCAATCTCTGTCTGTTTCCTGGCTGCTGTGATGTGAGATGCTCTGCTCCTCTATACCCTGTCCTCTATTGTGGGCAGAAATCTCTGAGCCATGAACCAAAAGAATCAACAGTTTCTCTAGTTAACTTGTTTATTTTTGGTGCTTGTTAGATGAATAACATGAACACATACAGATATAAAAAATCACTGTATTTGCCTGAAAAGTCAAAGGACCCAGGGTTGATTCTCTAGGGCCAACATAAGCCAGATGCAAAAGGGGGTGCATGCATCTGGAGTTTGCTTGTAGCGGCTGGAGACCTTGGCACACTGATTTTCTCTCTCTCACTGTCTCTCTCAAATGAATAAATAAATAAACACTGTTAAAAATCCACAGATTGATTTGAGTTGCTAAGACAACTTTCTTGTAAATGAAAGATCAGTTCTATTATCCTTTGTTGATAAAATTTCTGTGTATTTTGAAGACAGGGTTACTGAAGACTGATTTGGGAGGAAGTCTACTTATAGAAAGCCAAAACTTTCATTTCCAGGCTGAAGGCATAAGTGTAAATTATGCCTCCAAGATATGAGACAAAACTAATTTTAAAGAAGAAGGTGACAGTACCAGTATGCAGTTAATATCCACAAAGAGCTGCTGATCAGAGAACCCTACAATCTTTCTCAAAAGAAGACAGATTTCTGTCAGAGTACATGATGACTCACCAAAGGTTAATGGTAAGACCCTACTTCCAAAGACACCATATGTTGTTGGTATGGAATATGGAGTGACCTGGTTGGAATCGGGAAGAGGGTCAGTCCCCAGATAGTTAATTCAAGTGGTGCCAGAAGATGCTACATGAGCGACTAGGGAAAAATAACCAACATCTGTTCAAGCAACTTGTGGTATAAGCTACTCAGCAGCAAACAACCTGACATGATGCTCACACAGTACAATAGTGGCACACATCCATGATGGGTAACCAGTTGCTCTTGAATTGGCTAACAAATCTGCTCAGTGGAATGGAACCCATAGCTAGAGCTGGGAAACAAGTTAGAACCATATAGAAAAAATTACCCTGCTCTCCAATATCAAGCTTCCACCTATCATGGGCTACAAAAGGGCCTGCACCTATTAAATTATCTCTAAAATAATAATGGTTTTCCCATTTATCTGGTGCTGACTTCACTCTTCACTGGAGAATTTGCTTCTCTTTTACAGATGGATACAGAACCTGAGGAGAGAATCAGCCCATCACACCTCACCAGGGCCCCAGCTGAAACCATAGAATAATTGGGGAAATAGTCAAGAGTGCTTCTTTCTTGGTGAACCTGGTGCCAGCACAAGGGTGAAGGAGATAGACAAAGAACACTCAACTCCTACAAACCAGAGATCAAAAGATTCAAAGGCTCCCAAGGCCTTATCACTGAAGTAGACCTAAAATCTACCCAACATGGCTCAGGGAAATTCATGGAAGAGGGGGTGGAAAGATTGTTAGTGATACAAGTTGGGACTTTATGCACAGAGACATTGCCTCTTCCCCATAACTGATAGCTACCCCCACAATGCACGACCCACATTCCCAAACAAGGAGGGTCCCTTCAGATGGGGAAGGACAGGGAGGAGGCTAATGATGGTACCAACATGGCTGTATGTGCACTGTGTATGTAACAAAAAAAAAAAAATGGGGGGGTGAGTGGCTAAGGTAAACTCAATTGGAAGCAATGTGACTAAATTTGAACTTTGAGGACTTTCAAACTAGGCCTTATAGAAAGTATTATGCCAAATTTTAATAAAGGCCTTTAAGCAATTGAAGAGACATGAATAGTAGGGGCTATTTAATAAGAGATATTTGGCAAAAGAGATTGACATGGAGTCTTTGGCCTTTGATCATATAATCTCAATAAGCCAGCTATTGATTTGTTTATAAGCAATCACCATAGCCCAATCTGTGCTTAAGAAGAGATAAGTAAGATACCTGTTTGGCTCAAAAAGGAAGGTCAAAGACTATATGCTTAGTAGAGGCATTGAAATTTAAACAACTAAGCATCGTTACAAGAGAATCAATAAACACTGATTATGAAGCCAGTCAGTCCAGCTTCCTCACTGGTGGTTGTTAACATGTGCTATGCAATGAACACATTAGAATACAGGTTCCTATTCTATGAGTTCCAACCCTTTGAGACTCTGATGGCATTAAATGTTCAAAATCTGTACTTCAACTTTTTAAAAATGAGTATGTTTTAGTGTGCAAAAAATATGATTAACTGCCTTCTAGTTTTAATGATTTTTTTCCAGTGTGACTAAAGAATGACTTCCAAGGGTCTCCTAAAAAACACGCCAGCTGTCACAAATAACTTAGTTTTTCATAATGAAAACAAACATTTACTGAATGATACCTTTAATAAGTGCAGAATGTTAGCATGTTTATTCCAAAGAGGGAATTACTTACAATGTTAAAATGGCTAACTTTGAGGAAAAAAATAACACACAGTTTAACAATAAAAGATAGAAATGAAGTGGATATAATAGGACTTAAAAAGATTTATGTGTCATAGCAGAAAAATATAAGAAGAGATATTGAAAGGGCAAATGATATTGTTTCACATAACTTTATGTTGATAATAAGAGTAGGACCCTGGAATATTAATATGACATCCAAAGACCTCTGAGGGATATGGTAACACTTGGTATCAGTATTTCTTGATATCCTTACCTTGGGGGGGGGTTAAGGCAGTGGGTGTTTTATCAATAATATACTCATAACTTCAAGAGTTAAGGTTGTTTTGATCATAGGACCATTTACAATGCCCATGAAACTTATAAATTGTACTACTGCGACATATGCATATGCACCATTTTACCCAAATTATCTTCTGCTGTGTCAGTTTAATCTCCATCCTCCAGAATCAGACATGGACATGGAAGATATTGTTTAGAGAAAGAGTGTGGGAGCAGCACTAGTGAAGGAAAAGGGGAAAGGAGAAAGTTCAGGTAAAAAGAATAGAATGGAATGCTTGGTGGGATCAGCTTAGACGATGGTGCATTTCCAAGAGGGCTAACCAGAGTCCCATCTGTTCTACATAGGCATACCTTAGCATCTCTGCTATGCTCAGTCCTTGGTTGGGAGAAGTTGACCAAATTTGGGTATACAGGGGGTGTCTTTCTTTCAAAAGAGACATCTGCAGGTTGAATAAGTCATCAGGTTACAGTGGTGCAGTGGAGAGTCCATTGGCATTGAACCAAAATCTTTGTCCTACCAAGTTCATTTGGTGTTTTGTGCCATAAGGAGTTCTGGGCACCTACTGTGCAATGGACATCTGGCATTCAAAGACAAAAATCAAAATTGTCAACTTCAAAGATCTCACAATAATCTTAGCACATACTGAAGTTTATCCCTCTCCTTCTCAAACCCTTGCATTTTCTGCCTTGGTGTGCCCTGTCCTCCACTCCAGAATGATGAACGCACACTCTGCTACCTTTGGTTAGCCAAATGGAGATAAAGATGCTTGGGAGGTGGGAGGAGAGGTCATGTCTATTCTGTCCTCCTCTATCCTGTGCTGGGCTGTTTTCCAGTGATGGCCATCCCTGGAGTAGTGATAGTTCTTGCAATTCTTTTTCCATTGCTCCAGTTTTCAGTGCTATAGTGACAACCTTTATTTCCTTTGCTGTTTCTTGCCTTTGAGCACTACTTCTCTCTGAGTCCCGAACAACCTTTGCTTGGCTCATTAACCTTTCACACAGCTTTGTAAACATAGATTTAGTTCTCTTGAGCCATTTGAGTGTCATTCTTTGTCTATTGAGACTTTGCCTATTATAAGAAAAGTCATATGTAATATCAAAACAGAAGAAGGAGTACCATAAGAGAGATATTTTGCAATGACCTTTTTTAGAAAGCCTTTTTTTTTTGTAAGACAGCACTGGGGGGTGAAGCTATTGAGAAAGGTTATTTGACATAGGGTATTAATAATTTACCACAAGAATAAGCAAGTGTTAGATGAAGACTTAATAGAGGTTAGCCTGACATGTTATATTCATTCTGATTTTTGCTATTGTGTCTTTTTATTTTGCACCTTGGCTGAGCTATCTTTTAATTCAACAAAATGTTACACTTTAGCAATACCTATGAGTTCATATTCTATTATGTATTACTGGAGAATAAGTTGTGTTAAAGGCATGATGCACTTGAGGGCTGAACACAAGAGTTATGCCTTGGGGAATATTTTATTTTAAATATACTGCTCACTTTCTAGGAGCATTATACTCTCAAAATCCATGCTCACTTCATTAAAGGCTGAAAAATGCAGACTTGTGTTAATGTGTGTGGCTGATAGTTTTCTGTATGTCATTCTATTTTTGTGGATTCCTTTTTTTTTTTTTTTTGGCTGCTGTGACCTTTTCACCTTGATGTATTTGACAATTTTGTGCTAATTTAGCATGAAACAATAGCAAACAAGGGAAGATATCTTCTTGCACACTGGTAGAAGACATGGACATGTTGAAGGAAGCTAAACCATTGTGAATCTTTGACCTTCTCCTTAAGTAGGGCTTCAGTCCAGCGAGCTCATTACAGGAAAAGCTGTTAGGATCCCTCACATGTTGTCACATGTTGTCACACATCTGCTGCTGAACACAAGCTGCCAGCCGAGAGGGAAGCCTCAGTGGTGCATGACCCGTCATCACTGCTTCCATTACATAAACCTACTCAGTGCACTTAGAACAAAACTCTTGAACCCCCTTCTCATTATTTTTGTTCCTTTTTACTTTTTATTTTTTAACTTATATGCTGAGATTGTCTTACCTTCCTATCTAATGCACTCATACTGTGGGCAGGTAATGAATATAGGTGCTTTTGTGCTAATTCTTCTATCTGGAAAAAGCAATCTGTAAGAAATACCAGCATTTAGCTGCAAGGAAACTTTCCATAAACAATGCCACTTAGATCCTATAAAACTCAAGTTGGACATTAAAGCACAAAGAAATGAGATATATGGTACCCATTCTCACTCATCTAACAGGAAAGAAAATGAAAATCAAGACAAGATTCTGCCACTTTTCCTTTTTAAGGACTTAAAATCTCTTGTATTTTTCTTTTTTTTCTTTCAAGGTTTGTAGGCTAAGACAACTTATCTTAAGGTTGGTGCAGTCATTTTCCAACGCTAAGTCAAATATTGGTTCTTTTGTGGCCAGCCCTCTCCATGGCTGTGACTATTTTAGTGGACAAATCATAATAAGCATTGAGGGTAAGCTACAGTCTATGCTCCACAGCATTTGTACTGAGCCTGAAATAATCTGGCTTTTCCAATTTGGCCTCAAACAGAGAAAGTGAAAAGAACACTGGGTTAGATTCCCAACACCACTGGTAATTACTACTTGAACTTGAGACATATGCTTCACCTCCTTTAAGAGATGAACTAGAGCACATGGCTTCTCAATTATAACATTCTGACATTGATGTTAAGATGAGCCACCTAAAAATGACATTCATCTTGATGATGAGTAAATGAGTGCTATTAATGATGAAACTTGCTGATGACTCTTATAATATTGTTCAAGTCTGATATTAGCTAATTTGTAAAGAATTTATTTATGTAATTTTGCTAGAAGAAGGCCAGTATGAATTTGTACAAGATCTGAGAGATATATTATTTTAAAAGAAATGAAATTATTATTAGTACATTAGTCATAGAAATAGAGAAAAAGAAAAAGACTAGGTTTAAAACATGTGGCCCAAATATTTTAGCAAATTAACTATATTGTCATGATTTTTACTTCAATATATCCAGCTAGTTTGGGTAGTATGCAATTCTTGCTTCAGTAACTTTTGTGCAAATGAATCTTGAATATTTGTAGATTTTCATTATTTTCACAATAATATTCTCTATATTATCTAAAATACAGGCCTCAAGATTATAAACCTATTCATAACAATGCTGTGTATGAAATCTGCTGGAAGTCTTATACAGTTCTTTAAAATGAAGTTCTAATCTACTATGAACTATTGCACTCACCTGATAAGCGTAATTTGCATTACATTTAGTGGGTCACTATGTGATAAAATTTGCATATTGACTTGTGTAGGATATGTGTAAATTGAGCTATATATGCCATCTTTCCCAAGGTTTTCTATATAAAATTTCAGTGAATCATATGTTTAGAAAAGTGTTGGTGCAAAATTCACAGAAATAGCTTTCACCATTGCCTATATATTGATACTTAATGTAACTTTTATACTATTCATGTCAAGTACAGCTATAAATACTATTATATAGGAGCTAAGATGATATTAACCAAATTTTTAGGTGAAAAAAAGAGGTAAATTTTCTTTTACAAAAAAAAAAAAAATCCATGAGAATGTTAAGGAAGTAAGGAGTGTCTTCATTAGGAGCTGAAGCCCATCAAAATAGCTTGAAGAAAATCTGAATAAGCACACTTGTCAAGCTCTTTTGTTGCAGAGGATGTAGTGAATTGGCTCCAGAAAACTAATATTAAGCTGGATGAGCCACCCAAGCATAAAAGTTGAAGGAATTCTAGATGCAATTTATTCAAAGTAGATTAGGTATTAGGTAGATTGATGAGTGGCCTTATGTCACAGTTCTTAACCATATTATGTGACAAGGAATATCATGCATTATTAGCATGTCTAATTTTTAATCTCCCATGTACACTTGGAATGTGTGTTGAAGGTAGCAAATCTTCCATCAGCTCATATCATTAGAGGATGATATGGAGTAAATGGTCCTAAATATGACCCTAAATACTTGCTTACATGTGCTATATTTTTACCCAAACAATATGAATGTATGGACAATTGACACTATTTCATAAGAAGTTAACTGTTCATAATTAATAAAAGTTTAAAAATTATAAATTTTTTTGTATGATTTCTTTTTTGTTCATTTTTTATTTATCTATTTGAGAGTGACATACACAGAGAGAAAGAGAGATAGAGAGAGAGAGAGAGAGAGAGAGAGAGAGAGAGGGAAAATGGGAGCGCCAGAGCCTCCAGCCACTGTAAAAGAATTCTAGATTTGTGTGCCCCTAGTGCATCTGGCTTATGTGGGTCCTTGGGAGTCGAAAATGGGTTCTTTGGCTTTGTAGGCAAGTGCCTTAACCATTAAGCAATCTGTCCAGCCCTGGGCATAAATACTTCTGAGGATCTTTTTACAGTTTTGGAAACTTCCATCTTAAAAAAATGCTCTCACATTAGCATATAATTCCTGAACCTTATGCAGTAAACTCATGAAAATTAAAGGTGTCCAATCTAAATAATACTAAAATACAAGCCTGGAATAAATGATCATTGCAAGTCATATGAGAAGGACAACTGCTATAAAATATTTCAAAAAAAGCACTGGCGATTTTTGTGACTTTTGAAGGATGTAGGTTTGGGGTATTTGGGGTACCTTATCTCAAAGGCTGGACACCTGGTCCATGGTGTTCAGGACTCAGCATCTAGAGTTACAAGAGAATAGGACTGTAATCTATTACAAAAGAAAGTAATAGATCGTGAATTGGTTTATGCAACATAGTCCTTTAGGTTCCAAGTATGACATACGTATACAAGTGAACTAGAGTCATGAGTGCAGACAAAAGGCATCAGGGGATACTGGAATTCCATAGGAATAGCAGCAAGTCTTGTGATGATGTATTAATAATCAGTTCTGATTTCAAGGTAGGCAAGAGACAGATTGCTGTGTCCCTCTTTAGAAATAAAATACGTGCTTTTGTATGCATATAACATAAGCTATCCTGAGGCCTCTTCATTTTCTCTGTGTTTGTGTTTGGCTCAATTTCAATCTACTTTTTTCTTTCTACTAACATAATGCTTTGCCTACCATGATGCAAATGAGAAGATGGTTCATTTTGTTACTTTCACTCTGGACATTCTCGCATAGCAGACAATCACACAGACCATTGTATTGTTTAAGTTGGCTATACTTAAGTACTGCTACTGTGATGGTACAAATATTTGATGTTATAGAGGAAAGTAGGAAACATCAGACAAAATAGAATTTGTCATCCAAAGCTATTCAATATCTTTAGGAGACTTCTATAAATTTATGAATGGGCAAGCTTCCTAAAGAATAGAAGATAACATGGCTGAGGTTGAGATTTTTAATTATTTAGTTCAGCCATTTATGGGTTAGTAAACCAGATCTCAAGGATAAAAAAAATTTTGGAATGGTTGCTAATTTCTATGGTAAAAATAATGTCATACTGGCCAATGTCATCTCCCTACAATTGAAAAAAAAATAGCTTAAAATGCACACCCACATCAGAATTGACTCTTGAGGGCAAGATCTTTTCAGTATCTATGGTGGCTTAGATGTAAAAATATCCCCCATTGACTCATGCCCTTGAATACTTGGTCCCCAGTTGGTGATGCTGTTTGGAAAGCTTGTGGAGCACTTAGAAGGTGGGTCTTTGCTGGAAGAAGTATGTTACTGGGGCTGTCTTAGAGGTGAAATAGTCTGACCCATTGTGTTGCTCTTTAGCCTTTCTACTCTCACCCTGCTGATGTGATGATGTGACACGCTGTTTACTCCAGCTGTACCTTCCCTGCCATGATGGTGTAAACCAAAATAAACATTTTGTTTTCATAAGCTTCTTTTGGCTGAGAATTTTGTCCCAATAATGAGAATGTGACTGTTACAGCATTAATACCAGAAAACCTATAGTAACTGAATAAAATTATTATTAAAGTGCATATCACTTGTGCAAATGTTGGAATTAGTAAAACTGTCTAAACATTTAAGACTCTTCATGCACGCATTTATGGATTTTATTTACATACACACATACATGCATATGTGTGTAAATTCAGATCAGGTAAGATGAAGTAGAAAATATACAAAAGTGCAAAAATGACTAATTGCCTCATTTATCCTATGATAGTACCTTTAAAGAAATTTGTGTGATTTTCTATAGCTCTTTCAAATTTACTTTTTATACTATGTGTCCATCTCTTTTTATAACTATGATTTGGTGCTTTTATTGTTCTGTTACAATAAATTCAAATTATTTCACATTTTCAATTTGTTTGATTAACATTTTATACTGTGAAAATTGAGGTTTATTATTTTAGTGTTTCATCTTTCCTTATTTCTCCAATATCAAAGCTAAGATTTATCTATCAATGTGACTATATTGATCCAACTCTTGGTACTGCAGGTAGAAACCTATGAAAGGCAAAATCATCTTTATGTAATCATAGCAAAATCAGTCTGGCAGTATTTTCTGTTTGCTTTACTCAAGAATAAACAATTAATTTTGAAGTCAACATGACTGGATTTGTATTCTGTCACTTGTCATACTTTCTGAGGTTAATGTTTGTAAAAAAAAACAAAAAACAACCAAAACATAAAAATAGCATTAGGAAAACAATTGCATGTTAACCTGATGCTATCTACTTTAAAAATGGATACTCCTTTCTTAGAAGCAGCTCATACTGGAGCTCAAATAAATGAAAACTTAAGAAAATGATGAGCTTTTCATTTTTGCTTATCTTCTTCACTAAGGCCAAGCTTAAAAATTTGAAAAGGATATTGAATATTTCTCTTGAATGTTTCCAGTGGCATTCAAATATGCTTCTTTTTAGATCTCTTACACATAATGACTTATTGTTACCACTTGAATCTGGCAGCTGATGAGGTACATAGTCATGAATGTGCACTCTGAGGCTTAAGGCAATGAGGAAAATAAGAAAATTAAATAAAATTGTGGCTCAAAAATGGAATCACTTCTGGTACTACCATTTCAGTCTTGGATGATCCCAAAGTCCCATACTCTTGGCATGCAGGCCATGTGACCTGGGAGATGTTATGACCTTTAATAGACATGCTTTGGTGGGAAGTCATTAGATCATTTGTGACTGGGAGGGGGCTCTCACCTTTTCCTCTCATTCTTTTCCACTTTCTGCCCCTGAGGGGAGTATGGTTCCCATTCCATATGTTCCTTCTGGTCATCATGTCTGTCCTCACCATAGTGCAAAAGTGATGCAACCAACTCTGATCGACCAGAATCTCTGAAGCAGAGAGATAAAATAAAACTATAATGTGGTTATCTCAGATTTTTTTTATAGTGACAGAAAACTGACAAAAAATTTGTAATTATGCAAATCCTGGGAAGAGTAATATTTTAAAATCTGACATCCAGTGTCTTCAAAACCCCATGTTTGGTAAAGGAAAAAACAAAGCTTTAATTACATATATTTTTTAACTATCTGTTTTGTCTATCCCTTATCTTATTCTAAGTGGGGATGAAACTAAGCTAATGTTGGATATATATATATATGTATATACACATACACAGACACACATATATATGTACACATATATATATATATATATGTGTACATATATATATGTCTTTATATGTATGTATGTATGTATGTATATATATATGTATATGTATATGTGTGTGTGTGTATATATATATATATATATATACATATATACATATATATATATATATATATATATATATATATATATATATATATGTCTTTGAGACATTTAAAATTCACCACAAAGAGGGTTTTAAAGTTTCTGGGCACCTACCTGTTCACTACATGTGAATTACTGTCTTAGTTAGAATGCCATCTAATGAAATTTTTTTTTTCAGTGTACATGCCTAAGATAATTGAAATTATCAATTAGATTTGTGTTGCTATTTCCCATTGCCTGATTGCCTGGACAAAGCCTTTTAAAAGCTGCCCCCTCTCAATAGTGTACAAGCAAAAAGAGAGAAAAATGATTGAGAGATAAGATCAAATGTTCTCAGTGCTTAGCCTGTAAAAACTAACAAGGACTATTGATGCCTTTGTCTGTGGCATTGCAAACTGGATTGAACTGAACACTGTTTTCCTGATTGACAGGGAGAGTAATGACCACACATAAAAGGGAAATTTTGTCTTGTCAATTCCATAGTTTAGAACCTAGCTTGCGATCTGACACTCACTTTCAAACTGCTTATAATTCCTGTTCTTCATGTACATTAGTCCCTGGGAATTTCTGCTGCCATCTTGCTTCTTGGACCCTACAACTTTTCTTTTTCTTTTATTGAGGTTGCATCTTGCTCTAGCCAAAGCTGACCTGGAATTCACTATGTAGTCTCAGGGTGGCCTTGAACTCCTGGAAATTCTCTTAATTCTGCCTGTGAAGTACTGGGATTAATGACATGCATCATCATGCCCAGCTGTCCTACAACCTCAATCTGACTTGGTCATATCATTCAGGGAAAAATTACCCTCAAACAACAGGAATATCCTAATTTCTTTCTCATGTGTAACAACAGTTAGGCATGGCCAAGCTCTCCATGCGTCAGTCTCTGAACTTGGGCGACCTACTTTCACTTCATGCAACCTTCACTACCACCTGAAATGTAGCTTTAGATTGTACAGATGAGGAAAATTAGCCCTGGGATGTTTTGGTGGAAAGTCAAGTGGATATGACCTAGTTGAAATTCAGACTTAGCAACCACTGAATTCCCAGAACAATGTGTTAAACACCAATCCTGACTGCTACCAGTATTTCTGTGGTACTGGGGAAGGACTTTTTCCTATCTATATAAAAATGAAAAAGCCTAACTTAAATATACTCTTGATTTTTTCCAGTCTTACTCAAGTTACATGTTGTTCTACTCACATATCTAGTCATTTTTATCACCTTTCTCTGTATGGTGAATTGACTCCTTACCTGCCTTACAACTTCCTGGACTTCAAAGCCCTAACTTTTTGTTCAGAAACTCTCTGCAAAATATTTTACTCCAGATACCACAACCCCTGTAGATCATCGGTGTTCTCAGGGCTCACTTGTTTGACATCACCTTCTTTTGCTGCTTATCCTTGGGCTATTTTACACCTAGAGACTGGAGATCAAAGTCAGAAGCAATTCCTTGATCTTTCTCTGTTGGGTTTCTGTTTTAGCCTGTGCTTGGTTATTGGAGAAAGAAAACTAGGCAGTTAGCTTAATGATTTTTAAGGAAAGTGAATAAAAGAGGGCTAAAAGAATCTTGAGACACCATAGCACTAAATTTAATGACTAATTATCCATCACAAAATTTAAATATGAAAAAGGTGGCAAAAAACTTATTTTACTACCCTTACTTTCTATGTGATAAATGCAGCATCTGGAGAGCTTATGTAACTTGCCTGTGCTGTCTGGACTAGTTAATGAAAAATTTAATGTTAGTCTCATACATGAGAATATTCTTCCTTTCATAACACACAATTTAGTTTTAGTTTTTCCATTTATCTATCATCCATCTACCTACCTACATACTTACCTATTTGACTGTCCAATTGGTGACTGTGAGTCAGGTCATGTTTATCAAGGACATACTATGTTATGTGTATTAGACCTTGTAGGAGACACAGATATAAATATAACATGTTCTTGTTATTGATGTTATAAGTATATGTGACCCAAGATATTTAATATCAATATATTTCCAATATTATCAAGTAAATTCACTGTGATTGATAGTAAAATCTTCATTGACATGAAAGGAGGATCAATTACTTGATTTATATAGCATAACTAAAAATTATATACATATATGTATGTATATATATGTATATATATATATATTTTGTTTGTTTATACATGTGTGTGTGGGCATACCAGGGTCTCTTGACACTTTTAAGCTAACACCAGATGCTTGCATGGTTGCATCTTCTTTTGCATCCATCTTACATCAGTGGATTGGGAGATGAACCCTGGGCAAGCAGGCTTTGCAAGCAAGCACATTTGATCATTGAACCATCTCACTAGCCCCTACCATCAATGTTTTGGTTAGTTATTTATCCAACTCATGAAGGCCAGGGAAAGGGATAGATGGAGGAGAAGTAACTGGTTCTTGTTCAGGAGGCATATAATAGAGGTCCTTGAACATAATGCCTGAGAGAACACTTAGAGAAGGTTCTAGCTGCAGGATGAATATCAAGAACTTGTTACCAGCTTGAATCAGAAGAGTGTGGCAGAGATAGAAGGGCTTGAGAGTAGAGCTCGGGTTTTACTCAGAATTCAGTGTCAACTTGGATGTATGTGAGCATACTTGAACTAGTTGCCTAGGAGATAGAAGAGACAGAAATTAGTGTTCTGGTTGTTATTCATATATGTTGTCTTGGGAACTTACTAAAGATAGGAATATAGAAAAAGAAATTGTCTCATATTACTTAATGCATTTATTCATTGAAATATTCAATGTAAAGGATTAGCCTCTACACTATGATGGCTCAAGGACTTTTAGTTCATCTGCTCTTGAGTTTATTGTGGGAAATTTATTATGTATGCATCTTCAGAACATGGCATAATGGCTGTGGGTGTACTGAATGCATTCAGTGATATAAGTAATAGCCTATCAGTGCCTGTCTATGAGAGAAAAATGATAGAGATGAAAATAAGGAGGCTAGTTTTGGTCTAAGCATTTATGTAGATGTGGGTGGGTATGAAACTTTTAACAGCAATGTAGTATATAATATTATAATTTCCTGTCAGGATTGTATAAACTATCCAAATATTGCAACAAAATGAGTGATTTAAAGATTTTTTTTCATAAAAGTCTGTATCTTTTCCTCTCACTAATTTAAATGAGGTCAAAACATGGAGTTAAAAGTTAAAAAATAGATTGTCAATCATTCAGATGTCATGTCTACATTAAACTGAATTTTTCAGATGTGATGAAATGTTTGGTTAGTTTAATTAAACTATTTTATGTATATAGACAGTTCATGAGTATGCCATGTAATTTCAACTTTACCACTTAATCCCACACATATTAAGATTTATATGATCTTGCTTCATAGAAATTCTAGATTTCACCAAACTTAGAAGTTCCCACAGGGCTGGTGAGATGGCTTAGTGGTTAAGGCACTTGCCTACAAAGTCAAAGGATCCAGGTTTATTTCCCATGTAAGCCAGATGCACAAGGTGGAACATATATCTGGAGTTCTTTTGTGGTGGCTGGAGGACCTGGCATAAGCATTCCTTCTCTCTCTCTCTCTCTCTCTCACTCTCTGTCTCTTTCTCTCTCAAATAAATAAAAATAAAATAAAAGAAGAAGTTCTTAAAAACTATGGGTCTGGAAACTTAAAAATCAGATAAAATCTCAGGCGTGAATGTAAAACCCCATAGAAACCACAGGCTTATATCACAAAACCCCTGCACTGTTACTTGATTCTTGTTGAAGAAGTTGTAGTGCTTAGGCCGTAGCTCAGGAGTGAATTCTTCCTTAGTGTGCACCAGACCCTAAGTACAACGACAACAACAACAACTTCTGGTAAAGTTTATCAAAGGATTAAATTACCATTATTTGTTGCATGAGGGAAGGAGAAAAACATGCTGGCTTGGTTTATACTGTCATTTAAGTGCTCAAGAGGACAAATAGGAAGGAATTAGTGATGTATTAATTAAAAGCTAATTAATCAATGTAAATTTAATTATTTCATACAATACACATTTGTATTAATAAGGATAATCTATTCTGAAGCAGAGATAATAAGTTCCAAATTTTGTGATCTGACAGAGCAGGAACTTACTTCTCATTTTAAGATACAGAGGCTGAAAAGACGGTAATGTCTGAGGGGGTAGCATCTCCACTGTCTCAGGGCTACAACCACCTGAACATAGATAGCTTATGAGTCAGCCTGGGATGAAAGAGAGAAAGAAGGATTTCATACAATTTCACTGAGTTATGGCAGGCTTAACACATACTCCTTCCTGTGAGTGACCCCATGGCAGTCAGGGAAGTGTGACCCTACACAATCCCTTGAAGGAGAACATTGATGACAGCTGGGCACATATTAAATCCCAAGTGGTGCTATGGGAAGGAAACAGAAGCAGTATTCCTAGTGTCAAGATAACTATCCACTGGAAGAATGTGAGTACACATCAAAGGATGCTATCATTATAATGCATACAGTGACGAAATACAGAGTATGTGTTCTGGAGATGCTGCAAAAATAAATTTATTTAATGCATGTCTAGGATGGACAAGCCAAGTCAATGTTTGGGTTGAGGAGAAAAACTGAATGTGATACCCTCTCAGATCTCAATTATAAGACTTTTATGATGCCATCTTTGAAAATTATGGCATTGAAATTCAAGTAACACTGTTGTTGAACTTGGCTTGATTTTAGGAGAGTCAGGAATTTTAGTGCTGGGAGTGAGGATATAGCTTAATGATAGAGTATTTGCCAAGACTAAGATTTACAATGCCTAAGATTTTTGTTTTTATCTATTTCTACTATTGTGACTCCATTAAAACAATATTCTGACATAATACATTATGTTTGAGAGAAGGATCACTATATTAGATAGGCAATGTGTAGTGAACTTGATTTTTCCTTGATTGCAAATGCCTTTGCATCAGACTTCTTAATGAGTTCAATGAATAACAAGTAAGTGTCAAGAAAGAATAATGTCTACTATTTAAGGAATAATCAACTCTATTTATTCTCCATTCCTCATCCTTGCAGGGAGAAAGCTTTCCAAAGCACACATACCCATGAACTCTCTCAGGGATCAATAGGTACAATTACTTTCCATTTACCTAGGAATTAAATGTCCAGTAGTTCAGCCTTCTTGGCCATATATATGAAGTGTGCAGAAATGAGTTCCAAGTAGAGAGAAAATTAGCCATTCTAAGACTATCAATCTATTTCATGGGCATATTCCAGAATAACTCTCAAGCTTTCTCCTACAATCCTAAAATTTTAGTATACAAACATAATTTTCACATTTGGTTAGACTCCTACCTAGATTTCCATTTTATATTAGCAAATACTAAACCAAAGTCAGGTGATTCTAGACTAAGTAAGTGACAGGTATGCCAGAGAAAGAAATAATAGTAAATTTTCAGAAAAGCTCCATCAGTAACGTCCCATGTAAGTACCAGGAATAATATCAGAGTATGAAACTATTCATCCAGTCATTCTGAAAGTACCAGTGATAAAATGGCATTTGGCATGGATCAGACTGGGAATTTAGTTGATCAGTACTACATTCTGCATTCCTTTTGGCTCCTATTAGTCACTCACATTGACTGATTTCACCTCCTGACTTCAGAGAAGAACTCAGGAAATGAGTTTCATGGGCATAGAGGAGGCAGAAAGCAATGTAGTAAAATTCATAGCCTAAAAAAAAGTTATCAAGTGCAATGACCTTCCCTTCTTTTATGCCTGAAAAAAATCAGTCCAGAAATTACAGCATTTAGTTTGGATTAAAATACCTTCTTCAGCACCATACAACATATAAAATTTGGCCCAGTAATTAGCTTATATATCACGACTGGTGGTGGCCAGTCTTCATTGTCAACTTGACTGGAGTTTGGAATCTCTATGAGACAAACCTCTGGACATGTATATAATAATCCTTCCAGAGAGGGTTCATGGAAGACAGAAAGACCCACACTGAATATGGCTGGCATCATACCATGAACTGGAGTTGCAAACTGACTAAAACAGTGGAAAGGAAGATGGATGAGCATTAGTGTTGATTTTCTCTGCTTCTGTATTGAAGACACAAAGTGTCTAACCACTTCATGTTATTCCAATATGCCTTCTCCACTATGATAGAGTACACCTAAATACTCCCTTCCTTAAATTCCTTTTGTCAGTAAGAAGAATAAGTAATAAAAGAATAGATACAAGAAAGTGTGGTGCATATATACCACGGATATTTTTTAGCTATAAGGAAAAATAAAATAGTGCATTTAATGGAAAATGGATGGAACTGCCAAGTGCTTCTTCTAATCACATAGTTTACCTAAAAGAAATTCTGACACATAAAATTTCCTCTACTGCTACTACAGTGCCAGTATGTGTTGAAGCCTCCCTTAGTTTTATGGAATTAAACATTGTGTCAACATTGATGTCAGGTTTCAAGGTGATCAACCAGGGTCAATATCAAGATCAATTTCCACATGCTATGAGATAGGCGATCTGTTGCCAACTAACTCTGCCTCCTCAGCTATCCTCTAATGTCTCCTAAGCAAGAAACCAGCCACCTCCCATGTACTTGTGAGCAATATGCTGCAAGTAAGAGACTCTTCTGAAAGAAGGCATAATAGCAACATGCGGAAAGTTGGTATAAAGTACAATCCAGGCAAGCCTGTGTAAACTACCCACTCCACTACTATATATAGACAGAGAACTTACCACAGACTTTTAAGGTTTGCAGAAGTTTCTGGGTATACTGTTCAGAACCACCTGCTAATGTTATGGGATGAAGTCATATGAAAATATCCTTTTTTAAGTTGTAGTTCTTCCACATAGCTTCAAAAGACTCATTCTCTGAGAAAAATCCCTCTTATGTATTATACTACACATTTCACACATCTATATTCTAAAAGGCTATACAATTGCTTCTAAAGGCAGATGTTTGGCAGAATGATGGCTGAATAATTTATATACAGGATCCCATCTCTCATTGGTTAAAGGCTTTTCATTTATCTAAGTAGTTCACTGTGTCTCAAAACACAGTTCCTGCACAAGCATGTAAACTCCAGATCTGTGGGGAACAAACCAGAGAATTGCTGGGGTTCATGAATTTGTCTAGTGTCAGAATCAATGAGAGACTCTGGCTGGAGGAAACACCTAGAGGAGCAGTAGGAGATAGCTGGCATTCTCCTTTGGCCTCCATGCTAGGTCTGTAGATTTGCACACACTGACATACTGAATCCTCCTCTCAACACACACATTCTATACATACACAAATGCCAAGAAAAAGTAACTGAAAACCTCGAGGGCCTGGGTGAGGTATGCACAGTGTGGGTACTACAGGAAGCCTTTACAGGACATCCTGTGTGTTTTTGTACAATTTGTAGACAAATATAAAATGTGAAATAAGTAACTGATGATTCCAGAAACATGTGTCTCAGAGAGGCTCTGACGTGAAGCATGGAAGGTTTTTAATATGACATTTGGTCCTGGATTTGATTCTTGGTTTATATCATAGGCATAGCTAAAGTGATGTAACAAGATATTACTAATGTGGTGTTTTATGAAAAAGAGAAAGTTGTTTGAGCTCTTTAAGTTGATCAGGATGAATAATCGTCATGTAAAACTCTTCCTCTGGGTTGCAGACATACTAGTACTTGGATCTCACTTGGCCCGAAGGGAACAGCTTCTTCTCCACAGCCCATTGGTGAGGGCCCGCCTCTCATGACAGCATGGTTTATCAAAGCAACCCTTCTATATGCTATTGCATTTGGCATACAGGTTTCAATATATGAGTTTTATGGGGCACTGACACCAAGTTCATAATATTCACCATGCGACGGTCCAGTTTTTCACTTCCTCTTAGCAGATCTTCAATTTCCCTCACCTTATGATGATAATAATAAAACTGATGATAATGTGTGGGCTCATTCTTAGTGAGCGAAAGCATACATTGTAGTTTGCATGGTGCCTTAAGCATAGTAAATGCTGAATGGATTGTCCCTGTTGTGGTAACACTTGCTAGGTGGCTTTGCAGGAAACCCAGACTCAAATAGGTGGAAGAAAAAGAAACTCCACAGGACTACGGAGGCTTTCCTATGTAACTAACTGTAATTAGAATGTTACTTTCTAGCCCTGTTCAGAACCTTGAATAATCCCTGAATATTAATTTTTTCCTCTCTTCTTTTCAAATGATAACTTTATAAAGGATGTAATTACTGGAAATTGATTCTCCCACTTTTAAAGCTAATGTGGAATGGATGAACCCATATTCCACATCTTTAAAAATCGTGAGTTTTCTGCACTAAGTCAATTTTGACATAAAGATAACTGGGAAAAAATACCAGAAGCCTAGATGCTATGGACACAGTCTCATGATGTTGAATGCACATCTTTTAATTCTAAAAGCCTGCAAAAATGAAAAAGGGTATATATGGGAAAACAAAATGAGCAGCAAGCACATTGGTGAAAGGTATATGGAAATGCATAATAAGATATTAAAACTGACAGTAGAATACATATTAATAATCCATTACTCATTCACATCTGTAAAATTAAATTCAGGACTTGGTAATACTTACACTGTCCATAGTTTAGTTTACACTGGTCATTAACTGCAGATATCTCACAGCAGAGGTTTGGCACATTAAAGTAAATTGAAAATCATGGTAATCAATTAACTTTATTATATATCTCCTCAATGTGCTAACCTATAGTGGAAAACTATAAATTTAAAACAAATCTATTCACTGAATAATAGAAGATTTGAATTGGTATAAAGAAAACAGTTATATATAGTCAAAATTTATGATTTCTTGGGGGTTTCACATTGGTTTTAGCTCCTCCAAGAAAAATCCATTTCCATTTCTTCCCTATGTTTGGAAGAAGACATTGTCCATTGTTTTCTCCTTTATAAACATCATGTATATGAGGGTTAGTAGTGTACAGTGTGTGTGTGTGTGTGTGTGTGTGTGTGTGTCTGTGTGTGTGTGTGTGTGTGTGTGTGTGTGTGTGTGTCTGTGTACATATATAAAGGTAATCCTCAAAGTTTGTGAGGCTCTGCTTATATGACTGCCCATTATTTTTTGAACACCAGAATTTCAGAACTGAAAACCTCCTTCTGCTAAATTTTGTTAATACATTTTCCTTTCGGAGAATGTTGGTTTTAGTTAAATCTGTTGGCATGTGAAGGCTACCACTGTATATTTCTATGGAACCTCTGATATATCAGAAAAACTGGGACTGCTTTAGAGTAATACTGGAAATAATTCTCTCTCCCAAAGCTTAATTTGCCTTTACATCTGATTGTATTTGTTAACAATTTATTCTTGTCCACTTAGCTTAGGTTCTGCACTGCACTCTGGCTGACCCAGGGTACGGCACAGTTTCAGAGAAAAATCACTAAATTAGTCATTCAATGTCACAAAGAAAAATAAAGTTGTTGATTGCTTATGGTCTCATTTTCAGCTGGTTCTTTTGAAGTTATATATTAATATTCACTTACGATGTATCATCTAGTTAGATCTCCAGCTTCTTTGATTTTGGAGAATTACAGCCAGACAGCAAATTCAGGGCAATGATATAAGATCTTCATTTTAACCATTTAAAATCATTTGCAGCTTATTCTTCCAATTAATCTCCATATTCAGAAACAGAAGACAATCTCACTATATTTCATCCATTAAAAATTCAGATTCAAGACAAGCATGGTGGAGCACATCTTTAATCCCAGCACTTGGGAGGCTGGGGTAGGAGGATCGCTTTGAGTTTGAGGCCACCCTGAGGATACTTAGTGAATTCCAGTTCAGTCTAGGCTACAGTGAAATGCTACCTCTAAAAACAAACAAACAAACAAATCAAACAAAAAATTCAGATTCTGAAGAAAGTTTAATGTGAAATAGAGGATTTAAATAAATTTTACATTCCTCATGTCACTTCTACTTGAATGGGAAGGTGAGTTGACAGTTAACTCTAGAATATTCTTTTTGAGTTAAAGATATTAAATTCTTCTTTTACTACTGGACACATATTTAGGTGACAAAAGACAGCTGGTAAAATACCTAAATTTATTCCTGCTTGATAAAATTATATCTTTTTTGTTTATTCTTCCATCTTTTGCCTTCATTTATGCTGTGTCTAAGACCATGTCTCATGAAAGTTGGAAAATGCATAGACACAGCTCATTACCAGGTATTCAAGATCAAAATTCCTCATTAGTAACTTACTTTGAACATGAGGCATTATCTTCTTGCTTATCTTCTATTCTAAGCACTTTCAGACTTTGAGTGTGCTTCTAGTAACTCAGTATTTTTAAAATCTCCATTCTTTTCTTTCATCCTTTTTTTTTTTTTTGTCCTTTCTTTTAATCATGGTTTATCTTTCTGGTACCTACATGTTCCAAAACTGGAAAATAATCTTTGTTGCTTCCCATTTTAGAATGACACAGTGTCACCTTACAAAGCCCTGTGCTGAAATACTTTGACTTTTAGACTATTGAAAATGGATAATATGTACATTTGACAGCTACTTATAACTGTACCATTATTTTCTTCAGCAGCAATATTATGGGTTTCCCAGGGATCCTTGTTTAAATTTGCTAGAAATATTTCAAATACATTGCCTTCGATGAAGCTCAATGCATCTCCTCTGGCCTACAATGTATTTTTTCCGCAGCAAGGCATTCTAAGGGGTGAGGGCTCTTCTCCATGCAAGCATGTTCTCTTGGATGGAATTAAAGTGACCCTTTTCCCAGTCCTCTCCGGCCTGGCCTTCTCTCTACTCCCAGAGGAGCAACACAGCAGTGGCCCCTCCCCCTTTGTGCTTTCCCAGCCTGTCAAAAGTCTGCTACTTGTATTTACTGAAAAGAAAACTAATAAATTAAATTAAAAAAAAGTCTGCTACTTGTTCTGATCTGCACAGATAGAAGAAAATTCCTCCATAAGGAATTATTCCCCTGGCGTCAAGAAGAAGTTGGATCATTCTCAGCCTTGCTCTCAAGCATTTGGAAAGAACTCATAGCACCCTGGCAGTTTCTCCTCACTTTCTTTTTTAAGTCTATTTCCTCTAGTCTTTCCAACATGTTGAATATATAGTTGTGATTTTTTTTTTTCAAAGGGTTGAGAAAAACCGGTTCTGTACTGCCACTTTTGCTTCAAAGTTCAATCTTCAGAATTTGGCAGCACTTGGTATCTATTATTATGTTCTCTTTTGAAACTGCTTCTGATTAAGTCCATTTTTATGAGGCAGGGTCTGAAGTTGCCCAGGTTGTCCATTAAATTGCTATGTATATGGGGATGACCTTCAACTCTTGATCCTTCTGGCTCCTTTTCTCAAGAACTAGAAATACAGGCACTGTACCCACCCAGCATAAAATAAGTCTATTCAATAGGACTCAGAAGATAAATTAGAAGCCATTAGATGAGAAAACACTATAGTTGGTCCTCTTAGAAAAGTCTGATGAAATATTTTATTGGATTTCTCCATGAGAGAATGAGCACTATGTGCTATTTCCATTATTTGTACTTTTATCACTCTTCATTATTTATAGTAATGCTTAAATTAACAGCATTATTAGCTATATAGTCTTTTGACTTTTTTGAAGGCAATCATTCTCATTCACTGCTATTATCTTCTATAGAAATCTTCCAAGTAAAGCATCTGAATTTGATAGACAGTTATGCAGACAGGATTTAAGCTTCTGTGGAGTAGGGATTAACACTGGACATTTCTTGTCACACTTACATCTGTTTGATGTTCGTTTTACTCCATCAATAATTGTTGTATGGAATTCCATGCAGTTATCATCTGACTGCACCTTGTCTTCCTTTTTATGCAAATGCATTGCTTTTGGCCTGAGATTTCCCACTGGAATGCCTGTACAGATCTGTTCAGACATTATGATTTCTACAGAAGAAACCCAATTTTCTATGTGGCAATGCCTAGCCACTGGGAATGAAAATTGTTCCTTCCTATCTCAGGTGGCTCCTTCTGAGGTGCTGTCCCTTACTCCTCAGAAGGTTCCCTTGTTTGCTAAGCTATCATGAGCACAATGATACAAGCTTAGATGGACTCTCCTCAATTTCTACATCTTGTTCTTACGGTATATATATATATATATATATATATATATATATATTGACTCCAGACTCTTGATTTATTTCCACAACCAACATTTCTTTGTATATCTAAATTCTTATTTCATATTATTATTTGCAGAAACCTATGCTAAGATTTTAATTTTTCCTCCTTTGTTCACTGTAGAATTTCAAATTTTTAGAACAATGCTTAGAACCTAGTGATCACTCATGAAGGTGTGGTGAGTAAGTCAGTCTCAGATGTATTGTGTCCAGAGGATGGTGAAGATAAGTGACCTTTCTTGCAAAAAGTAGTCTTAAGAAAATCTGTTCCTCCAAACATTGTCTATAGGCTATGATTGATCATTAATCATGGACACAGTCTGCATCTTTCTGATGTATTCTTTAAAACGTGCCTCATGACTCTTCTCAAAGAGAGGGAGTGGCCTCTTCATGCTGGCATCAAGCTCACCAGGAAAATGATGTCTTCTAGGTGAGTTATGGTAGTGTAACGTGTTTAAAACATGCCTCATGACTCTTCTCAAAGACAGGGAGTGGCCTCTTCATGCTGGCATCAAGCTCCCGAGGCAAATGATGTCTTACTAGGTGAGTTACAGTAGTGTAACATGGAGTCTAGTATGATGTATTGTTCTTTGCTCATAAATAATGCAAAGACAATACCAAGGAAAGATAAAAGACAGTGATTTATTCCACACAACCTTTATGTAAACCTCATAAATTGTACACATGGGTGTTTGCAAATGTGGCAGGGCCTGTGGCACTGGATTGAGGTGACAGTGACAAACATTTTATGCATTGAGAACAAAAGCTGAAGAGGACATCCCTTCATGTTTCACTTGGGGGTCTCTCTCCAGGAAGAAAAAATGTTAAAATTTTCAGAGTTGAATAAGACTCAAGAATAATACTATATATATATATATATATATATATATATATATATATATATATATATTTCCAAAAAATATATATATATATCTCCAAATTACATTATGTAAGGCATTAATAACAAGTGTGTATATAGTTATATATAATGTCAAGTCATATTATATAAAATATTGTAACAAGCAAATTTATTTTTATAAAGTTTTATCATTTCCAAGAAACACACATACACACACACATACACCCATACATATAAAATAGATATATTTTTATATTTCATCATTTATAAACTTATAGAAATTGTACAGAATTATGCACATACACTTATATATTTGCAGAGTATCCTAATGTAATAGGAAATCATAGAGTTCTCAGCATGTGAAGGCTTAGTTTTGAAATTTCAAAGGTTGTAATTTTAAACCCGTTATCATTTTTTTCTATTACATACTATTAAAATTGATAAAGACAACACAATGGCTACAAATTTTAGAGAGAAAATTAATTATAGTAGTTCAGACCTCACACTGCTGTAAATGTGCTTTGGGAAATTGCAGTGTGTAATGAAGATGAGGCTGAGAAGAGTCATAAACAAGTTATGTTCTGAGGAGTTGAAACTTTGAAGATGATGAATTACTTAATAGTTGAGTGAGAAAACTAGGGATGAAGCATAGAACATGAGCAAGTAATTCTAAAATGGGGAGAGTCAGAAAAAATAATAACAACACCGCCCTTACCACTCAACAGCAGATCAATATAGTAGAGTTTATTACATTCTAAAAGTACAGAGATGTCATGATCCATAAAGTAATACATCATAGTGAAACTCACAGAACTTATTCTATAAGTGTTTTCCAACCTTTTACCTCAGATTTGTCATGCAACTTCCTTTGATAGAACTTGCACTTTCTTTTCAGAGGTTCTGAAATCCTTAAATGAATTATAGGGTATAACCAAGATGCAATGTAGGCTTAATTAAGTTGACAGAGATAATAGTGTTAATTATTTAATTTATACAGACATTTGGAAAAGGGTATTTTTAAAAAAAAAAACATAAATAAGAAATGTCATTTGTCTCTAAATGAACGTGGTGACTAGTAAGGAAAGCAGTACCACGCACTTCAGTGGCGTCTGCTGCCTTGACCCACAGGGACAGATTGTCTCCACAATGCACCAGGAGTGCTGTGTTTCTCCCTTTGATTGGTGTTTGGAATCATGCTGTGCTTTTCTTATAATAAACATTGTTTTTCTAATTAATTGAAAGGAAACATGACTGTAACAATAAGAATGGGAAGCATTGCCAGGCATGGTGGCACATGACTTTGATCCCAGCACTTGGGAGGCAGGGGTAGGAGGATCATCATAAGTTCTAGGCCACCCTGAGACTACCTAGAGTCTCAGGTCAGCCTGGGCTACAGTGAAACCATACCTCTAAAACAACCCCACCAAAAAAGAATGGGAAGCATTAATATTAGAAATTCAATTTCTAGCTATGTTCCTGTCTAATTACCAAACAACCTCACAGTTCACCCTTGATGTAAACACATGGTAGAGCTTCCAGCTGAGAAAAAGAGCACTTTGTAGCACACGTGTCTCACAGGTTGGCATTTTGGAGCTGTGTGCCACATGTGCTTAGATACTGTTCTTTATAAGCATAAAATCACTTGCAGAGAATTTACTTGTTTGGCAAGTTGAATATTGGGCAAGATTTAATATTGTTAAAATGTCTGTAACATCGGGGCTGGAGAGATGCTCAGAGGCTAAAGACAGTTGCTTGCAAAACCTGATGGCCCAGGTTCAGTTCCTCATAACCCATGTAAAGGCCAAACTACATAGTATCACAAGCATATGGATTTCACTGGCAGTGGCAGATGGCCTGCTTGGGCTATCTCACTCTGTTTTTTCTCCTTATAAACAAATTTTAAAAATAAAATGTGTATACCAAGCAAAGGGATTTATAGAGTCAATGCAATCTTCATCAAAACACCAATGATATTCTTCATCAAAACACCAATTATAGGGCTGGAGAGATGGCTTAGCGGTTAAGCACTTGCCTGTGAAGACTAAGGACCCTGGTTCAAGGCTCGATTTCTCCAGGACCCTCGGAGCCAGATGCACAAGGGGGCGCATGCGTCTGGAGTTCGTTTGCAGTGCCTGGAGGCTCTGGTACTCCCATTCTCTCTATATATTTGCCTCTTTCTCTGTCTGTTGCTCTCAAATAAATAAACATAAACAAAAAAACCCACCAATTATATTTTTCATAGAGCTAGAGCTAAGAGAGAGAGAGAGAGAGAGAGAGAGAGAGAGAGAGAGAGAGAGAGAAAGAGAAGGAAGAAGAAGGAGGAGGAGGAGGAGGAGGAGAGAAAGAAGAAAAATATTGCAATTATTATTTTTTGGTGATTGAAGCAATGACATACTACCAATTTAAAATTTTCTAAATGTATTCCTGAATTAGATTTATGCATAGAACCAATATCAACTAGATTCAATTTTCCCAATTATCAAATTGGCAAGAGTATTTATTGTGTTCCAATTATGCACTTAGCCTAGTAATAAGGTGGTAGAAAAAAGTTAAGTACTATAATATGTGGTCTGCATTCAAACAGAACAAAATACTTAGTTATTTAATTGAGAACTATATGAAATAATAAATAGTATTTTAGAATTACCTCTCATTTGTCACTTTTTTTTCTAGTTCATTACTTAATCAGTTTTCAAACCACATTGACATTTGATATCGTGGGTCTCTTACTTTATATCAGGGTAAGGTCTGAGAGATGTGGATGACTTACTTTATATTTTGGTAAAATATGACATGGATGCCTTACTTTATATTTGTTTAGAGGTACTTAGTTCACTTTTAGTTTTAATAAAATGTGAAGCAAGGCATAAAAGAAACATTTTTTTTGAAATATTTTACTTACTTCCCATTGCAAATGGGGAAAATGATTAACCTTATAGCACAAGGTAAGTAACTATAGTGAGAAAAAAGGCCATAGCCTCGTGTTAGGAAACAACTCTTGCTGGGTCCCATTTTTCTGCTCATGCTTTGAGGAAATGACCTCTTTTTCCATACTCTCCTTTCAGGAATATTTGTGCAGTGAACAGTCTTGCAGGATCAATGTCTTTCTTCAGAAATAATAGCTGTATTTTTCTGTTTTTCACTATGAATAGTTCAAAAGACAAGTATGTGTGCTATGTAATCAAAACATTTCATTTTAATAAACTGAGCGTTCATACCGGCAATACAATTGGCAACAAAAAAGAAATAAAAACACCCCTCATGTTATGTAGTCCTCTTTGCCTTCCCTGCTGGAATTTGCATTTGGCGCACTGGAAACCTGTTGTTCCAGAAACTACTGTGAGGAGTAAAGCCCCTGCTCAAGGCCTGCCAGGTCTTATGTCTTTGTGAGCATCCAAGGGGAAACTGGCTCAGATCTTTCACAGACATTTGCATTTTGTCCTCAAAGTTGTGTTTTGATTAGTTTTGTGGTCTGAAATTGCCCCCAGCGCCTTACATAGATTCTTGTGATTAAGCCCCATGGTTTCTGCCCAGCTAGTGGAACCTTTGGGAGGTGGAGCATTGATGGAAATGTGACTTCCTGGCTCTCCGTTTTTACCACACTTTTCTTACCATGATGAAACTTCCCCTCAAAACTATAAGCCTAACTACACCCTTTGCTTCCACAGGCTGCCTCAGGCCAGGCATTTTGTTTCAGGAAGGAGAAGGTGACTGCTACTGTTCATTTTGTTCAGAAGTTCTGCTTGATCATCTACATATATGAAGGACAACATGGCTGGACATTGAAAAGAGGAAAAGCATCAAAGGAAGAGAAGAAGAAGAGAAATATGCATATAATCAGAGTATACTGTATACATGTATAAAATGTCATAAGGAAACCTATTATTTGGTATAATTAATATGGGTTAATAAAAGAAGTGACAGAGGAGTGCCTAGCACTGAAATATCTCAACCACACCTTCCATGGCACATGGTCTATTGCAGAAGTGGCAGAAAGAATGTAAGAGCCAAAGGAAGGGTAGGACTCCTTACCACATGCTCCTCCAGACACAAAATAGCCTGGATATCCATGACCTCACAGTTCCTGGCACTACCTACACAAGACCATCATAAGAGGAGGAAAAGATCATGACATCAAAATAAAAGAGAGACTGATTGAGAGGGGGAGAGGATATGATGGAGAGTAGAGTTTCAAAGGGGAATGTGGGGGAAATGAGGGAATTATAATGGGATATTGTTTACAATTATGGAAGTTGTCAATAAAAGATGGCATTGGGCATAGCAAACAAAAAAAAGGAAAAAATAGCTAAGTAGTTTATAAGACAGATAACTGAAGTAGCAAAGAACTTTACCTCTTTGAAGCTGCTGTATATAACAGAGAGGAGTAAAGGAAATTGAGATAGCATGGCTGGGGTATGTGGGGGGATGAAGGACTATTATTTTATAGGTATAAAAATCTACATTTGGAATATTTTTCAATTAGAGCCATCTTCCCAGGTTGTTTGATTCTTATTAATATGCATATACAGATCTTATTGTCATTTGAAGATGTGAACTCATGATTATTTTCAAACTGTTTTGTGTGACTATATTGCATTTTTCTCTATTCACAAATATAACTGCTTTAATATTTCATAACTCATTTTCTCTTCCTCATATTTGCTAAACCCATTCCACTATCTCCCCCATGCCACCTCTGGGTATGGCAGAAAATGTAATCACATATATATTCTTTGCTTATAGAAATTATGTTTATTCTTGACTGGTTCAGTAATTCCAAGAAACTTTTTTGTATGACTCAAAAATTTCATGGAAGGGTTTTTTTTTTTTTTTTTCTTGTTGTTGTATTTAGTTTAGAAAGGTTTTGTAATACTCTTGCCATGGTGAAGAAGGAATTAAACTTACAAATTGGTGGTGTTAATTCACTCCCCTGTTGTTCTTGCTGTTCCCTGATATTAAATGGTCTGGTCTTTTCCCAAACATCAGAAAGTAGAACTGTTTTTTTTTTCTGGTGTTTTGTGGGAACTATGGTGGCACAAAATACATAAGTCTATGTCTCAACAACTAGCTGAAAACCTCCATGTCCTTATATAGAAGTTTTATGGACCATCACAACATCAAGATCTGGGTCCCAGAATGGCCATTCTTAGAACACTAGGTGACATTAGCTCACATACTTGTGTTTGTCCCCTAGATCTTATCCTATAACATGAGTGGGGGCAGGTTCTCAGCCTCTTCTATGCTACCCCATGGGATAAATAATTTGCAATACCCAACCCAAAAGAGAAAATGAAATTATGAAATGTTCAAGAAAATTTATAGGACTGGGAAACATATTAAACAAGGTGATCTAGACCTAGAAAGCCCATGTATTCTCTCATATACAGTTCCTAGCTTCTAAATATTAAATATGTGTATCTAGTTGGGAGCAAATGTGGCAGTTAGGAAATGAGAAAGGTGCCCATGAGACTAGAAAAAAATAAAAAAAGAAGCTTTAATGGAGGAGAGAGAGAAGGGAGACAACAGAATACAGGAGATAGTGAAGTGCAATGGGGAATGCTGGGAGCCAAAGGATGTAGCAGGGAAAGAGAGGCAAGGAGATGGCGGTGGCAGGGAGTACAAATCAAAGAAAGTATGCATGAAAATACCATAAGAAAACTTGTTACATTGTAAGTCAATTTAAAAGTAAATTAATTAATTAAAAGTGAAAGACTATAGAAAAAAGAGAGGGATAGGAGGAAAGACCCAACAAAACCAAGCTGTATGACAAGCATGTCCTATATATGTATATAACTGTGAGTGGAACTTAAAAATTACTTTTATCCACAGTATTTGGCTTTGTTTTATAATTTCTATATTGGTACAAAATTTGAACACCTCTTTGCATTTCTGCCCTGAAAGTTTTAATTTCCATGGCTCCCTACTTTCATTGTCATTTGAGGTAGAAAGGCACCCTCACATGATTAAAGACAGTCTTATTTGTCAAAATGGAACGTAAACAACAATGCATTGCTATTAAGTGTTCTCTTATTACATCTGGTTTCAGATTCCCAGTCTCCTAGTTGCACTCCTTGGTGCTTTCCTCCATTGCTTTGTATCAAGCCTGTGATGTCTCTGCATGGTTTCCTTTATGCCTCTGGTGTCTAAGCATTTTTTACAAACCGGAATTCAAGCTCATTGCCTCTATGAAGACTTTTCTTACTATTCTAGACTGTATTTATTTCATTTATTAAATGCCAAATCTCCAGTGCACTGTGGTTTTAAAATCATTTTCTTGTGAATAACGCATTTATAGGGGTGTACTCCAGGTGTCAAGGGAGAAGACATAGTGCTTCCTATTGCCACTTCCAACCAAAGAATTTCTAAATTGATCTGTTTGACATGCACTTGATGGAGCATTTAAATTTTAGTATCCAGGTATTTCTAAGGTAAAATAAGAAACCAACTGCCCTCCAATTGGACTGGAGGCCTGCTCCATGGAGGAATACATCCCTACACTGAAAACTTGAAACAGGGGTAGTCTTGAGCCCTAGGGTTGTAGCATCTGCAGATGTCTGGATAAGTGTATATGCTATGCTTATCTAACTGCCCAGTAAGCACTTCTCTTAATATTTATACTCTTATATTAATACTGCTCTCACTTTGAGTAGAGAATCTTCTCTTTTCAGATGGCAGTGACCTTGGGATGACTCCGAAGGTATCATGGTGCTGGAAAGAAGTGAATGGAGTACTGAGTAACATCTTGATCACAACTTCCAAGGCTCAGGGTCTAATGCAGAAGAGGTGGCAGAAAGAATGGAAGAGCCAAAGGAAGGGTAGGATTCCTTACAACATGTTCCTCCAGACACAAAATGGCCTGCATATCCATGACTTCACTGCGCATGACACTAGCTACACAAGACCATCATAAGAGGAGGAAAAGATCATGACATCAAATTAAAGAGAGACTGATTGAGATGGGGAGGGGATATGATGGAGAATGGAATTTCAAAGGGGAAAGTTGGGGAGGAAGGAGGGTATTACCATGGGATATTTTTTTTTCTTTTCACAATTTTTATCAACATTTTCCATGATTATAAAAAATATCCCATGGTAATACCCTCCCCCCCCACACTTTCCCCTTTGAAATTGCATTCTCCATCATATTACCTCCCCATCTCAATCATTGTACTTACATATATACAATACCAACCTATTAAGTACCCTCCTCCCTTCTTTTCTCTTCCCTTTATATCTCCTTTTTAACTTACTGGCCTCTGCTACTAAGTATTTTCCTGCTCACGCAGAAGCCCAATCATCTGTAGCTAGGATTCACATATGAGGGAGAACATGTGTTGCTTGGCTTTCTGGGCCTGGGTTACCTCACTTAGTATAATCCTTTCCAGATCCATCCATTTTTCTGCAAATTTCATAACTTCATTTTTCCTTACCACTGAGTAGAACGTAGAACTCCATTGTATAAATGTGCCACATCTTCATTATCCACTCATCAGTTGAGGGATATCTAGGCTGGTTCCTTTTCAAAGCTATTATAAATTGAACAGCAATAAACATGGTTGAGCACATACTTCTAAGGAAATGAGATGAGTCCTTAGGATATATGCCTAGGAGTGCTATAGCTGGGTCATATAGTAGATCAATCTTTAGCTGTTTTAGGAACCTCCACACTGATTTCCACAATGTCTGGACCAGATTGCATTCCCACCAGCAGTGTAGGAGGGTTCCTCTTTTTCCACATCTCTGCCAACATTTATGATCATTTGTTTTCATGAAGGTGGCCAATCTGACAGGAGTGAGATGGAATCTCAATGTAGTTTTAATCTGCATTTCTCTGATGACTAGTGACGTAGAACATTTTTTTAGATGCTTATATGCCATTCGTATTTCTTCCTTTGAGAATGCTCTATTTAGCTCCATAGCCCATTTTTGATTGGCTTGTTTGATTCCTTATTATTTAGCTTTTTGAGTTCTTTGTATATCCTAGATATTAATCCTCTATAAGATATATAGCTGGCAACGATTTTTTCCCATTCTTTAGGTTGCCTGTTTGCTTTTTTCACTGTGTCCTTTGCAGTGCAAAATCTTTGTAATTTCATGAGGTCCCAGTGATTAATCTGTGGTTTTATTGCCTGAGCAATTGGGGTTGTATTCAGAAAGTCTTTGCCAAGACCAATATGTTGAAGGGTTTCCCCTACTTTTTCCTCTTGCAGTTTCAGAGCTTCAGGTCTGATGTTAAGGTCTTTAATCCATTTGGACTTAATTCTTGTGCATGGAGAGAGAGAACAATTTATTTTCATCCTTCTACAGATACATATCCAGTTTTCACAACACCGTTTGTTGAAGAGGCTGTCTTTTCTCCAATGAGTATTTTTGGCATTTTTATCAAATACCAGGTTGCTATAGCTACTTGGGCTTACATCTGGGTCCTCTATTCTGTTCCACTGATCTACATGTCTGTTTTTGTGCCAGTACCACGCTGTTTTTGTTATTATGGCTCTGTAGTATAGGTTAAAATCAGGTATAGTGATACCACCAGCCTCATTTTTGTTGATCAGTATTATTTTAGATATTTGAGTTATTTTGTGATTCCAAATGAATTTTTGGATTTTTTTTTTCTATTTCCATGAAGAATGCCTTTGGAATTTTGATAGGGATTGCATTAAATGTGTAGATTGCTTTTGGTAAGATTGCCTTTTTCACAATATTGATTCTTCCAATCCAGGAACAAGGGATGTTTCTCCACTTTCTAGTGTTTTAAAGTTCTCATTGTAGAGATGCTTTACTTCCTTGGTTAGGTTTATTCCAAGGTACTTTATTTATTTATTTATTTTTGATGCAATTGTAAATGGGAGTGATTCTCTGATTTCATCCTCTATGTGTTTGTTGTTAGCAAATGTGAAGACTACTGATTTTTGTGTATTTATTTTGTATCCTGCTACATTGCTGTAGGTTTTTATCAGCTCTAACAGTTTGCTAGTAGAGTCTTTAGGGTCCCTTATGTATAGAATCACGTCATCTGCAAATAATGATAACTTGATCTCTTCCTTTCCAATTTGTATCCCTTTTATGTGTGCCTTATTGTTATGGCTAAGACTTCCAAAACTATATTAAATAAAAGTTGGGACAGTGGATACCCTTGTCTTGTTCCTGATTTTAGTGGAAAAGCTTCCAGTTTTTCCCCATGTAGTAATATGTTGGCTGTAGGCTTGTCATAAATAGCCTTTATTATATTGAGATATGTTCCTTCTATTTCCAGTCTCTGTAGGACTTTTATCATGAATGGATGTTGGATTTTGTCAAATGCTTTCTCTGTGTCTAATGAGATAATCATGTGATTTTGCCCTTCAACCCATTTATATAATGTATTACATTTATAGATTTTCATATATTGAACCATCAAGATGGGTTATTTTTATAATCATGGAAAATGTTAATAAAAATTGAGCAAAAATAAGTTTAAAATGTTTAAAATGTTCATTTTTTATGATTATAATTGTCTTTAGGGTGCAATTATTTGGGACTTTTAAGGACTTTCATATTCACTTTGGCTACTTTTCTCTGTGTCATTCACTAATTTATTATTATTGTTTGAAGACTGGCTAGATTTTAACTTTTTTGTGTTTCCTCTGCACCACTGAACTTATACATAAGGTGAATATTTTGTGTGGCTTTGTTAAGATAAAATTCCACCATGACTTAGGAAATGAAAGCATAGCACTCCTCATGCAGAGTTATATTGATTAGATGGGACTCCATGCAGGTCTTCAAGGATGCATAAAGTTTGAAAATATAACTATGGAGAAGAGAAAAATTTATGAAGATAGGCAGCCTTACAAAAGCTTTGAAACTCAAAAAAAAATCAATTATGTCTGCTTTGGTATTTTATAGCCAGTGTCTAGTTAAGGTTCACCCTATAATCTTTATCATGGGGGATGTCTGCTGAGAATAACAAGAGTCATGTTATTATAGATTGAACCTTTCATACATACTGGTTACTGTGTGTTTTCATCTTCATTAGAACAGGATTGAAGAATTCAAAAGTTGAAATCGTATATATTTCAGGGATATAACTTGATGTGCTGCTATATGTACATATTTATACATTGTAAAATTATCAACAAAATCAAGACATTATTTCCATCATTTCACATGGGTGTCATTGTCCTTCATATTGGTTGTGAGAGCTCTTAATACCTATCTTTGGATCAAGTTGCAAGTATGTAATATGATGTTCTTGATTATAGTCTCTATGTTGCATATTGGACCTCTAATACCTATTCATCATGCATAAATGTAACGTGACATGACTGAGATCTCTCCATTTTTCTCATCTTCCAGCTTCTGGTAGTGACTACTCTTATTGTGTGTTTCCATGAGCTCTATTATATTAGTTTCTGCACATATGTGAATCATATAGCTTTGTTTTTCTGCATCTGTAGCATTTCATTTAACATTTTTACCTTTGGTTTACTAATTTTGTTGCAAATGCAGAATCTTATAGTTTATTAACTTTTATTGGAGGCTGAATAATATTTCATATTACATAAAATAAGTTATTATTTATGAGATTCCTCATCAGTTTTAATTTGCATTTCTGTGATGGCTAAGGATGTTGAACATCTCTTACAATATATGCTAGCCATTTGTGTTTCTTCTCTTGAGAACTGTCTGTTTAGTTAAATAACCTAATTACTAACTACAGGATTTTCTTGGTTTATAAGTTTTGTAGTTCTTTACACATTCTTGATATCAATCCCTTGTTTTAGTTGGAGCTGTCCAGTATTTTCTTCCATTCTGTAGGCTTTCTGTTACTCTGCTGGGAGTTTTTTTTTTTTTTCTTTGCAGAAGCCTTTTAGTTTCCTGTACTCCCATTGTTTCCTTGGGACTATTTCCTGTCCTATTAGAGTCCTTTTCAGAAAGTTTTTACTCAGATCCATACTGCAAGTGAATTCTCTATGTTTTCCTTTAGCAGTTTCAGTGTTTCTGGTTTTAAATTAAGTTATTTGATCCGTTTTGAATTTATTTTTGTGAAGAGTGAACCATGTGGCTGCAAATTCATTCTTCTGCAGGTGGATATCCAGTTTCTCCAGCATGTCAGTACGCTGGAATTACAGAAGCCCACCACAGTTTCTGTCTTTTTACAGGGGTGTCAGGATTGAACTTTTGTTCTCCAGCTTGAGTGGTGCTGCAGTCAGGTTCACATTTCTGGCAGAAATCACCTGACCAAGAGTAGCTTGTGGGGAGAAAGGGTTCATTTTAGTTTACAAACTTGAGGGGAAGCTCCATGATGGCAGGGGAAAATGATGGCATGAGCAGAGGGTGGACATCACCCGCTTGTCAACATCGGGTGCACAACAGCAACAGAAGAGTTCACTTGCAATGGCAGAAGACTCTGGCATGTTCTATACTCTCTCTCTTTCACTCTCTCAATAAACAAGTAAACAAACAAACAAACAAAATGTTACAATAAAATGATAGAAAAAAACACACAAAGCCATAATATAAGACAGAAGAAACCAATAAAAAGTGTACTGTAAACATTCACAACTATATTTAAGCTGGTAAACTATTAAATGAACCAATAATACAGAATAAATAAGTAAATAAGGAAGGAAAGAGTTAAAGAAAAGCAGTAACAGTATCCTGGTTTGATTCACATCTGAAGAGCTATGATGCTGAGTCCTCTTTGGGAGTGGAGCCGAGAAAGCCCTAAACCCATGGTTGGACCATCTCGAGAAGCAGCTCTGGTGTCCTCTCTCCTCAGACAGGTTGGTCAGTACAGGCAGGGTGTCGGGGCCTGAACCCTTACTCTGCACAGGGTCCTTTCCCACTGGCTGGGAGTCACCTGGTGGGGCAGGTGGCTGTTCCTGGACCAGTGATATGCATGCTGATTTTCTCTTCTGGGGACTCCTATTAGCTCATTTATTGATAAAGTTGTTCAATTTCTGGTTGTTTAATGTTTGGTTTCTTTGCATATTCTAGATACTAAGCCTCAATCAGGTATTTCTCTTGCAAAGCTTTTATGCCATTTTGTATTTGTTCTGTTTACTTTTTGCTTTGTTAAACATAAACATTTTTTAAATTTCATGAGACCCAATTTTTCAGTTGTTGGTCTTATTTCCTGAGTGATAAGCTCTTATTTGAAAAAGCTTTGCCTACATCCACATCTTTAAGTGTTTTCCCTAATTTTTCCTCTAACAATTTCAGGATGTCATATCATTTGTTAAGTCCTTTGATCCATTCAGAGTTAGTTTTTGTAGAGGGTGAGAGACAGGGATTCAGTTTTGTTCCTCAATATATGGATACCCAGTTTTTCAAGTATCATTTGTTAAAGAACATGTAATGTCATCATTGTGTATTTTTGATATCTTTGTCAAAAATAATGTAGTTGTAGTTGTGTGGGTTTTTATCTTTTCTTTTCTTTTTTTTTTTAATTTTTATTAACATTTTCCATGATTATAAAATATATCCCATGGTAATTCCCTCCCTCCCCACCCCCACACTTTCCCGTTTGAAATTCCATTCTCAATCATATTACCTCCCCATTACAATCATTGTAATTACATATATACAATATCAACCTATTAAGTATCCTCCTCCCTTCCTTTCTCCACCCTTTATGTCTCCTTTTCAACTTACTGGCCTCTGCTACTAAGTATTTTCATTCTCACACAGAAGCCCAGTCATCTGTAGCTAGGATCCCCATATGAGAGAGAACATGTGGCGCTTGGCTTTCTGGGCCTGGGTTACCTGACTTAGTATAATACTTTCCAGGTCCATCCATTTTTCTGCAAATTTCATAACTTCATTTTTCTTTACAGCTGAGTAGAACTCCATTGTATAAATGTACCACATCTTCATTATCCACTCATCTGTTGAGGGACATCTAGGCTGGTTCCATTTCCCAGCTATTATAAATTGAGCAGCAATAAACATGGTTGAGCATGTACTTCTAAGGAAATGAGATGAGTCCTGTGGATATATGCCTAGGAGTGCTATAGCTGGGTCATATGGTAGATCAATCTCTAGCTGCTTTAGGAACCTCCACACTGTTTTCCACAATGGCTGGACCAGATTGCATTCCCACCAGCAGTGCAGAAGGATTCCTTTTTTTCCACATCCCCGCCAACATTTATGATCATTTGTTTTCATGATGGTGGCCAATCTGACAGGAGTGAGATGGAATCTCAATGTAGTTTTAATCTGCATTTCCCTGATGACTAGTGACGTAGAACATTTTTTTAGGTGCTTATATGCCATTCGTATTTCTTCCTTTGAGAACTCTCTATTTAGCTCCTTAGCCCATTTTTTGATTGGCTTGTTTGATTCCTTATTGGTTAACTTTTTGAGTTCTTTGTATATCCTAGATATTAATCCTCTATCAGATATATAGCTGGCGAAGATTTTTTCCCATTCTGTAGGTTGCCTCTTTGCTTTTTTCACTGTGTCCTTTGCGGTGCAAAATCTTTGTAATTTCATTAGGTCCCAGTGGTTAATCTGTGGTTTTATTGCCTGAGCAATTGGGGTTGTATTCAGAAAGTCTTTGCCAAGACCAATATGTTGAAGGGTTTCCCCTACTTTTTCCTCTAGCAGTTTCAAAGTTTCCGGTCTGATGTTAAGGTCTTTAATCCATTTGGACTTAATTCTTGTGCATGGCGAGAGAGAAGAATCTATTTTCATCCTTCTGCAGATATTTATCCAGTTTTCAAAACACCATTTGCTGAAGAGGCTGTCTCTTCTCCAATGAGTATTTTTGGCATTTTTATTGAATATCAGGTGGCTATAGCTACTTGGGCTTACATCTGGGTCCTCTATTCTGTTCCACTGATCTACATGTCTGTTTTTGTGCCAGTACCATGCTGTTTTTGTTACTATGGCTCTGTAGTATAGGTTAAAATCAGGTATGGTGATACCACCAGCCTCTTTTTTGTTGCTCAGTATTATTTTAGATATTCGAGGTTTTTTGTGATTCCAAATGAATTTTTGGATTGTTTTTTCTATTTCCATGAAGAAAGCCTTTGGAATTTTGATAGGGATTGCATTAAATGTGTAGATTGCTTTAGGTAAGATTGCCATTTTCACGATATTGATTCTTCCAATCCAGGAACAAGGGATGTTTCTCCACTTTCTAGTGTCTTCTGCAATTTCTCGCTTGAGTGTTTTAAAGTTCTCATTGTATAGATTCTTTACTTCCTTGGTTAGGTTTATTCCAAGGTATTTTATTTTTTTTGATGCAATTGTGAATGGGAGTGATTCTCTGATTTCATCCTCTGTGTGTTTGTTGTTAGCATATACGAAGGCTACTGATTTCTGTGTATTTATTTTGTATCCTGCTACATTGCTGTAGGTTTTGATCAGCTCTAACAGCTTGCTAGTAGAGTCTTTAGGGTCCTTTATGTATAGAATCATGTCATCTGCAAATAATGATAACTTGATTTCTTCCTTTCCAATTTGTATCCCTTTTATGTGTGTCTCTTGCCTTATTGCTATGGCTAAGACTTCCAAAACTATATTAAATAGAAGTGGAGACAGTGGACACCCTTGTCTTGTTCCTGATTTTAGTGGAAAAGCTTCCAGTTTTTCCCCATTTAGTAATATGTTGGCTGTAGGCTTGTCATAAATAGCCTTTATTATATTGAGATATGTTCCTTCTATTCCCAGTCTCTGTAGGACTTTTATCATGAAGGGATGTTGGATTTTGTCAAATGCTTTCTCTGCATCTAATGAGATGATCATGTGATTTTTGTCCTTCAACCCATTTATGTAATGTATTACATTTATAGATTTGCGTATGTTGAACCATCCCTGCATCTCTGGGATAAAGCCTACTTGGTCAGGGTGAATGATCTTTTTGATATACTCTTGTATTCTGTTTGCCAATATTTTGTTGAGAATTTTTGCATCTATGTTCATGAGGGAGATTGGTCTGTAATTTTCTTTTTTTGTTCTATCTTTGCCTGGTTTTGGTATCAGGGTGATGCTGGCCTCATAGAAGGAGTTTGGTAGGATTCCTTCTTTTTCTATTTCCTGGAAAAGCTTAAGAAGCAATGGTGTTAGCTCTTCCTTAAAAGTCTGGTAAAATTCAGCAGTGAATCCATCCGGGCCAGGGCTTTTTTTAGTTGGGAGATTATTGATAACTGCTCGGATCTCCATGTTTGTTATAGGTCTATTTAAGTGATTAACCTCATTTTGATTTAATTTAGGTAGGTCATATAGATCAAGGAAATCATCCATTTCTTTCAGATTTTCATACTTTGTGGAGTATATGCTTTTATAGTATGTCCCTATAATTTTTTGAATTTCTCTGGAATCTGTTGTGATGTTACCTTGTTCATCTCTGATTTTATTAATTTGTGTCTCTTCTCTCTTTCTTTTGGTCAGATTTGCTAAGGGTTTATCAATCTTGTTTATCCTTTCAAAGAACCAACTCTTTGTTTCATTAATTCTTTGGATTGTTCTTTTTGTTTCTATTTCATTAATTTCTGCCCTAATCTTTATTATTTCTTCCCGTCTACTACTTTTTGGTTTGCCTTGTTCTTCTTTTTCCAAGGCTTTAAGGCGAAGCATTAGGTCGTTTACTTGTGACCTTTCTAATTTCTTAATATAGGCACTTAAGGCTATAAATTTACCTCTTAGAACTGCCTTCATTGTGTCCCAGAGATTTTGGTATGTTGTGTTCTCATTATCATTTGACTCTATAAATTTTTTGATTTCCTTTTTGATTTCATTAACTGTGTTCTTCATTGCTAGTAATTCTGACTGGTTTTTCTTTATTATTTCTATTTCCCTATTTATGTCTTGTATTGCCTTCTTTATTTCATTAAATTGGTGTCCTGCCTCTTCTTTGATTCCTTTGATTTCCTCTTTGATTTCCTCTTTGATTTCTTCTTTGATTGTTTTCATGTGTTCTTTGACTCTTTGAACATATTTATAATTATTCTTTTGAACTCTTTCTCAGGCATTTCCTCTAACTGTTTCTCACTGGAGGACATTTCTGATGCATTAATACTTTTAGGTGGATTTATATCGTCTTGCTTTTTAGTGTTTCTTGTGTTATAATGTATATATTTTTGCATCTTGGATTAAGTTAATGCTTGGATTTTCTAGCTAGCTGTGTATTCTTAGCTGTATCAATTGATTTGATGTAATATATTTTCAGGGTAGGACCTTAAGGTATTAGGTGTGGCTCTTAAGACTCTCAGAGTATCTACAAAGATGTTCTTAGGGGTTGAGTTTCCCTGCTATAGGAGTATTCAAGCAGGCTGAGTGGAATAAAATACTGGTAGATTCTAAAATTTAACTATACACTGTACACATTCAATCAAAAACAGCCCCGAGTATGTATGCAAGAGTAGTTATTATAATGACCAGATCCTCTATCAACAAAGAGGTTTAGATTTCTGGTCTGTTGAGGTATCCAAGTCAGCTTGTGCCCAAGTGAGACCCTTCCCTGGTGCAATCCCAGTTACCTTGGGTGATTGTGGTCTCAGTCAAGTTGCTGCCTGGGTCGTCGGGCTGCTGTTCTGATTTCTGGAGCTGGGCACTTGCTTTTCCTATGGGGCAAACTGAGCCGCTGCTGCTGCCTCTGCTGCTGTTGTAGCTGCCACCCCCGGAGTCACCACCGCTGCTGAAGCTGCCGCTGCCGTGTCCACTGCCGCTGCTCACCCCGAAGCCGCTGCTGCGGGATCTGCCGCCGCTACCGCTCCTGGGTCCGCTGCTGCTGGGGCCACTGGTACCGGTGCTGGAGCCGCTGAATTAGCTGCTGAACTCTGCTCCTGCTTGGGTCCTGCTGTCAGCCCAAGTTGGCGTGGCCGGGTCCCGGGCCGCTGCTGTTTTCGCTGGAGCTGGGTTCAGGTGGTGGGGGAGGGGAGGGAGCCGCGGCTGCTCTGGTTGTATCGCTGTTCCACGTGTGCTTCTACCTCGCGGTCTGCTCTTCCCTCCGTTGCTCGCTGCCGCTCTCCCCTCACGTTTCCCGAGTTGCGGAGAGCGCGGTGTGAGGGGAAAATCCCGCACCTGGCTTGTCCTGCGGCTCGAGCCGAGAGTCCGGCGGGGTGGCTGAGCCGCCCCGGAGCCGCTGTTCCCGCCTGTGCAGGCTCTGGATGCTCTGGAACTCTTCTACTTCTCCGCTGCCGCTTCAATTTCCTATACACCTCACTTTTTAGTAAAAGTGTGTATTTTGCTGAGTTTTTTTGGTCTTTTTCCCCCCTAGGCTGCTTTGGCGTGGTACCTACGCCGCCATCTTAACCGGAAGTCTATCTTTTCTTTTAAAGGTACTATTGATGGACATTGTGATTGGAATGGGGTTGGTGATTCTTTTACTGGAAAAATAAAGAAAATATTTACCATTTGATCCTTGGGTGAGCAGTGCTGCCCCAAACCAAAGTATGGAGTCCTACTTCATTGTCTATACTTGGAACTAAGTTTAGTGGACTGGACACCAGTGATTTGGATGGGCATATCTCCCTTTGGGTTTCTGAGGCTGTAGCAATGATCCTATACTGCAGTAGGGCAGATCTGAAGCCAGTCAGCAAGAGCTGCCTAAACAAGGTCAAGAGTTGCTAGGCCTGTAAGTATAGGTGGATGTAACTTTTTAGTTCTCTGATAGATGGAGATTCTGGCAAGATTCCATCCAGGGAGTAATGTCCATAGAGGAGGAGGGTTGCTTTCAAACTTCCACCCAGACTATTCTGGGTGATGAAGTTCTCACCTTTGTATTTACTTGCTTTCAAAGTGTTTCCTTCTCTGTCTTGGGTTTCAACAGAGTTTTGCAATCTCCCACTGCATCCCAAAACATATAAAAGCATTTCTGTCTATGAATGGTCAAGAAATTGTCTCAAAGGAAGATGGTAGGAAGCTGAACTAGGGACCTCCTACTCTATTATTTAGCTAAAAAGATTTCTATTTGTGGGGCTGGAGAGATGGCTCAGTAGGTAAAGGCTCTAACTTTAAAAGACTGATGGCTCAGGTTTGATTCCCCTGTACCCACTTAAACCAGATCCACAAAGTAGTGCATGTGTCTAGAGAGCATCTGCAGTGACAAAAGAATCTGGAGTTCCTATTCTTTCTCTTTCTCTCTGTCTGCTTGCAAACAAATAAAAATATTAAAAAGAATTTTTATTTTCCACCAGGCGTGGTGGCACATGCCTTTAATGCCAGCATTTGGAAGGCAGATGTTGGAGGATTGCTGAGAGTTTGGGGCCACCCTGAGACTTCACAGCAAATTCCAGATCAGCCTGAGCTAGAGTGAGATCCTACCTAAAAAAAAGAAAAAAAAAATTCATTTGCCTTTATACAACTAAACGTGTTCAGAATTATTATACAGGAATGGACATATATCCTGTAATTAGCAAAAGACATCTTCATTGTATAATGGTCACTTAAAAAATATTTTATATATAACAGACTATACACTTTTATCTGCCTATACCAACTCCCATTACCCTGGAGTTCCTCCTCACTGAGTTGATGATTATCATTGTGGGGTCATGAAGGTCTCGGGAAATTCTGATGGTGTAGTAGGGACCATGCTTCAGAGTATTCCTACCCACCTGATGGCTCTTACAGTGTTTTTGCTCCCTATTCCACAATGTTTCCTGAGCCATGGTAGGCCTTTTGGCAGTCTGACTTAGTGTTGAGCTCTTTGTAGCCTCTGAATTTCTTCTTTCATAGTTTTCTAAAGATATTTTTAATTGACAGTTTCTATACTTAACAGACAGCAAACCATGGTATTTCCCTCTCTTCCCCCACTTTCCCCTTCATAACTCTGCTCACCATCATATCTCCTCCCTCTCTCCATTAGTCTCTCTTTTAATTTGATGTCATCACCTTTTTCTCCTATTATGAGGGTCTTGCGTAGGTATTGCTAGGCACTGCGAGGTCTTGGATATTGAGGCCAATTTCTGTCCGGACATTTTACGTAAGGAGTGATACCCTTCCTTTGACTCTTACATTCTTTCTGCCACCTCTTCCACACGGACTGTGGGCCTTAGGGTATGAGATGTTTCAGTGTTGGACACTCCTCTGTCCCTTTTTCTAAGCATTATGTTGCCTTTTGGGTCATCCCAGTGGTCATCGCCATCTGAAAAGAGAAGTTTCTCTAACCAGAAGTGATATTAGCATTAATATATGAATATGAACATTAAGTATAGTGCTTTCAGGGCAATTTTGTGAGAGCAATATATGCATTTATCCAGACAAGAGCAAGCTTTGTACCCCTAAGGCTCATGACCTCCCCTTCCATAGGCTTTTGATTAGCTTTTCAGTACCAGGCATGCATTCCCTCCCACAGAGCAGGCCTTAAGTCCATTTTGAGAGCAGTTTGTTTCCCCCAGAGCAGACATACCATTATTGCACTCAGTCATTTGGCCTGTCTGGCCAAACTTGAGGCTTCCAGTGTCCACTGTTTTCACTGCTGATGACTTCTGTCTCCCAAGGCTGCATACAGTGCAGCTTTTTCCAGGTTTCAGTTGTGGTACCTTCAGCAAAAGGTCCCTGTCTTTTAGCTATGGAAGGAAATCAAGTATTTTGGCAAGCCTACATAGAATTGTGGACCTCATGGATCTCCCTGGCAAACAGCTTACTGTGGGGGTAACTCAATTCTGAGTCTTGGAGTTGCCAGCCAGAGTCTGGATCAAATATATTTTTATTAGTTCCCAGCATCCTGATAAACAAGTTGAAAGAACACAAGTACTTCAAAACAGAAAATATCCTTCTAAACTGTAGTTACAATAAAAGGTGGAAGCTCAGGCCCAGAAAGGGCAAGCTAATTCTGCAAGAAAAGAGTATGCATTTTTAACTCATGTGAATAGGTGTATATGGTAAGTAGAACTGTGACCCTCTGTGTAGAAGATGACATCCTGTTCCCATAAGCTCTGACCATCCTGGTACATGGCAGAAGAAA